>NC_090381.1:58665390-58992011 GCF_036365525.1 Heterodontus francisci | reverse complement strand
AGGCAGCAGGTAGGCTGATCTATCAATCTGATTGAAGAAGGAAGGAAGTAAAAGCAGGGAACATGAATCACATTTAAATCATTATACAGAAAGAAAAATAAAAACTGGGACATACACATGGGATTATAGGAGAAAATTAGATATCAAAACACAAACTTTAAAAAAACCATTTTCATAATATCTGCAATTTTTAAAATTACTTCTGAGGGAATGACACTTCACACTTGTAAATTTAGTTTTCAGGGCTGGAGAAGTTGTTCAAAAGTAATTATGACTTAGCATGCCATTCAGTTGCTCCTGATTGAACAAGGCCTGTTTCATCAGTCTCCACAATGCGAATAGTGGGTAATTAGTTTAAATTCACAACAAATCATTGATTTCTATGTTGCTTTCATCTTTTGAAGCCTGCAACAGCGCACTCTGTGGAGCAGCAGGGTATCAGTGACAGCGATCTCCGGTTTCCATGTTTAATTCCCCATGTGTGGACACCAGAAGGTGCTTTCACGTTTACCCTGATGACAATCTCACTATTATGATTACCGCAAATTCTGGGCCATTATCTTTTAAATCAAACTTTGCCTTCTGTTCCATTCCCAATGTTCAAATTCTTCCGCTTGCCTTCTCTCCTGCACTCTTTGGCCGAAGGTTTATTGGTGTTGCGGGGGTCCCGCTGACAGACCCAAAAGCCGGGGACAACCCCGCCTCAGCCTTTTGTGGGACTGTCAGACGTTTTTTTTTGTCGTTTGGCAACTAATTAGTTGCCCTCGGGGCTCCCGATCCTTTAAAGGACAGAGGCCTGCCACCAGAAGCTGCCGACCAATCAGAGGGCCAACAGCTCAGCAGCGCTACTGGGAGCAGTTGCCACTGCTGGGTCTGCACCTGGAAGAGAGGATGCCATGGAAGCAGGCCGCCCTTTCAATCAAGTAAGTGGGGTTTGCAGGCACCGGGACCAGTCAGCCAGGCATCTATGTAGTTGTCACAATGGTAATCTTCAACATAATGAAACAAATGGTTGTAGAAAAATTGTACCTGTTAGGCAACTGTGTAGGTAAAAGGCAAGTTAAATTTAACGATCTAAGGTGTTACCGATTAACTGAATAAATATAGACCAAAAGTACACAATAAATGGAACTGAATTATCACATAGAGACTTAAAAAGGGAGCAGGGAATAATAGTAGACTCACCATTTCAATTTTCAGACAATGTAGTGAAGCAGTTAAGAGAGGAGAAAAATACTAGAATTTTCAGACAGACCCGTTGAGTACA
The DNA here is from genome assembly GCF_036365525.1 of Heterodontus francisci. Taxonomy (NCBI): domain Eukaryota; kingdom Metazoa; phylum Chordata; class Chondrichthyes; order Heterodontiformes; family Heterodontidae; genus Heterodontus; species Heterodontus francisci. Next base: position 58,990,744 of record NC_090381.1, on the reverse strand, counting down.
AGCCTTCAGGGATTATGCTAATGCTTTGTAATGCATTACTCAGACGCATTTGGAGTGGTGTGTTAGTTCTAATGAATATGCCTTAAAAAAAATTACATGCGTTGAGAGAATATAGAAAACAGCAGCTAAGATGGATCCCGAGATGATCTCTGAGAAAATATTGTTACAATCATCTTGCTCATGGTTTATATTAATATTTTAGAGGTCACTTTTAGTTTTATGTGAATTAAATGTGTAGCAGTAAGATAATTAAAATTCTGGAATTTCAAAAGGTTGCAGGGACACTCAAGAAATTTTATTTCAAAGATCTTTCAATGTTTGCTTACAAGGACAAAGTTAGAGAGGTGAGAACCATAAAATAGCAGGTGGACTCGTATTGTTGGGGAACTGTAGCCAGAATGTCTGGAAGGAATTGTCCTGTCATTGTTAGCAATATCAATTATTCATATGGCTATCTGGAATCAAAGAGATGTTTTGAGGTTGGAGGTAATTAGCTTAAATTGCTATCTGGGACATCCCACATGTACCACCGCTATGGAGATAGATGATGCAGGAAGATGCCTGTTGGTCGGGTGTTTCATCTCAGGGCTCTCCCACAGAAGGTAGTTAGCTTTGGGAGCGGCTGCACTCAGGAGCAGGAAGGCCATCAAGAACCAGGGGTGTTTTTGATTTGAGTAAGGCCCAACGCTCAAGCTGGGCCACGTAAAATTACAGTGTGGCATCCAGCCCTGGCGGAGGCTGGCTCACCACTGACTTTTTCCACCACTTTGCGGGGCCTCCAGCCCAACGTAAAATTCCGGCATAGAATCTTACAGCACAGAAATAGGCCATTTGGCACATCATGCTGGCTCTTTGAAAGAGCTGTCCAATTTAGTTCTATACCCCAGTTCTTTCCTCATAACCCTTAAAATTAGTCCTTATCACATATATGTCCAATTGCCTTTTGCAAATTTCCTATGGAATCTGTTTCCACCACTCTTTCAGCTAGTGTGTTCCAGATCTTTAAAAAAAACTATGAGAAAAGCTTTCCTAATTTCCCTGTAGTTCTTTGCAAATTATTTTAACAAAGTGATTCCTGACAATGCAGTGGCCCACTGACGTCATCAGAGTGCACCAAGATGCACACATGCGCAGCTACATCTTGCCAGGACTAAGTGGCACGTGCGGGGGATGACGTCATCGTGCAGCAGCAACGTCATCGCGTATCCGTGCCTGGTTCATTCTCGCGCATGCGCGATAAAGTGTCATCGGGTATCCAGCCCCCCACTCGGCTGGAGGAAGCGGCAACTCACTCCAGGCCTTGACGCTTCCTCCCTCAGCTGCTCGCTCCAGACCTCGCTGCTCCTTCCCACTCCCCTGGCCGACTGTTCCTCGTTTTGCGCCACCCCACTCTCTGGCCGCTCACTTCCCCTCCCTCCCCGTCTCCAACCGCTAGCTCCAGGCTGCACTGCTTCCCTCCTCTCAGCCACTTGCTCCTACGTTGGCCCATCACCCCTTGCAGCCCACCTTGCTTCTTTGGGCAGCGCATGGAGACTGATCAAATGTGGGAGCGAGTGGCCTAGAGGAGGGAAGCAGCGTGGCCTAGAGCTAGCGGCTGGTGGGCAGGGGTGCGGGGAGCGAATGACCGGAGAACTGGGTGGCGTGAGCGGGGAACAATCGGCCAGGGAAGTGGGGGGGAGCAGCGAGGTATGGAGCGAGTAGCTGAGGCAGTGGGGGGGGGGGGGGGGGTGGGGGGGGGCGGTGGTGATGTGAAGCGGCCAATGGGGAGAAGGGAGAGAAAGCGAGTTGCCAAGGGGAGAGAGTGGCCAGTGGGGTGGGAGGAATCTGTCCTGGTCAGTCATATAAACGAATCACAATAACAAATTAGCAGCACATTTTATACAATGCCTGATTTTCTTTTCCATTGATCGTGGTGCCAATTCACTATCTTCCAATGGATATTCAATCATAAAATTCCTTTTGTATTTAATAGGATTACTGGAATATTAAATGGATCTGAGGATTACAGTTAGTATCCTATAACTACATAGTAGCATATTACTGGGCTTCCATCCAACTTACTGTAAGGTTAGTTTGCTAGAATGATCTAGCCATAAGCATTTCCTGTGATAAATTGAGCAGCGCCATCTTTAATCCTGGCAGCTGCCTGAACATCGCAGACACCGATGTTCCAGTTGAAGAGCCTGCATTTGCGCATGTGCAAGTACTGCACCACCTCGTGGTTGCTTTGTCAGCAAACGCAGCCTTATTTTAAATCTATAACCTCTGGTGACTGGCCCACTTAACAGAGGAAACAGTTTCTCCCTGCATGCTTATCAAAACCTCTCATAATTTTGAATACCTCTATGAGGGCTTAACCCCACTGCATAATTTTCACCACTCAAAAAAATCTGTTTGCCACTACTCCTTAGCTTAGCCAATTAGGTACCCAAGTTACCAATGTCCCTTTAATTCCAAGTGCTTCTATTTTCTGAATACGTCTGTTATGTGCTACTTTATCAAATGCCTATTGAAAATCCAAACATATAAGATCTACTGCACTACCTTCATTAATCCTCTGTTACTTCATCAAAGAACTCAATCAAGTTAGTCAGACTCTATGCCCAACCCGTCATTCTGTTTCTCCTCTAAGTTCATTGCCCTTCTATCTTCCCTCAATGTTTCTCCTCCATATAAACTCCTCTACCCATTTTCACACCCACTCCCTCAACCTTAATCGTTAACTCTGGAGTCCCCAAAAGATCTATCCTTGGCTGCCTCCTATTTCTCAACTACATGCTGCTCCTCGGTGACATCATCTGATAAACAATGTCAGATTCCATATGTATGCTGCCAACACCCAACTCCATCTCACCTCTCTCATGAACAGCGTCGCCGAGGCCACCCCCACTACATGATGGGGTGGGGTGCGCAGCTGCCGTTAATATGTAGAGTGGCCGCCTGATGCATCATTGCGGTGGTGCAGCAGCGCAGATCTCGTGGGGGACGACTGCCATGTTCGGCAGCGGGACTACAAAATCCAGCCCATCTGTGTATGTTTTTACTGTTACGACCGAGGTGGGAGGAGTGCACTGTCTTTTCTAGTTCCACTTCTCCATAGGTCACAAATGTTTACCCAGTTAGCGATATGGCCAATCATAGACTTTACTCTTTATTTATTTCATTTTATTTTATTTAGAGATACAGCACTGAAACAGGCCCTTCGGCCCACAGAGTCTGGGCCGACCAAGATCCACCCATTTATACTAACCCTATAGTAATCCCATATTCCCTACCACCTACCAACACTAGGGGCAATTTACAATGGCCAATTTACCTATCACCTGCAAGTCTTTGCCAGTGGGAGGAAACCGGAGCACCCGGCGAAAACCCACGCGGTCACAGGGAGATCTTGCAAACTCCGCACAGACAGTACCCAGAATTGAACCCGGATTCCTGGAGCAGTGAGGCTGCAGTGCTAACCACTGCGCCACTGTGCCGCCCCAAAATATCCCAGAATAAAATACATCAAGCAGGTTTCTTTAATAAACAACAAAAATTATCAGTTTATTATAAAACAAAACTGAACCAGTAACAAAGCAAAGTATTAACACACACATTGAAATATGAAAGTTCCCTTTTTAACTTAGCCCCTCACACACACACAGGTTAACCGAAAAATAGAGATTTTCTCATAAGAGCTCTGTTACAAAAAAAAGACAAAAAAGAATACTTTGGCCAATTACTTGCTAATTCTTGAAGAAAAAAAAGATATGGAAAGATGTCAGTTGTCCTTGTTGGTTTGGCATCTCAAATATGTGTAGATGGCTGTCACTGGGATCTTTCTCTGGAGCAATTTGTTCAGGCGACGTCGAGGATTTATCTGGCAGGTTTTTCCAGCGTCTCAGGAGAACTGCGGCAACAGGGGTTTCAAACAGACCTTTCAGGATGAATGTCGCATCAATTTCTCTATTTCTTACACTCACTTCTAAAAGCTTCTCAAAGAAATGGAAAGGCTGGCAGGCTTTTCAAACGGATGGAAAAGGCTGAGCTGGGGTGACTGCACTCTTGGCTGGTTTTCTCCAACAGACTGTCCAAAGCAAAACCAAAACAAATCTCAAGAGTCAAGCCTTCTGACCCTTATAAATCATGACCTGTCTCTTCTCCAAGGCAGAAAGCCCCTGCTAGGTATTTATCTGATGACAGGTGAATTCCAGTAAGGTTTGTTTACAAACCAAGTCCAAAAGACCTTCCAGTGACCTCTTTCTTTAAAAAAAACACAAAGTCCTGCATCTATAGAATCCTTTTCTCAGTTTTAAAACATAAGTCCTCAAATTTTAACAAAAAATAGAAGTTATTTCGTAGCATTACAGATTCCAAAACTTTGGAATAACAACCAGAAAATAAACTGTAGTTTTCTCATTGCTCCAATTGCTTCAAAGAGCAGCTTGTTATTGTGCAATCCACTGGACCAAATCAGTAGTTAATACGCTCATTGTAGGAACATAGGAAAATAGGAAGTAGGAGCAGGCCATTCAGCCCGTCGAGCCTACTCTGCCATTCAATTAGATCATGGATGACCATCTGCCTGAACAACATTTTCCCACATTATCTCCATATCCCTTGATGTCATTAGTATCCAGATATCCCCTTGATTTCTGTCTTGAACATGCTCAATGATTGAGCTTCCACAACCCTCTGCGGCAGAGAATTCCAAAGATTCACCCTGCTCTGAGTGAAGAAATTCCTCTTCATCTCAGTCTTAAATGGCCTACCCCTTATTCTGAGACTACGTCCCCTGGTTCTAGACTCACCAGCCAGGGGAAACATCCTATCCACATCCACCCTGTCATGCCCTGAAGAATGTTGTAAGCTTCAATAAGATCAACTCTCATTCTGCAAATTGGTTTATTTGTTTTTTTATTTATTATTTAGAGATACAGCACTGAAACAGGCCCTTCGGCCCACCGAGTCTGTGCCGACCAACAACCACCCATTTAGACTAAGCCTACAGTAATCCCATATTCCCTACCTACACTAGGGGCAATTTACAACAGCCAATTTACCTATCACCTGCAAGTCGTTGGCTGTGGGAGGAAACCGGAGAATCCGGCGAAAACCCACGCGGTCACAGGGAGAACTTGCAAACTCCGCAGACAGTACCCAGAATCGAACCCGGGTCCCTGGAGCTGTGAGGCTGTGGTGCTAACCACTGCACCACTGTGCCGCCCAATAATTATTCCAATAATAACCAGGGGTTGGCAACGTGTCTGTACGCAGACACCAGTGTCCGTGGTAAAAGATTTTGAGGTCCGTGACTGGTAATTTCAGGGACGAGAAATTTCCCATTGGCTTCTTCAGACTGCTTTAAAAACAAATCGCAGGTGCCAGTTTCACAGCTGACAGGTGCTGGGGGCAGGAACAGCAGTTTCTGAACTTCGGATATATTCAGGGTTTTACGGCGGGCTTTAAGAAAAAAATCGGAATCTGCCGGAAAACCCTGAATATGTCCGAAGTTCAAACCACTGTTCCCACTCTCAGCAATGGTCAGAGAGACAGAGGTTAGAGAGAGGAGGAGGGGGGAGGGGAGAGGGAGTGGGGGAGAGAGGCGGGTGGAGTGAGAGAGGAAGGGACAGAGAGAGAGAGAAAGGGAGAGAGGGAGGAGAGAGAGGGAGGAGGGCAGGAGAGAGAAGGGGAGAGAAAGAGGAAGGGTGGAGAGAGGAAGGGGGAGAAAGGGAGGGGGATAGAGGGAGTCGGAAGAGAGGGAAGGGGCAGAGAGAGGGGGGAGAGAGGAGGGGAGAGTATGAGAAAGGGTGGGGGAGAGGTTGAGAGAGGTAGGGAGGGAAGGGAGAGAGAGGGAGGGGCAGAGAGGGAAGCAGGGAGGGAGGGAGGGAGGAGGAGAGTGGGAGGGTGGGGGAGGGAGGGAGAGGGGGAGTCATAGAGTCATAGTCATAGAGTTACAGCACAGAAACAGGCCCTTCGGCCCATTGTGTCTGTGCCGGCCATCAGCACCCATTTGTTCTAATCCCATTTTCCAGCACTTGGCCCGTAGCCTTGTATGCTATGGCGTTTCAAATGCTCATCTAAATACCTCTTAATTGGAGAGTGGGAGAGAGGGAGGGAGGGGGGAGAGAGGAGCAGGAGAGGGAAGAAGGGAGGGGGAGAGAGAAGGGGAGAGAAGGAGAGAGGATGAGAGTGGGAGAGAGGGAGGTGGAGTGAGGGAGGGAAGGAAGAAGGGGGAGAGAGAGGGAGGAAGGGGGGGTGAGAGGGAGGGAGGGAGGGGAGAGAAGGAGGGGGGATATAGGGTGGGATGGAGAGAGGGAGGGAGGGGGAGAGAGAGAGGAAGGGAAGAAGGGGAGAGAGGGGGAGAGAGGGATGGGCTCAGGAGGAGGAGAGAGAGAGGGCTGGACACAGAGGGGAGAGAGAGGGGAGAGAGATGGACCCAGAGGGGAGAGAGAGTGGGGTGAGAAATGGACACAGAGAGGGGATGGGGATTGCCTTGGAGAGGGAAGGAGAGTGAGAGGGGAGAGAAAGAGATGAAGATCACTCCTGACATATAGTCATCTATCTGGATTCTCTGCATTGCTACATCAAGTGTGCGGGCAGACATTGACTACTTGTGCAAGCAAAAACAATAGGAACATACAAATTAGCAGCAGTTCCGAAGAAGGCTCACTGACCCAAAATGTTAACTCTGCTTCTCTTTCCACAGATGCTGCCAGACCTGCTGAGTGGTTCCAGCATTTCTTGCTCTTATTTCAGGATTTTTTTCATCCCTCCAACTCAGAGATTTGGTTTGAAAATAATACATAGCAATGGAACAGACAAATACAGAACTTTTCAAAAACATCTACACATTTCTGCTGCAGAATAATTGAAGGTTCAACTCAAAATGTGATATCTGCACTACCAATGGAATTCACAAATACACTTCGACTGTCAAACAAATTCTGAAATCCTGTGCCCGGATTTGAGTAAGTAATTAAATGTTCTGAATTTTGGTCGTTTATTTTGATGCAAACTACACATATTTTACAAAAAATGCTTGCCAAATACTTAATTGGCCTGAGGCTACACAAAATATTAGGCATGGAATACTCAAGATAAGGTGAAACCAACTTATAATTACTAGCACAGTGTAAGAATTCCACTCTAGTTCTTTGAAAGTTGATGAAAGTCAAGGCAAGATAAATGAGAAGCAACAAATTAAATTATTTTTATCACTCTTTAGCAACATTGTATCTTACAAATAATGCCTTTCATGTACAGTAAATAAAGGACAAGCATTTTACATGACAGAGATCTAACTACAGCTACACTTAACAGGTTATAAGGAAAGATAAGAGAGTGACAGAATCCCTAAGGGTTCAATGCTACTTCGGCATGACTTGCCTTCTACAGCCATAATGGACTTGAACTAGGTAAGTGATAGATTATAGACTGCTATAATTCAAACGAATTATACAGACATCTAGATAGGCTAAAAGAAAATATCAAGAGACACCAGCGGAATTTTTTGATGGGCAACTTTTTGGTATGAACACGTAAGCACACTCCCATCAACTTCCTTCAGCACTATTTTAATCCAGTGGGTTAACGCCTTAAGATCTCCAAAGTTCTAAAGAACTAAAAGTTTGCTCAACAAAAAATGTCCCTTTACAATCTATTTAACAAGGAGTATTCACACAGCAGGTTCTGAAAAAAAAAATCCAAGAGAGAACAATAGCCTCTTCTGTTCTTAAGAAGATACTCACAAAGATAGCATTGATGAGGGAAATTATTTGGCCTCTATGGATCTTTCTATCATAGAAATCTACAACCTCCCTCTTCCCCCATCAGTGTCTAAATACAGCTCCTCCTAGCCCCATAAGAATCTGGAAAAATATTAAACAAAAACGTTTTGGAGAGGCCTCCAGTGGTCCTTCCTCTCAACATGTTGAGTAGTGGGCCCTGACATATGCCATGCATGCCTCTTTGAAAGTTGTAACAGAATTCCTAAAATAAGCATAGGACTCAATTTACATAAGTAAACAAGCTCCCAACTGTTCTGGGCAGGCTGTTTGAAAGTTGATTTACCTGGGCAAATGGGTACACAAGGTCTCCAGACTCTCAACTGCCTACTGTAAAAGCAAGGAATGGGTGACAAGAATTGAGATGCCACAATTGAGCTTGTTGCTCATGGGAGTGGAAAAAAATCATTCCACTCCTCCATGATATCTGTATGCACATGTGGATAACTAATGAGGACAGTTTGTGATGCTCTCCATGGTGAAAAAAGGGCCACTGGCATTTACTGTCTAGTGTAATACACGAAGAATGGTCACTTGAGTGAGTAACGGGTGCTAGCCATCAATGCAGCTGTACACCTACAGGAGTTAACACATACAAAATTACATCATAACCTAAGAAAAATAAAATCAAGCAATTTATAAACACTAACTGAATGGAAATAATATTTTACAGCCTGAGCACTGTGTCAAGCATTTTCTGTGATATAAACAGATTCATGGGGGGCGCTAATGATCCCCTGAGGTGGCCAAGGTACAGTGTTGAACTGACATGCCAGTTTAACTCGCATTTTGCTCAAGGTACCATTTTTGTAAAGGAGTTGAAGCCAGTGGTAGGAATGGTCGCGCAGAAGCTTGTTGAACAGCTGATTGCTACTTAAAATGCCTGCTAGCACTCATTAAAGAAGCTGCATGGCATTTTTGTAGCTAGTGCTTCAACTAATGTCCTCTCCTAACAATCAGAGTAAGTGCTGTGCTACTCCACCTTATTGGACACCTTATTGGAATTAGTAGGAGAAAGAGAATACTTTGTCATGGGCATTTTGCTCGGGGTCCCCCTTGGTCTGGATGAAGAATGGGAGGAGGGGATGAGACCAGGCAGAGCAGCACCAACTGCTGCTGAAGAAAGGGACAGAAAGATGGGGAGGGTGAGGTGGCGTCCTTCCCCTCTGTGAGTACAGGACTTCCTCCTCTTCTGGACCTCCTCCAGCAATGCCACACCTGAGAAGCTGTGTGCTCTCTCCCTCGGTCCCTGAACCATCCTGCAATGTGCCACTTTGTGCCAACCAAAGTGTGCCATACCTTTAGTGGTAGTGGGTGCAAAGAGGCCACTTATATTGCTCCACGAAAATTGCGCCTAATCATACTAATCATGCTATATCTGTAAGTGTCTGGTTTACCACCTCCAGGAAAGCTCATTGATGACTAGGAGGAGCTTGCTACCAATCATTCAAAATGGCGACAACTTGTCCAGCAAGCTGCATCATGCTTTGAGTCCAAACACCTTAGTGATGAGGCAAAGTGGCAGCAGAGAAGGAAAGAAAAGGAAACAAATCCTGCACTCTGAATCGCACTACCTCGTGGGACATCCTGCCCCATGTACCCAAAGATCTGCAGGTCGAGATAAGGCCTGCTCAGTCACATAAAGACCCCTGTCAGAAATTCGCGACCCTGAGTAGACATCATCTTTGAATCGAGGGACAGCCGACAACGACAAGGCCGAAATACTGCAGATACTGGAAATCCAACATAAAAACAGAAAATGCTGGAAATACCCAGAAGGTTTGGCAGCATGCACAGATTCTGCTAGACCAGGTGAGTATTTCCAGCCTTTTCTATTTTTATTTCAAATTATGGTAATCAGAAATTAAGGCCAAAATCATGTGGGAACTCCAGACTTACAAACAGGCAAGTCTTATTTGCACCGTGCCTATTCAGTGCCTATTTTCAGCTTTTGGAGTTATATGATATTTTCGATTAAAAATAGCTTAAACTGCATTATCATTTATCTATTTGCTAACAAACCGCTTTTGTAACAGAGAAGGAATGAAAAAGATCACTAATTGGATGTCAGTCTTAACTTAATGGTAGCGCTCTTTCCTCTGAGTTAGAAGGTTATGGATTCAGGCCCCACTCCAAAGACTTGAGCATAATATCTAGACTAGCACTTGAGTGCTGTACCAAGGAAGTACAGTTTTCCTTTTTAGGAGGATGATAAAATTCTCATGGTACTATTTGAAGACAAGCAGGGACATCTCTCAGTATCCTGAACAGCATTCATTCCTTTACCAACATTAATATAGCAGATTTTCTGTTATACTTATCTCACAGTTTATGGGACCTTGCTGTGTGCAGATTGGCTGCTGTATATGCCGACACTTCAAAATTAATTCATTACTTGTGAAACACTTTAGGATGTCGTGAGGACTTGAAAAGCACTATATAATGAAAGCACTTTCTTTCATTGAACGTGTTTCAAATTTGTGAAATTGATCTGTATTATTTGGAAAAGGTTCAGATCGCAAAGCTTTCAAAAAACACAGCCATCGTACTCTTCACAAAACAGTTATCAACAGATTTCAAGCAGGCACGTTATTATAATAAAAGCAAAATACTGCAGCTGCTGGAAATCTGAAATAAAAACAAGAAATGCTGGAACCACTCAGCAGGTCTGGCAGCATCTGTGGAAAGAGAAGCAGAGTTAATGTTTCGGGTCAGTGACCCTTCTTCGGAACACGCTATTATAATACTTCTCTGTAGCTTACATTTTAGTAAATTGATACAACTTGGGAGTTTTTCTATCCATTTAAAGTTGGCAATGATGTGGACCTGTACTAAACTCAATGTGTATTGAAATCAAAGGAAATCTGTTGGGTGGGAAGGGGCTTTGCACAGATAAATCACAACTGTGAGCCAAGATTTGAGAATAGCTGCTCTTAATTCCTTGTTTGTTGCTGTCTACTAACATTTTTGTCCAGCCTCCAAAAAAGAATGTTCTGCTACAATAGTTATTCAGTACTATAAACAGAGGATATATCACCAGAGTAGGCTCTTGCCAAATTTATTCCAGTAGCAACCCAATCAATTAACCCAGGAACAACTACTTTGCAAGCAATTCGTTTGAGGTCATGTTCACAGAGGGAGGAATCTGCTTTTAATTCAATTGCAACTTTTGAGTTGCAGCAATGTAGGAAGACAACAAGCAAGTGATTAGTTCAGTGGCTAACAACTTGAGGTTAATATGAAGTGCCTATCTCATTGGTAGAATTGGCAGGCTCCAAAAAATAATTTCAGTGAGGTTACCTGGTGCTTGTCTTAAAATGCTAAATCTGACTCCATTTTGGAAGTGCTTGCAATATTGCAATATTGCCATGCTGTAACCTAATGCCAAGAAGGGCAGTAACTGTGTGTAGTTAATGGGCACTTGCAAGCAAGAGTGGAAGTACAGTTATTATCCCATTGTGTACACAAGAAACAATAGCTACTGTTACACTCACAAAAAGTGCAATGATGGAAATACAAAAATAAACTGAAGAGTTACAAAAAGTAGAACAAATTTTTTTAAATGGTACACTTGCCTTCAACAAGATGGAGGACAAAATCACATGACATATACCTTCTCCTGCACTGAAATAGACATTCATGTCTGCTAGAACTGAAACTCATTAACCTCGTCTGCATTGAAATTAAATAGCTCATCACACATGGATGTGAGCTGTCCACAAAATGAGCTAAAACAAAGGCACTCACAGATGCCACGTCTCCAGCTACAATCACTGCAATAAAGTGTGAACATCCCTCATCTTATCAAAAACGGGCTGAAATCAGAAGCTACTGTGTAGCCCCACAGGAACTGAAAAACTAAAGTCACATGGGTAAAACTAACACTTTATAAGTATATAATAAAAGCAAAATACTGCGGATGCTGGAAATCTGAAACAAAAACAAGAAATGCTGGAATCACTCAGCAGGTCTGGCAGCATCTGTGGGAAGAGAAGCAGAGTTAACGTTTCGGGTCAGTGACCCTTCTTCGAAACGTTAAGTCTGCTTCTCTTCCCACAGATGCTGCCAGACCTGCTGAGTGATTCCAGCATTTCTTGTACTTTATAAGTATACTTTTAAAGGCAACCTTTTTGGAGAATAAAAGAAATAATCAGTTATCAATCATCAAGAATTAGACATCAGTCTGAGATCTCCAACCACAAACAGAACATCAAAAGCCATCTAGAATTCCAGAACAAGGCTGAGAGAGAGAAAGCGAGAGATCAATTCCATGCTAAGACAGTTGAAACCTGCTGAGGTGAGTTGGCAACCAACTGCAGCAGAGAAATAAGAGAGTGCCTTTTGAACAACTCCTCCACCAGTGAAAATTGAACTAAGAAATACCAGCACTGGTTTTGAACTGAAGTGTTGACTGCCAGAAGACTTCAGCAACCCAGCAAAGGCAAGACAACCAGCAAATAGGCTTGCAACTTTAAAAACTTACCTTCCAAGAGGATCCCACAGGTTTTTCCTAAAAACAGCAGACTTTTGCACCTTGAACTCTTAATGCCTCTTACCCTTTATCTTCTATCTATCCTTTCTTGAGTGTGCATAAGAGAATGAATGCGTGTGTGGGTGGTGTTGCGAATATTTCTGGTGATTAATATTCTATAAATATTTAATCTTCTGTTTTAAACTCACGAGAAAACCTGTCACTCTGCTTATGTGGCCAACAAACACAGGGGCAGAAACACAAGTTTAAACAAAAAGAAGGGCTGAATTTTATCAGTGCGCCATGCTCTGTGGCGGCGCTCTGTGAAGTCAGCGGCCTTCTGACACGTAAGTGCCGCCGCTGAGCTCCTGTGATATGACGCGCGGGAACGCATTTCAATGAAGGGGGCACCCCCGATGACATAAAGGGGACGGCTGTCACCTCCCCGGCAATGGCGTCCGGCGCCACAAATGGCTTCAAGCCCTTACATGACACTTAAATTTTTAAAGATAAAGGATTGTGCTAATGTAAGCGAAATACCTAATGACATTATCACTGACCTCACATACACACCCAAGGAAGAATCAATGGATTAATTGGACATTCCCCCCCCAAAAAATATTTGGTCTGGTCCTGAACTTCACCCCACCCAACCTTTAACTTTAAACTTTGGCCCCTTCCCACCAGACCCCCCACCAGCCCCCTCACCAATCATAAGTCTTTTCCCGTTTCCCCCCCTCCTGCCCTGAAATTTACACTCCTCCCCCCTCCCCACCAGTATCTGGCCTCGGAACACCGTTTGGAGTTCCAAAGGCAGCAAGTTGCAGCCGTCGCTGATAATATCGCCGTGGGACGGCGTCTGTGACCAGGTAAATTCATTATCATTTAACTTACATGAAGATTATTCAAATGAAGGCCCCACCGCTTGGCGGCGGGGTGGCCGGACTGAGCCCTCGCTGCCGCCAGTAATATGCAACAGGGCCTTCTCGGCGCCGTGGATCATGGTGGGCCACTCCCGCAAGCATTTTACTGGCCTCCCCGTCACCATCCACTGTGTTGTGGGGCTGGTAAAATCCAGCCCGCTGTCTGTGGTCAGTTCAGAGATGACCAGTAGAAATCAGCCACACCATTTCCCAACCTGTCCATAACACCACTATAATTATAAAATGTCATTTTTGTTGCACATTTAATAGAAATCTGTATGATTTAAATATATCTCTAATGTGACTATGTTAATTGTCTTTGAACTTTAAGAAGCATATACTACCCGTGAGAATTGCTAATTGGTAGTACTTCAAGGTTTAGAACCATTCATATTTAGTAATATTTTAATGTTAAGCACATTTTAAATGCACCTGAGTGCAAAGCAGTTACCCAGACTGACAAATAAATGGATGTGGAAAGACACAAACTGAATTTATTAATGCACTTTGCCAAGATTGTCAACAAATTATTTCTAATCTATCAGCCAGTATTTACTTGAACTTCCACAAATAATCAATTTACTTTTCACATTACACCAATATTACTCTTCTACCTCATCTTTGGCCTCCTTATCTCGAGAGACAATGGGTAAGCGCCTGGACTCAATCTAAAAAGCTGGTAACCAACAAACTCATTCTGTTATCACAGACTTGGAACTGCACTTAAACAGACTCTTTTAGTTGGATGGCAGTTTCTGTCAATATGTAAATTGAAAGGATACAGGAGAGAGCAACTAGAGCCACTGCGAGGATGGAGGGATTGGATTATGAGGAGCAATTATGTAAACCGGAAAGGAGAAGATTGAAAGGTGATATGCTTTCCGTTCTTTGGAAACAGAGGATAGACCTGCATTTGAATGGGGAAAATTCAAACCTAATCTGCGGAAACACAGAGAGAAATTTTAAAATTGTCAAAGCCAGCCACAACCTGCCCACTTCCAGATCTAATGAAGGTGGGTCGGCGGGCAGACATCCAATCCACTCTCAGGAGAAGAGTCGGTCAGCAAAATCTTTTAAGGAGGTTGTGTTCTTCCATTTTAAACTGCATTTTTTTTAACCCACGAACACCAGGTTTCCGACTCACCCAGCCCCTCTATCTCTGACTCCTCCCCAACACCCCTGCGATCTTCGATTCTACGTCCTAACTGTAGCTACACTGTGGAGCAGCGAGTAAATGAAGGAATAATTGGGGCTTGTAAGAAAGGTACTACAATAATCGTGGGTGATTTTAATCTTCATATTGATTGGTGTTACGACTGCTCAGGACAAAACCCCCAATCTATATATATATATATATATATATATAAAAATATGATTCTGATCAAGGTGGGAGCAACGCACTGTCAATTCAGTCCCATCGCTCCACAGGTCGCATCAGATTTCTTTAAGCTTTCCAAATCGAAGAAAAAAGCAGCCAAATTGAACAACGTAGTAACCCCCAAATGAAGCGAATCCAGGTAGCTTTAGATATCAACAAATTAACTATTTCATTAAAAAAAACTAAAATCATAAAAAAACTAAGATAAACTGAAATAAAGGCAATTATGAGGGCATGAGAGATGCAGTGGCAGACATTTAAGGCAATATTTCAGAATACACAGAATAGATACATTTCAACGAGAAAGAAAAAATCCAAGGGTCGGAGCTGTCATCCATGGTGAACTAAAACAGTTAAAGATAGTATCAAACTTAAAGAAAAAGCCTATAATTGTGCAAAGATGGGAGGCAGGTCAGAAGATTGGACAGAATATAAAAACAGAAAAGAATGACTAAAAGATTAATAAGGAAGGTAAAATTAGAGTATGAGAGAACACTAGCTAGAAATATAAAGACATATAGCAAGAGTTTCTATAGATATTTAAAAAAGAAAAAAGTTAACAAAGTGAGCATTGGTCCTACAAAAAGTGAGTCTGGGGAATTAATTTTGGATAATAAGGAGATGGCAGATGAATTGAACAGATATTTTGCATCGGTGTTCACTATTAAGGATACAAGTAACATCCCAGTATTAGCTGTAAGTCAGGAAATGGAAGGGAGGGAGGAACTCAAGAAAATTACAAACACCAGGGAAGTGGTACTGAACAAATTGTTGGAGCTGCAGGCTGACAAGTCCCCGGGTCCTGATGGACTTCATCCTAGGGTGTTAAAAGAAGTGGCTAGTGAGATAGTTGATGCATTAGTTTTAATTTTCCAAAATTCCCTAGATTCAGGGAAGATTCCTTGAGATTGGAAAATAGTGAATGTAACTCCTTTATTCAAAAAGGGAGGGAGACAGAAAGCAGGAAACTACAGGCCAGTTAGCTTAACATCTGTCTTAGGGAAAATATTAGAAGCTATTATTAAAGATGTTATAGCAGGGAATTTAGAAAAATTCAAGGTAATCAGGCAGAGTCAACATGGTTTTGTGAAAGGGAAGTCATGTTTAACTAATTTATTGGAGTTCTTTGTGAGAGTTACATGTGCTGTGGCTAAAGGGGAACCGATGGATGTATTGTACTTAGAGTTCCAGAAGGCATTTGATAAGGTGTCACATCAAAAGTTATTGTGGAAAATAAAAGCTCATGGTGTAGGGGGTAACATATTGGCATGGATAGAAGATTGGATAGCTAACAGGAAACAGAGAGTAGGCATAAATGGGTCATTTTCTGGTTGCCAAGATGTAACAAGTGGTGTGCCACAGGGATCTGTTCTGGGGCCTCAACTTTTTACAGTTTATATAAATGACTTAGAAGAAGAGACCGAAGGTATGGTTGCTAAAGTTGCTGATGACACAAAGATAGGTAGGAAAGTAACTTGTAAAGAGGACATAAGGAGGCTACAAAAGGATATAGATAGGTTATGTGAGTGGGCAAAGACCTGGCAAATGGAGTATAATGTGGGAAAGTGTGAAATTGTCCACTTTGGCAGGAAGAAGAAAAAAGCATATTATCTAAATGGTGAGAGATTGCAGAGCTCTGAGATGCAGAGGGATCTGGGTGTCCTAGTGCATGAATCACAAAAGGTTAGTATGCAGGTACAGCAGGTAATTAGGAAAGCTAATAGAATGTTATCATTTATCACAAGGGGAATTGAATACAAAAGTAGGGAGGTTATGCTTCAGCTATACAGGGCATTGGTGAGACCACATTTGGAGTACTTTTTATTTGTTCATTCATGGGATGTGGGCATCGCTAGCTGGGCCAGCATTTATTGCCCATCCCTAACTGCCCTTGAGAAGATGGTGGTGAGCTGCCTTCTTGAACTGCCGCAGTCCATATGAGGTAGGTACACCCACAGTGCTGTTAGGAAGGGAGTTCCAGGATTTTGACCCAGCGACAGTGAAGGAACAGCGATATAGTTCCAAGTCAGGATGGTGTGTGACTTGGAGGGGAACTTGCAGGTGGTGGTGTTCCCATGCATTTGCTGCCCTTGTCCTTCTAGTTGGTAGAGGTCGCGGGTTTGGAAGGTGCTATCTATCGAGCCTTGGTGCATTGCTGCAGTGCATCTTGTAGATGGTACACACTGCTGCCACTGTGCGACGGTGGTGGAGGGAATGAATATTTGCAGATGGGTTTCCAATCAAGTGGGCTGCTTTGTTCCAGATGGTGTTGAGCTTCTTGAGTGTTGGTGGGGCTGCACCCATCCAGGTAAGTGGAGAGTGTTCCATTACACTCCTGATTTGTGCCTTGTAGGTGGTGGACAGGATTTGGGGAGTCAGGAGATGAGTTACTCGCTGCAGGATTCCTAGCCTCTGACCTGCTGTTGTAGCCACCGTATTTATATGGCTACTCCAGTTCAGTTTCTGGTCAATGGTAGCCCCTAGGATGTTGATAGTGCGGGATTCAGCAATCATAATGCTATTGAATGTCAAGGGGAGATGGTTAGATTCTCTCTTGTTGGAGATAGTCATTACCTGGCACTTGTGTGGCACGAATGTTACTTGCCACTTATCAGCCCAAGCCTGGATATTGTCCAAGTCTTGCTGCATTTCTACATGAACTGCTTCAGTATCTGAGGAGTCATGAATGGTGCTGAACATTGTGCAATCATCAGTGAACATCCCCATTTCTGACCTTACGATTGATGAAGCAGCTGAAGATGGTTGGGCCAAGGACACTACCCTGAGGAACTCCTGCAGTGATGTCCTGGAGCTCAGACAACCACAACCATCTTCCTTTGTGTTAGGTATAACTCCAACTGTGTACAGTACTGGTCTCCTTATTTAAGGAAGGATGTAAATGCTTTGGAGGCAGTACATAGAAGGTTTACTAGACTAATACCTGGAATGGTCGGGCTGTCTTATGAGGAAAGGTTGGACAGGCTAGGCTTCTATCCGCTGGAATTTAGAAGAGTAAGAGGTGACTTGATTGAAACATATAAGATCCTGAGAGGTCTTGACAGGGTGGATATGGAAAGGATGTTTCCCCTTATGGGAGAATCTAGAACTAGGGGGTCACTGTTTAAAAATAAGGGGTCACCCTTATTTTTTCTCTCAGAGGATCATGAGTCTTTGGAATTGTCTTCCTCAAAAGGCAGTGGAAGCAGAGTCTTTGAATATTTTAAAGGCAGAGGTAAATAGATTCTTGATAAGCAAGGGGGTGGAAGGTTAGCGGGGATAGCTGGAAATATGGAGTAATCAGTTCAGCCATGAACTTATTGAATGGCGGAGCAGGCTTGAGGGGCCGAGTGGCCTACTCCTGCTCCTAATTTGTAAACCAATATCTAAAGCCCTTATAACTTTTTATTTAAAAATCTAACTCCCGCATTCACATACATATACATGGTTTTAAATTAGCTGACCGACAAAATAGAAAAAAAATAAAGTCTTTGCAAATTACGTTCCTGATGAATGGTCTTCCAATACAGCTCAGTCAACGTTCCCTTGCAGTTTTCTAAGGCCCTATGAAAACAGAAGGTCCTTCCAAAGATAGGGGTTCAACAGTTCGGCTGTTGTAGTATTAAACTCTTTTTTCCTAGTGATGAACACAGCAGCTATCAATAATTTGTTGTGAAAGAAAAAAGTTTTTTTCTTATTGTTTATGAAATTAATTTAGTTTGAAGCTTTGTAAAATTTTGAGAGAGAAATAACACAGCTTTTCTTCCTTCAGTTTAAATTGTCTCAGAGTTCTGCTTCTTCCTTCAATTG
The DNA here is from genome assembly GCF_036365525.1 of Heterodontus francisci. Lineage (NCBI taxonomy): Eukaryota > Metazoa > Chordata > Chondrichthyes > Heterodontiformes > Heterodontidae > Heterodontus > Heterodontus francisci. Next base: position 58,972,396 of record NC_090381.1, on the reverse strand, counting down.
CTGGAACAGTCTCTCTCTCTGCAAACCAGTCTCAGCCAGCCAGTTTTCAAAAGTCAAACTGCAACATTGAATCTTGTGTCCTCTCTCTCTCTCTGTGGCTGTTGCTTGGCAACCAGAATGCACCCTGTCTCACTGTGCCTCTGGAGAGTTCTTAAAAGTGCACTGTTCTTCTTACAATCTTAAAGCTGTGCCGCAATATTTCCGAGGAGAGAAAAAAAAACACAAGACCGTCACATTGGACATATCAAATTGGCAAAAGTAGTCTGGAGGAAGAGTTCATATGTATATAATCTTAGCCCATTTTTGGGGATATCCCGGATCAGGTGTACTTCTCAGATGATCACTGTCACTTAAGGTTGAGAAAGACAGATCTCACAGTCACTTAAATGGGTCTGTAAAACTGATCTAACTGTCCCTAAAGGAAAGGAACCAGCTGAGAATATTAACATCCTGCAGGTAGACTTTTTAACAAGTTTCAGCCAGATTATAACAACCTGGATATTATAAGGGTCTGGGAAACGCTCTTCAGTAGTGTACCTCCCCACCAAAGAGTGTACGGAGACAGGTTCACGAGTTAGCGATACAGAAGTCTAAGTGAGACAATATAATTTCTACATTAGAAAGAAGTTTATTAAAAAAGTGAACATGCAATTCACAATTGGTGAGAATGTCAATCGCAATGTTAATAGTTCTAGGAAAAGAAAGGAAGTATAATCTTGTTTCTAGCAGAGAATGCAATTTTTAAATCTAAACCTTGTTACAGTAAAATATTTAAGATATTCATCAATCATTAAAGTAGCATTTACCTTAAATCCCCAAGTAGACAGCTACAGAGTTTAGTGAGATACCCCTGTCCCAGTTAAGAGGAGAACTATGGTCGTCTCACTGCAATAGCCATGTATTTACTGTGAGACATGTTGGAGCGAATCCAACGAATCTACAAATCCACTGTGTGGTTCCAACATTTATACTGTTTCCAAGCTGCATAACTATATTTTTACATATGGGGGTGTTATGTCTTTTACAAGTAGCTTTGTCCCCCTTTATTTCCCAAATAACGCGGCATAACAGTTAATTTCTGGTTAAGATCCACCTTCTTTGATTTCTAAGAAGGGCTAGTCTAATAGCAAGCTGTGAGTCTCTCATGGTGGTCAATATTCTTTAGTCACCTAACTGTGTTTCAAGATTACAATAAGTTTCTTGGGTTTGGTCAGTTTTGTCAAGAATTCAGTTGACTGTCGTTTAGGGCTGTCCGCATAAGACCATCTTGTCAACTGTTACACTGTGGTAGCTTAGAAGATCATTTGCAAAACTGTGCATCAATGTTTTACCATATGCTGAGGTTTGCGACTTCTAGGAGTGAATCCCTCTTATCAGAAGCTGTTCTATGCTTTAAGATGAGGCAAGCCCTTCACCACAGAGGCATGTCAGAGGCATGCCTATGACCTTCTTTTAACCTTTTAGGAAGATGAACCCTATGTTTCGTCAATTACAATCAAAATCATACAAGTGGCTTTGTAAAGAGTTAATGCTCTTTAATATAAAAATAAAAACAAAAGACGTTTAGGAATTTAATTCTTATTCTCCAATCCAAATTCCAGTTTGTGGGAGAAGGACAAATTTCAGACTATGTTTTAATTCTACCTGTCAGAAAAGATTATTGTACATGCAACAAACTAAGTAATGCATCAAACATGGAGATTATCTAAGAGTTTGATCCTTATCTTCAGCTATAAAGGATATTTTGATTTCCTTAATTCTGCATTCCAGCCATGGCAATATTTTACAAAATGTATTGTTTCTTGGTAAAGTGCTGCTTTGTCAGAGAATGCATATTCAAGGAAATTAAGATCTGTTGTAAACCCATAGCCAAATCCTCCTGTTAATCCAAGGTTATTGTAGAGTGCAAGGATAATCCCAAGCTACTCTCCTTCAATAGTAACCACTTTCTCAAACATACACTTGTACTATTCCACTTCATTTCGGGTACTCATTGAGAAGAGCTCAAGGGTTTCTTGTTCAAAAGAAAAACAGCTGTTCAGCTGTTCCCCTGCACACCACTTTCCTGAATCCCTTCTCAAATCAGCACCTTTCTTTCTATGTTCTGAAGACTTTCCCCATTTCTCTCTCAAGCCCAAAAGATTTACTTCTATTTCATGTAAATATCATGCGATCAATGGTGACCATTGACCAGAAACATAACTGGACCAGTCACATAAATACTGTGGCTACAAGTCAGAGACTGGGTTTTCAGTAGTGAGTGACTTACTGCCTGACTCCACAAAGCCTTTCCACCATCTACAAGGCACAACTCAGGAGTGTAATGGAATATTGTCCACTTGCCTGGATAAGTACAGCTCCAACAAAGCTCAAGAGGCTCAAAATCATCCAAGACAAAGCAGTCCCCTTGATTGGCACCCCATCCACCATGTTAAACATTAATTTCCTCCACTAGCGCACCATGTCTGCAGAAACTTGCCAAGTCTTCTTCGACAGCACCTTTCAAACCTGCGACCTCTACCACCTAGAAGGACAAGGGCAGCAGATGCATGGAAACACTTCCAAGTTCCCACCAAGTAACACACCATTCTGACTTGAAAATATAGTACCGTTCTTTGTTCATCACCAGTTCAAAATCCTGGAACTTCCTACCTAACAGCGGTGTGGGAGTAGCTACACCACACGGACTGCAGCTGTTCAAAAAAGGGGCTCACCACCACCTCCTCAGGGGCGATTAGGAATGGGCAATAAACGCTGACCTTGCCAGCAATGTCCACATGCCGTGAACGAATTTAAAAAATGAGACCCATAGCATAGACTGATGCAGCTCAATCTGTTTTTCTGAGTGATGTCATAAAGATGCTTCCATTATTAATTTTTTTCAGGACTCATGTTTAAAAGATTGTGAAAATTGGTTCACTTGAAAGACTGATAAGATGCTTGGACTTGTTTTTTTTAAGGGGTCACTGGAAGGAGACTTGGGACTTTGTTAAAAAAAAACACTTACTGGAAAAGACAATGAAGGACTAAATAAACATAAGAAGCCTTGTTGGCTATTGGAGTTGTTTACACAGAAGTCACATGTCTAGGTTTATGATAGTCAGGAGTTTTTGGCTTTCTGTTTTGGGCTTGAACTGTTTGAATACTCACTTGGTGTGTATCCTGCTAAGAGAGAAGCCACCCAACTCATCCTTTTCCACCTGTTTTGAAAAATCCTGAGAATCCAATGTCATAGCTGAAACCATGGATGCAATAATTCTCCTGAAAAGCCTGCAAGATTACTCCTCAATGTCTCCTGAACAGAACTGCTCCAGAAAAGATCCCAGTGACAGCCATCTACGTGTACCTGGATGCCAGACCAAAGGGCCATCTGGAACATTCCATATCTTATCATTTTTCTTCAAGAATTGACAATAACTTGGAAAAAGTTTTTTTTTAAAGTTGATCTCCGCTGAGCCAGTTTCTTATATTTTTCTTTATTTTTTTCTTTAACTGGTGTTTGTGTGTGTGTGTGCGTGTGTGTGTGTGCGTGTGTAAGAATATTTTAGAAGGGTAGATATTTATGTTTTCACATTTCAAATTGTGTGTTAATAAGCTTTGCATCTTTATTGAATACGCCTTGTTTTATAATAAATCAACAATTTTGTTGTTTATTAAAGAAACCTGGTTGGTGGATTTTTATTCTGAAACTAATATAGATAAAGTATATAATTTGCTGTATCGGTAACTGGGTAAAACATTTAAATATATGTTGTGACTGGTGGAGTAGTGGAACTAGAGAAAGACAGTGCATTTCTCCAGCCTCGGTCATAACAGATCATACACTTTGCTTTGTTTTAAGAAAATAGCAAGCCGGAACTAAATGAGAAAGAAGACTGGAAGGTTAGCTTCCCTGAGACATTGGGATCCCGCTATAACCATGGCTAATGATACCTTTATGTTACCCATGAATCACAACATAATGCAAGTATAATGAGCCTTATGTGACTGGGATGCTTCAGATATTTGAATTAGGTTGAGAAAACATGATGCTGCAAACCCCACAGGGCCTCTGAAGTTCTTGTAATAGATTGCATATTGCTCGTTAGGGTTTGGAAGATGATGCGGAGCATTAAGAAACCATGACAGATAAGGCACAAGATTATGAGAAACCAGCTGCAGACCATCCAGTGCAAGAAAGTAGTGTTACAACCAGGTAAGAAAGGTGTCTAGGGGTCCCTTTCAGCCTTCACCTGGTCTTACCATAACAGGATTTAATTTTAAAAATACCGTGTTTTTAGCTCCAACTTGGTGAATCCTTGTTCACTGCTTTCCAATTATCAGGCAAAGAAACCAGCACAAACTGGCTTTCAGGTTTAAGAAAGAATAGTTGAAATTTACTAACCTTAAACTCTAATTTGGTTGTAGCCTCCAGATACAGGATGCGCCCATGCTAGCATGCAGACGCGATACACACATGCAAATAGAGACAGAAAAGAGCAGAAGAAAAATAAAGTGGAAAAGTTTGAGGCAATATCTGAAGAGTTTTTGTTACTGTTCTTCGAGCTCACTGTAGAGTTCTTGATTGTAGGTAGATCTTGCTTTTCACTGGGGCCCAGTATTTTTCTTAAACCTTGTTCGCTGTAAGAGACTTTTCTCTCTTGGGGTTCATGTGTCTTCAGTGGATTCAGAAGCTTGTGAGAAAGAGATGGGAGCAGACAGGAGAGATCTTCTCAGTCCAGGAGCAGACACTCTCAGTTCAAACTGTTTGTACAATTCAGAAAAACCCAGATTGTCAAGCAGGTTAGTCATGTGACAACTGGTCTGACCACATTTCGGATTGTATCACCTGAGCCATCTCTGGAATGCTCCTCTTACACACAATACCTGGTGATCAAGGTCCATTCTGGTTTGAATGTGTCAGGGAATGGTCCTTTGTCCTTCTAATCACCATCTGTTAATATGCAAATGTCTTTTCCAGCCACGGCTGATCTGTTTAACAAGTCCTTTCTTCATTCCAGTAACAATTGAAAATCAATGTTCATGACAAAATTAATGTGCCCCATTCTTGGCAGGTGGGGGCCTAGCATGACAGTAGTCTGTTGTTTGAGAGTCTTATAGCTGAAACTTGTCATTAATTCTTGCTGATTGGCAACAAAAAAGGCCATGATTACAAAAATCTCGATACCCCTGAGACAACCCCATTTACCTTTTTTACTGCATCATGTAGTGGCTAAATGGTGCCTTACCAACACTGCTGGTCTTGTTTTGATTTCTGCTAAGCACAGTATAATAATTAGTATGAACTACAACAGAAGAAGCTAAGCTTTACTTCTACAGTAGTGTCTTTCTTCTTTTGGGCCTCCTTATCTCGAGAGACAATGGATACGCGCCTGGAGGTGGTCAGTGGTTTGTGAAGCAGCGCCTGGAGTGGCTATAAAGGCCAATTCTGGAGTGACAGGCTCTTCCACAGGTGCTGCAGAGAAATTTGTTTGTTGGGGCTGTTGCACAGTTGGCTCTCCCCTTGCGCCTCTGTCTTTTTTCCTGCCAACTACTAAGTCTCTTCGACTCGCCACAATTTAGCCCTGTCTTTATGGCTGCCCGCCAGCTCTGGCGAATGCTGGCAACTGACTCCCACGACTTGTGATCAATGTCACACGATTTCATGTCGCGTTTGCAGACGTCTTTATAACGGAGACATGGACGGCCGGTGGGTCTGATACCAGTGGCGAGCTCGCTGTACAATGTGTCTTTGGGGATCCTGCCATCTTCCATGCGGCTCACATGGCCAAGCCATCTCAAGCGCCGCTGACTCAGTAGTGTGTATAAGCTGGGGGTGTTGGCCGCTTCAAGGACTTCTGTGTTGGAGATATAGTCCTGCCACCTGATGCCAAGTATTCTCCGAAGGCAGCGAAGATGGAATGAATTGAGACGTCGCTCTTGGCTGGCATACGTTGTCCAGGCCTCGCTGCCGTAGAGCAAGGTACTGAGGACACAGGCCTGATACACTCGGACTTTTGTGTTCCGTGTCAGTGCGCCATTTTCCCACACTCTCTTGGCCAGTCTGGACATAGCAGTGGAAGCCTTACCCATGCGCTTGTTGATTTCTGCATCTAGAGACAGGTTACTGGTGATAGTTGAGCCTAGGTAGGTGAACTCTTGAACCACTTCCAGAGCGTGGTCGCCAATATTGATGGATGGAGCATTTCTGACATCCTGCCCCATGATGTTCGTTTTCTTGAGGCTGATGGTTAGGCCAAATTCATTGCAGGCAGACGCAAACCTGTCGATGAGACTCTGCAGGCATTCTTCAGTGTGAGATGTTAAAGCAGCATCGTCAGCAAAGAGGAGTTCTCTGATGAGGACTTTCCGTACTTTGGACTTCGCTCTTAGACGGGCAAGGTTGAACAACCTGCCCCCTGATCTTGTGTGGAGGAAAATTCCTTCTTCAGAGGATTTGAACGCATGTGAAAGCAGCAGGGAGAAGAAAATCCCAAAAAGTGTGGGTGCGAGAACACAGCCCTGTTTCACACCACTCAGGATAGGAAAGGGCTTTGATGAGGAGCCACCATGTTGAATTGTGCCTTTCATATTGTCATGGAATGAGGTGATGATATTTAGTAGCTTTGGTGGACATCCGATCTTTTCTAGTAGTCTGAAGAGACCACGTCTGCTGACGAGGTCAAAGGCTTTGGTGAGATCAATGAAAGCAATGTAGAGGGGCATCTGTTGTTCACGGCATTTCTCCTGTATCTGACGAAGGGAGAACAGCATGTCAATAGTCGATCTCTCTGCACGAAAGCCACACTGTGCCTCAGGGTAGACGCGCTCGGCCAGCTTCTGGAGCCTGTTCAGAGCGACTCGAGCAAAGACTTTCCCCACTATGCTGAGCAGGGAGATTCCACGGTAGTTGTTGCAGTCACCGCGGTCACCTTTGTTTTTATAGAGGGTGATGATGTTGGCATCGCGCATGTCCTGGGGTACTGCTCCCTCGTCCCAGCACAGGCATAGCAGTTCATGTAGTGCTGAGAGTATAGCAGGCTTGGCACTCTTGATTATTTCAGGGGTAATGCTGTCCTTCCCAGGGGCTTTTCCGCTGGCTAGGGAATCAATGGCATCACTGAGTTCCGATTTGGTTGGCTGTATGTCCAGCTCATCCATGACTGGTAGAGGCTGGGCTGCATTGAGGGCAGTCTCAGTGACAGCATTCTCCCTGGAGTACAGTTCTAGGTAGTGCTCAACCCAGCGGTCCATCTGTTTGCGTTGGTCAGTGATTATGTCCCCCGATTTAGATTTGAGGGGGGTGATCTTCTTGATGGTTGGCCCAAGAGCTCTCTTCATGCCATCATACATTCCTCTGATGTTTCCGGTGTCTGAGGCCAGCTGAATATGACTGCATAGGTGTTGCCAGTAGTCGTTTGCGCAACGCCTAGCTGTTCTTTGTGCAGTACTTCTGGCTGCTTTAAGTGCTGCGGATGTTAAATCGCTGGGGGCTTTCTTGTAGTTCAAAAGTGCAATGCGCTTAGCGGCTATGACAGGTTCCAGCTCTTCATTATGAGATTGAAACCAGTCTGCATTTCTCTTCGCACTTTTGCCGTAGGTGGTCAAAGCTGACTCATAGATGGCGTCTCTGATGTGGGCCCACTTGGTCTCAGCATCCCCTGTGGGAGTGTTTTGAAGGGCTGTTACAAGTGAATTTAGAAATTTTTGTAACAGCTGTGGGTGAGAAATTCTGCTCGTGTTGATGCGCGGGCGGCCCTTCTGCTTGGAATGATGCAACTTCTTTGGTCTGAGTCTAACCTTGCTGCACACACCACTTTCTTGCGCTATCCCCATATTCCCTGATGTTGTTGGTATCCAGCTATCCCCATATTCCCTGATGTCATACACTACAGTAGTGTATGCAATGAATATGGTAAATATGATGTGCCACTGTGCTATACCGCAATTGCCTAATGCATGAGTGATTCCTTGATGAAATAAGCAGATTTGCTACCTGGCTGAGAAGTATCCAACCGACCCTCTAAGGATTTTGATGGCACAAGACATCTACTGTATGTAATGAAAGCCCTGAGTCAACTATGCCCAATGTTGTTTCAGCTGTCTAGCTGAGTTCTTTTGGCACATTTGCTTTCATTTATGTAAAGGCACTTGAAAACCAGGATTTGGGGTTGACATGATAGCCAGTTCAGTGTTCTCCCAGACCTGAACCAAATTTGCACCAATGGAATGCCTGCCAAACTGATCTTCAACGTCGCCTGAAAAGAACTGTTCTGGAAAGATCCCAGTGACAGCCATCTACATGTATTTGGGATGCCAAACCAACAAGGGACAACTGACATCTTTCCATATCTTCTCTTTTTTCTTCAAGAATTAGCAAGTATTTGGCCTAAGTATTCTTGTTTGTTCTTTTTTCTGTAACAGAGCTCGAAAGAGAAAATCTCTATTTTTTTCGGTTAACCGGTGTGTTTGTGCATGTGTGTATGAGAGGGACTAAGGTAAAAGGGAACTTTCATATTTCATTCTGTGTGTTAGTGCTTTGCTTCATTGCTGGTTATGTCTTGTTTTATAATAAACTGATCATTTTGTTGTTTATTAAAGAAGCCTGGTTGGTGTATCTTATTCTGGGATAAAGAGTAGAGTTTATGATTGACCATATCAGTAACTGGGTAAACATTTAAATATATATTGTGACCTGTGGAGAAGTGGAACTAGAAAAGACAGCGCACTCCGGCTCTGCCATTCAATTAGATCATGGCAGATCATCCAGCTCAACATCACTTTCTTGCGCTATCCCCATATTCCCTGATGTTGTTGGTATCCAGCTATCCCCATATTCCCTGATGTCATTAGTATCCAGCTATCCATCGATATCTGTCTTGAACATGCTGTATGATTGAGCTTCCATAGCCCTCTGTGTTAGAGAATTCCAAAGATTCGCTATCCTCTGAGTGACAAAATTCCTTCTCATCTCAGTCTTAAATGGCCTACCCCTCATTCTGAAACTATGTCCCCTAGTTCTAGGCACACCAGCCAGAGGAAGCATCCTATCTACATCCACCCTGTCACCCACTATAAGAATTTTGTAAGTTTCAATGAAATCACCTCTCATTCTTTGAAATTCTAGAGAATACAGGTCCAGTTTCTGCAATCTCTCCTCATAAGACAGTCCCACTATCCCAGGGATTAGTCTGGTGAAACTTCCTCTATGGCAAGTATATCCTTCCTTAGATGAGGAGACCAAAGCTGTACATAATACTCCGGGTGTGGTCTCACCAAGGTTCTATACAATTGCAGCAAGACTTCTTTACTCCTGTACTCAAAACCCCTTGTGATGAAGGCGAACATACCATTTGCCTTCCTAATTGTTTACTGCACCTGCATGCTCGCTTTTTAGTTTTAGATTTTAGAGATACAGCACTGAAACAGGCCCTTCGGCCCACCGAGTCTGTGCCGACCATTAACCACCCATATATATACGAATCCTACACTAATCCCATATTCCTACCACATCCCCACCTGTCCCTATATTTCCCTACCACTTACCTATACTAGGGGCAATTTATAACGACCAATTTACCTACCAACCTGCAAGTCTTTTGGCTTGTGGGAGGAAACCGGAGCACCCGGAGAAAACCCACGCAGACACAGGGAGAACTTGCAAACTCCACACAGGCAGTACCCAGAATTGAACCCGGGTCGCTGGAGCTGTGAGGCTGCAGTGCTCGCCACTGTGCCGCCCTAAGTGACTCATGAACAAGGACACCCAGTTCCCTTTGGACATCAACACTTCTCAACCTCTCACCATTTAAGAAATACACTGTCTTTCTGTTTCTTCTACCAAAGTGGATAAGTTCACACTTATTCACATGATATTCCATCTGCCATGTTCTTGCCCGTTTACTTAACCTGTCCAAGTCCCATTGAAGCCTCTTTGCATCCTCCTCACAACTTACATTACCACCTAGTTTTGTGTCATCAGTAAATTTGGAAATATTACATTTGGTCCCCACATCCAAATCATTTACACAGATTGTGAACAGCGGGGGGCCCAGCACTGATCCTTGTAGTTCCCCACTAGTAATAGTCTGTCATCCTGAGATTGAGCCATTTATTCCTACTCTCTGTTTTCTGTCTGTTAACCAATTTTCAATCCATACCACTGCCTTACCCCCAATCCCATGTGCTCTAATTTTGTTTACTAATCAAAAGCATTCTGAAAATCCAAATACACCACATCCACTGGTTCTCCTTTATCTTTGCTACAAGTAACATCCTCAAAAAACTCCAACAGGTTTGCCAAACATGATTTCCTTTTCATAAATCCATGTTGTCTCTGCCCAATCATATCATTATTTTCTAAATGTCTAGTTATCACATTCTTTATTATAGATTCTAACATTTTCGCGACTACTGACATCAAACTAACAGGTCTGAGCTCCACATTTTCTCTCTCCCTCCTTTCTTAAATAGTGGGGTTACATTTATTACTTTCAATTTGCAGCAACTTTTCCAGAATCAATAGAATTGTGAAAGATAACCCCAATGCATCCACTATCTATAGCCACCTCCTTCAACATTCTGGGATGTAGTCCATCTGGTCCAGGAGATTAATCAACTTTCAATCCAGTTAATTTTTTGAGTACTACCACTTTATTAATACTAATTTCTTTCAGTTCTTCATTTTCACAAGTCCCTTGGTTCCCTAGTATTTCTGGGAGATTTTCTGTATCTTTCTCTGTGAAGACAGACATAAAGGCCGGAATTTTTCATTAGGTGAGACAGTTGGTGGCGAGCCGGCCTCCGCCGAGCCTGAGGAGCCTGACTGGGATTTTACACTCCCCAGGTCTTTAATTGGTCTTAGGCAGGACTTCCACCTCCTTGAGGCAGGAAGTCCCTCCTAATGGAGCTTCTGGCAGCTCCTAGTCCCAGCAGCGCCACCGGGAACGGTGGCAACTGCTAGAACTGCATCAGCCATCGGAAAGAAATGAAGGACGACCCCGGAAAAAAAGGTATGTTTTTAGGGACTCGCCAGGGACAATCAGTTGGGCCCAGCAAAGCAAGGAGGGTCGGTTAGGGGGGCAGGGGAGTGTTGTGCATTGGGGGTGGTGAGGGCCAAGGGGCGGCCCTCCATGGGGCACAGGGTGCCCAATTAGGAGGGGCCCCTCCCAGCCCGCAGGAAGGCCGCCTGCTTTCATCAGGCGGGCTTTTTGAGGCCTCAGCCACCCGCCAACCAAGGGTAAAATACCCATGGCAGCGGGCGGAGGCCTTTAAGTGCCAGTTAATTGGCCACTTAAGGGTCTTGATTGGCCTGGGGTGGGCAGGCCGTTTCTTGCCGCTGCTGCCCTGCGTAAATTGGTAACAAGGGCGGGAGGGGGTCAGGAACGGCCACCCCCGCCTCCCACTCAACTTTACGCAATCCCCCCCTCCGCCACCAGCCTACCCATTTGGGGGGCATAAAATTCCAGCCAAAGTAATTGTTTAGTTCTCTGCCACATCCTTATTCTCCATTATAAATTCTCCTGTCTCTGCCTGTAATGGACCCACATTTGTCCTTGCTAATCCTTTCCTTTTCACATATCTAAAGAAGCTTTTACAGTCCACCTTTATGTTTCTCGATAGCTCGCATTCATATTCTCTTTTCCCTTTCTTTATTAGTTTCTTGGTCATCCTTTGCTGGATTCTAAATTGCTCGTAACCCTCAGGCTTACCACTTTGCTGGCAACTTTTATAAGCCACTTCCTTTGATCTAACGCAGTAACTTCTTTTGTTAGCCTTCTTTGGCCTCCTTATCTCGAGAGACAATGGATAAGTGCCTGGAGGTGGTCAGTGGTTTGTGAAGCAGCGCGTGAAGTGGCTATAAAGGCCAATTCTAGAGTGACAGGCTCTTCCACAGGTGCTGCAGAGAAATTTGTTTGTCGGGGCTGTTACACAGTTGGCTCTCTCCTTGCGCCTCTGTCTTTTTTCCTGCCAACTACTAAGTCTCTTCGACTTGCCACACTTGAGCCCCGTCTTTATGGCTGCCCGCCAGCTCTGGCGAACACTTGATTTATCTTTCCTGTTGGGCTTTTGTGTCTTAGAGGGATGTATATTTGTTGTAGACCATGTAATACTTCTTTAAATACTAGCCATTACCTGTCTACTGTCAAATCTTTTCATGGATTTTCCCAATCCACCATAGCCCTTCATACCTCCGTAGTTTCCTTTGTTCAGATTTAAGATTCTGGTTTCAGAATGAACTATATCACTTTCAAAGTTAATGTAAAATTTTATCATATCATGGTCAGCATTTCCCAAAGGCTCCTTTACAGCAAGGCTATTGATTTGCCCTTTCTCATTACTTACTACTAAATCTAAAATAGCGCAATCTCTAGTTAGTTCTTCAATGTACTGCTCCAGAACCCATCTCGCACAGACTCCAGGAATTCATTCTCCATAGCATTACTGCTGATTAGGTTTACCCAGTCTCTATGTAAATTGAAGTTGCCCATTATTACTGTATTAACCATATTAGATGCACATCTAATTTCCTGATTTATACCACGTCCAACATTACCACTACAGTTTGGTGGCCTACAAACAACTCCCACCAATGTTTGCTCCCTCTTGCTGTCTCTTAGCTCCGCCCACATTGATTCTACATCTTGATCCTTCAATCTAAGATCCTCTCTCACTAATGTACTGATCTTTTCCCTTATTAAGAGCTCTACTCTACCTCCTTTTCCTTTTTTCCTATCCTTTCTAAATGACAAATATCCTTGAATATTCAGTTCCCAGTCTTGGTCACCCTGTAACCATATCTCTGTAATGGCAATTAAATCATACCCATTTACCTCTACCTGTGCCTTCAAATTATCTACCTTGTTGCAAATGCTGCATGCATTCAGATAGAGTGCCCTTAACTTTGTCTTTTTAACATTATTGTAAATTCTAATGCTTGCCTTCACTTTGTCTTCTAACTTCGCTTACTACTTTTCTACTTCCTGTCGCCACTTTTGCTTCCCTCCAATCTTCCTTTCCTGCCACACTCAGAATATCCATTCCCTTATTGTTACATTGTTCTCTTGCCTTCTTCTCTCTCTCTAAATTATCACATCTTCCCTCATTTGATCTCTCACACCCACTATTTAGTTTAAGGTCTGCTCTACCGCCCTAGTTATAGGACTCACTAGAGCACTGGTCCCAGCCCAGTTCAGGTAAAGACCATCCCAATGGTACAGCTCCCACTTTCCCCAGTACTGGTGTCAGTGCCCCATGAATCAAAACCTATTTCTCCCACACCAATCTTTGAGTCACTTATTTAACTCTCTAATCATATTTACCCTACCCCAATTTGCTCGTGGATCAGGTAATAATCCAGTGATGCTACTGGGCTACTCTTGGTGATGGGCATGAAGTCCCACACCCAGTGTACATTCTGTGCCCTTGGTATCTTCAGCGTTTCTTTCAAGTTGTGTTCAACTTGGAGGAGCACTGATTCATCTCTTGAGGGAGGACGGTAGGTGGGAATCAGCACAAAGTTTCCTTGTCCATGTCATGATACTTTACAGAACCCAGAGTCAATGTTGAGGATGCCCAACTGTATAACACTGTGCTGACACCAGGGATGGTGATAGATGAGTCTGGGACATTGGGTGAAAAGTATGATTCTGTGAGTATGACTATGTCAGACAGTTGCTTGACTAGTCTGTGGGACAACTCTCCCAAATTTGAGACAAGTCCTGATATGTTAGTGAGGAGAAGTTTGCAGGGTTGACTGGGCAAGTTGTACCTTTGTTGTTTCCAATGCCTCGGTCAATGCTGGGTGACCTGTCTGGTTTTATTCATATTTCACCTTTCTGCAGCAGTTTGATACAACTGAATGGCTTGCTCGGCCATTTCAGAGGACAGGTAAGAATCAATCATATTACTGTGGATCTGGAATCAGACATAGGCCAGACCAGGCAGGAACAGCAGATTTCCTTCCCTGAAGGACATGAGTGAACCAGATGCCATCCTTGCAGTATTTCAATATACGATGGAAATGTACTTTGCCATTAGTGTGGAATCGGAAAACTTATCCAATGATTTCTCTTTTCACCATTTGTGACCTACTTGCTGTAATAGACACTCATCTAGTACTAGTCTCATAAATTATGTCAACACCCCCTCTCTTTCCTTTTGCCTCAAGGGTTTGGTCACCATAATGGCTTTCTTAAAAATTTTCCTATGCAGTGGTTAGCACCACAGCCTCACAGCTCTAGTGACCCGGGTTCGATTCTGCGTACTGCCTGTGTGGAGTTTGCAAGTTCTTCCCTGTGACCGTGTGGGTTTCCTCCAGGTGCTCCAGTTTCCTCCCACATGCCAAAGACTTGTGGGTTGATAGGTAAATTGGTCATTGTAAAAACAATTGCTCCTAGTATAGGTAGGTGGTAGCAGAATTGAGGGAAGGTGGGGATGTGAGAGGGAAAATAGGATTAATGTAGGATTAGTATAAATGGGTGGTTGATGGTCGGTGCGGACCCAGTGGGCCAAATGGCCTGTTTCGGTACTCTGTTTCTGTTCACAAATTGCTTTTGAAACAGCTGGATGGAAATGATTAGTTTATACATTGAACAGGTGCTTACTAAGATTATTAGAGGTCAATCACATTGACTTTTGATTTGTATGATCATTAACGCATAAAGGACCTCTCAGAAATTCATGAATTTATGAGTGAGTTTTATTCCTCAAAAGATAAGTTACACTAATTTAATGCTTTGTTACTACCCATGCAAAAAGAAACTTTTGCGGCTTTACTGAACAGTTGAACATCACTATATGCATTATCAACAGAATAGGTGTACATTTGTTGATTATCTGTCTTTTCTTAAATTGGTATACGCAATATTTGTGTGATGCCATCTGTTCTGTCACTGAAAGTCAACAGCTAGAAATTGTCCATCCACTGACTTCATGAAATCCCATTTACTGTGAAAGAATAAGTTCCATAGAGAAATCAGTTAGCCAGATACCAGTACCACTTTTACAATGGCCTACCAGCTGGCTATAACATATCACAGACAGAGGCCATTGGAGAACCAATGATATGTTTATTTGTTCTCTGGTTCCTTCTTCAATTTTTCTTTCTTCTTTGTTAACTTTCTTTCTATCTTCTTTCATCTTTCAGTTTTCTTTCTCAGTTTTATTTTCCCTTTTTTGATGTAGTGTTTCTCTCCATGATGTCCTGGAAAATTCCATGCAACTGTTGAGCCAGTCTATCAGCTACTTTTCTGTAAATTTCAGGCAGTAAAATTAGCATGAAATTGATCAACGGTCATGCCCTAGAGCATTCTACAAAACAGAGTGCGCTATCATGTTGGCCTCAACTTCTTTCCACAGCTTACTTGTGTGTGCCTGCTGGTATACTTGCTGTCAGCTAGGTATGCATGTTCAATGATTCTGTAACAACGGTGTATCATGGGCCTCAACTCTATGCAGCCCATTTTAAATTGATGTTAACATCCTTTGTTACATATGAAAACAGTAAGAAACTGTTAGGGCGGCACAGTGGCGCAGTGGTTAGCACTGCAGCCTCACAGCTCCAGGGACCCGGGTTCGATTCCGGGTACTGCCTGTGTGGAGTTTGCAAGTTCTCCCTGTGTCTGCGTGGGTTTTCTCCGGATGCTCCGGTTTCCTCCCACAAGCCAAAAGACTTGCAGGTTGATCGGTAAATTGGCCATTATAAATTGTCACTAGGTAGGTGGTAGGGAAATATAGGGACAGGTGGGGATGTTTGGTAGGAATATGGGATTAGTGTAGGATTAGTATAAATGGGTGGTTGATGTTCGGCACAGACTCGGTGGGCCGAAGGGCCTGTTTCAGTGCTGTATCTCGAATCTAAACACATGCAAGGGACAATTTTAGAACTGTGTGCTTTTAGCAAGGAACCTTACATGAATCAGGAAATTACAGGCCTGCACGCCAAGGGTTTCCAGATGGTAATTTGTGGGGTAGCATGCCTGCAATTTTCTGATACACAGTCCCACTGATGAGGCTCCAAATTGTACTAAAGCCACAATGAGGCTGGTAATGCCGTGGCTGGTGCTTGTTGAATTGCAGCACATTGATCACCAGCACAAGGCTCAGCAAGGGCTTGAAATATATTTAAATGAGGTCCAAGACCCGTAATATGGCTGCAGCAGTGCTTGAACAGGTGCTGGAGAGGAAGCACAATGTAAAAAAGTATTTGCCGAGATGCCCTCTTGCATGAAGGCCACCCAGCCCGCCTTCCCTTCCATTGCTGGGGCAAATAAATCTTTGCAGTACTTGCTCAAGGCCAATAAAGTTTTTCTTTCATTTCATTTTTTTAAGTAGCTTGCACAGTGCAAATAATTGGTCTGCAATTGAATGCATTTGTCTTTTCCACCTTTTAAATTTGAAACCTCCATTGGTTCCCTTCACAAGGTTGGCTACCAGGCCCATGTTGCAAAATTTTGATGATGGAAAATGCAATAGGTGGCATATTTTTATCATTGACCTTTTATTTAAATATACTCACCCAAATATGGGTGACTGAATGCACCTGTTGGGTATCATTTCTGGTATGAAATTCCTGATGGATCCTTAACACCCTCCTTTAATTCCTGACAAAGGAGCCATCTGAGGTCTATGGATAAATTATGCCTCACTCAGCTCGTCGAAGTGTCTTACATTAAACCCAGTCTGTATCAAAGTGAATTTAATTTACTAACCTTCAATTAGGTTACCTCGAAGCTGCTGACTAATTGAATTAACTCTCCGTTGCCAAAAGATCAAGGAGAAAGCCAGACCACAAGTCAGACACTAAAAACTGTTTAAAGGTAAAGCTGTGTAATAGATATGCACAATGTAATCAGTTACCTAGCAGTGAAACAGAAAATCATTAATGCACAAAGTTACTTAAGAAAACAAGCAACAAAGGTTACACGGATAATTTAGTGCATCATTGTAAATCAGCACGAATGGATGATGAACATAAACGATAGTAGTGACCAGAATCTGAGGTTATAAATTAATGACATGACTTTAAGAGGAATTCCTCATATAGCCAATGTTAAATGCTTTGAACAGCCAGTTTATCAAATAGCTGAAGTCATTAACAATTAACAATGCTCAGAACTTACATCCTCACGAGCTCCGTGGTTGGGTCAATTTCTTTCCTTTCTTGGGATGCAACTATTAGCTTCTGAAATGTTACATTAAATTACTTCCTGCATGGTAAAGTTAACTGTTTCATTTGGATCTTCAGTTTCAACTGAACACACCTTTCACATGAGTTGGCAAACAAGGAAAGTTGGAATAAGGGTGTGTTTCAATGTATTTAAGCCTAGCCTTGGAGCATAGATGTCAGAATGTTCTCGGAGCAAAACTGGACATATTCAAGTGGTACCACAAGGCCATTCTAGATCGATCATCTCTAAACCTTGTAGATGTTAATAGATTGTGTGTTCTTAACTGACTATGAAGTCACACGGGATCAGAGGTGAGCTGGCAAGATGGATACAGAACTGGCTCAGTCACAGAAGACAGAGGGCAGCAGTGGAAGGGTGCTTTTCTGAATGGAGGGATGTGACTAGTGGTGTTCCGCAGGGATCAGTGCTGGGACCTTTGCTCTTTGTAGTATATATAAATGATTTGGAGGAAAATGTAGCTGGTCTGATTAGTAAGTTTGCGGAGGACACAAAGGTTGGTGGAGTTGCGGATAGTGATGAGGATTGTCAGAGGATACAGCAGGATATAGATCAGTTGGAGACTTGGGCAGAGAAATGGCAGATGGAGTTTAATCCGGACAAATGTGAGGTAATGCATTTTGGAAGATCTAATGCAGGTGGGAAGTATACAGTAAATGGCAGAACCCTCAGGAGTATTGACAGGCAGAGAGATCTGGGCGTACAGGTCCACAGGTTACTGAAAGTGGCACTGCAGGTGGATAAGATAGTCAAGAAGGCATACGGCATGCTTGCCTTCATCGGCCGGGCATAGAGTATAAAAATTGGCAAGTCATGCTGCAGCTGTACAGAACTTTAGTTAGGCCACACTTAGAATATTGCGTGCAATTCTGGTCACCACACTACCAGAAGGACGTGGAGGTTTTGGAGAGGGTACAGAAGAGGTTTACCAGGATGTTGCCTGGTATGGAGGGCATTAGCTATGAGGAGAGGTTGGATAAACTCAGATTGTTTTCACTGGAACGACGGAGGTGTGGGGCGACATGATAGAGGTTTACAAAGTTATGAGTGGCAGAAACAGAGTGGATAGTAAGAAGCTTTTTCCCAGGGTGGAAGAGTCAGTTACTAGGGGACATAGGTTTAAAGTGAGAGGGGAAAAGTTTAGAGGGGATGTGCGAGGCAAGTTCCTTACACAGAGGATGGTGAGTGCCTGGAATTTGCTGCCGGGGGAGATGGTGGAAGCAGGTACGATAATGACGTTTCAGAGGCATCTTGACAAATACATGAATAGGATGGGAATAGAGGGATACGGTCCCCAGAAGTGCAGAAGGTTTTAGTTTAGGTAGGCATCGAGATCGGCGCGGGCTTGGAGGGCCGAATGACCTTTTCCTGTGCTGTACTATTCTTTGTTCTTTGACTGTGCTATAAGTATAATATTTGTATTTTAACTTTTTGAATTGTAGTTTATTTTGTAACTGTAATAAACCTATATACATTGGAAAAAGAATCCGTCTTTGGAAAGACAAGAGCTTCAAGCTGCTGTGACTTTTGTTTCCTTTGAGACCCTAAGGAATGATCCCAGGCAAATGGTCAGGGGGGTCCTGAGAGAATTGCAATCCTGGATTGGGAACGATGACTGCGTTAGGAGAGGCCTAAGCTTTCTCTATAGGGCCGAGAGGAGCACCTCTTGTATTGGTGACTTCTTCCGGCCCTGCTCCTACTTTCCTCCACTGGGCCACTTGTGGTCCAGCACAGGACATCACTGCAACAATTGGCAGTTAAGATCATGTCCAGTTCTGAATGACATCATTAGACTCCAACATTTAAATAGAGTCATAGAGTCGTACAGCATAGAAACAGGCCCTTCGGTCCACCGCGTCCATGCTGACCCTATCTATACTAATCCCACCTGCCTGCATTAATTTCATATCCCTCTATTCCTTGCTCATTCAAGTACCTGTCCAGTTGCCTCTTAAATATTGCTACTGTTCCTGCCTGCACCACCTCCTCTGGCAGCTCATTCCAGATACCCACTGTTCTTTGTGTGAAAAATTTACCCCTTTGATCCCCTTTAAACCTCCTCCCTCTCACCTTAAATCTATGCTCTCTAGTTTTAGTCACCCCTACCATGGGAAACAGACTCTGGCTATCTACCCTATCTATGCCTCTCATAATTTTATATACCTCTGTCATGTCCCCTCTCAGCCTCCTTTGCTCCAGGGATAACAGACCCAACCTATCCAATCTCTCTTTATAACTCAAGCCCTCCAAACCAGGCAACATCCTTGTGAATCTTTTCTGCACCCTCTCTAGCTGAACCACATCTTTCCTGTAGTGTGGCGGCCAGAACAGCACACACTACTCCAAATGCGGCCTAACCAACGTTATGTACAACTGTAACATGACGTCCAAACTCTTGTACTCAATGCCTCAGCCGATGAAGGCAAGCATACCATACGCCTTCTTCACCACCCTGTCTACCTGTGTTGTCACTTTCAGGGAAATATGTACTTGCACCCCAAGGTCTCTCTGCTCATCAACACTCCCCAGGGCCCTGCCATTCACTGTATATGTCCTGCCCTGGTTTAACTTCCCAAAATGCATCACTTCACACTTGTCTGCGTTAAATTCCATTTGCCAATCCCTTGCCCACTTTCCCAGTTTATCTATATCCTGTTGTAACCTTAGACAACCTTCTTCACTGTCCACTATACCAGCAATTTTGGTGTCATCTGCAAACTTACTAATCATGCCCCTTACATTCACATCCAAGTCATTAATATATATGACAAACAACAGAGGGCCCAGCACCGATCCCTGCGGCACACCACTGGTCACTGGCCTCCCATCTGAAAAACAACCCTCCACTACCATCCTCTGCCTCCTGTCACCAAGCCAATTTTGTATCCAATTGGCTAGCTCACCCTGGATCCCATGTGTTCGAACCTTCTGGACCAGCCTACCATGCGGGACCTTGTCAAATGTTGATAACTTCCCTGCCTGCCTGCAACAGGTGGCCCGAGTGTGGCAGAAAGCGGCACAAAGTGACAGCAGGCACAAATGTGTTGGGTGCGCAACCACGTTGGGAACGCAGCGGGCAGTAACCAAATGCCATTTTAACTAGCTACCCTTCCTATTCTGACTGGGCAGGCAGCTTTAAAACTGTCTTTTAATTATTTCTATTTGGTAGACTGCAAACTAATTATTATGCGTATGACTGCAACAAAAATATTAAGGAACGGAATCTATCAAAATAAGAATTAAAAAAGGTAAGTTGTAAACAGAAAAGATTAACAGGATTATAGTACTAATGTTGAATTTGCAAATCAAACCAATAATAAACCGCTAATCCTCCTTTAATCCACTTTTCAAGTCATTATTTGTATTTTATGGTCAAAGGCCAACATTGCACCAGACAGTGGCAAGGCAAATAATTCAATTTCCTTCAAAAGCATTGCTTAGCGTTCGTATGTAGAGCAAAATATAAATACATTGGAAGTATAGAAAAAAGACAGTCAATAGTTGATCATCATTGGTGTTAATACACTCCTGTGCTTCGGACAGTAACAGCTACTTTCTATTTTATTTCGACTGTTACCACAATCAGAGCCTCACCTCTGATCTCACTGGGCAATTCTTGGTCTCTGTCCATCAATTCTTTCCATAACATTTGTGACTAATCACAAAATAAATCAACTTTAGAGATTTACATTCAATTTGAAGCTCATTTGTAATGTGACCAACCATACAGGAACGATAGTTAGATAGATAGACTTGTATTTATACAGAGCCTTTTTAAGCTCTTTATCCTTTCAGTCATCTAGTCTCACATTACGGGCTGATTTTCCTCTGCATTCTGCCCCATGTGTGTCAGGGTCTGCCTGCTTTGTGCCACCTCCAAAGCCATCAGGAAAAGACAGCAACATCATTCGTTGTATCAAAAGCAAAATACTGTGGATGCTGGAAATCTGAAATAATAATAGAAAGTGCGGGAAATACTCAGCAGGTCTGGCAGCATCTGTGGAGAGAAAAACAGAATTAATGTTTCAGGTCTGTGACCTTTCATCACAACTGGAAAAATTAGAAATGTAATACGTTTTGAACAAGTGCACAGGGGAGGGTGGACAAAAGATCAAAAGGGAAGGTCTGTGATCGGGTGAACAGCAGGAGAGAATAAGTTACAAAAGTTTTCATAGTTCAGGTCAAAGGGAGTGCTAATGGGACAAGTAGAGAAACAAATTATGTGTCTAGAGCAGGTGTGAATGGCAGGATCCTGAATAGCTGCTGTCCAAAAGCAAAGAAAAGGAAATAAGGGAGAAATAGGAGAGAAAAAAAGACACCAGCAAAGAAAAACGAAGCAAAATAGGGACAGTGGTTACAACCTAAAATTGTTGGAATCAATGCTGAGTCCAGAAGGCTGTAAAGTATCCAGTGAAAAGATGAAGTGCTGTTCCTTAAGCTGGCATTGAGTTTCATGGGGACAGTGCAGGAGGACAACGACAGAAAAGTCAGAGTGGGCGCAAGATGGAGAATAAAAATGACAGGCAACCAGAAGCTTGGGATCATGCTTGTAACTGAACGGAGGTATTCTGCAAAGTGGTCATCCAGTCTGCGTTTGGTCTCCCCAAAGTACAGGAGACTACACTGTGAGTAGCAAATACAGTATACTAAATTGAAAGAAGTACAAGTAAATCACTATTTCATCTGGAAAGAGTATTTGGGGCCTTGGACGGTGAGGAGAAAGAAGGTAAAAGGGCAGGTATTGCATCTACTGCACTTGCATGGAAAGGTGCTGTCGTAAAGGGAGGGGGTGTTGGGGGTAACTGAGGAGTGGACTAGGGTATTGTGGAGGGAACGGTCCCTTTGGAATGCTGGCATGGAGGGGATCATATGTTTGTTGGTGGTATCATGCTGGAGGCGGTGGAAATGGTAGAAAATGATCTGTTGAATACAGAGGCTGGTGGGGGTGGTAGGTGAGGATAAGGGGAACTATATTGTGGTTCTGCGAGGGAAAGGAAGGGGTGAGAGCTAAAGTGTGTGAAATGGAATGGACACAGTTGAGGGCCCTGTCAACTATGGGAGGAGAATTCCTTGATGAAGGAAAAAGGAACACATATCGGAAGAGCTAGTATGGAAGGTTGCATCATCCAAATAAATGTGACAGAGTCGGAGAAACTGGGAGAATGCAGTGGAATCCTTTCACGAAGTGGGATGCGAGGAAATGTAGTCAAGGTAGCTGTGGGAGTCAATGCACTTATGGTGAATATTGGTTGATAGCCTATCCCCAGAAATGGAGACAGAGAAGTCGAGGAAGGGAAGGGAGGAGTTGGAAATAGACCCTGTGAAGGGAAGAAAAACATGGAAATTGGAAGCAAAGTCGATTAAACTTTCCAGTTCAGGATGAGAGCAGAAAACAGCACCAATAAAATCATTAATGTACCAGAAGAGGTGAGGGAGGCGGCCTGACTAGGACAGGAACAAAGAATGCGCCACAAAGGAAAAATTGTTCAATATGACAAGTTCAGCTAGGTGGAAGAGGGTGGTGGTGGTTAGGGCCAGGAAACTGGAAAATATTAAAATGATGGAGGGCATTGGAAGAGTCACGGATGCAGGTGGAAAGGGACTGGACAAGGGGAGAAACAATAGAGCCGTGCTAGGAACAAATCATTTCAGTGGGGCAGGAATAGGCTTAAACGATAGGTCTCCCAGGGCAGTCCTGTTTGGATTTTGGGAAGGAGGTAGAAGCGGGCTGTTCGGGGTTGGAGCACTTTGAAGTTGGAGACCATGGAGGGAAGATTTCCAGAGAAGGGGAGGTCAATGACAATGCTGCAGATGATGGCTTTATGTTCAATGGTGGGGCCATGGTCCAGGGGAGGTAGGACGAAGTGGCATTGTGGCATTCGGCCTCTGCTAGGTACAGGTAAGTATGCCAGACAACAACCGCACCACCCTTGTCAGCAGGTTTGATGACAATGTTAGGGTTGGACCTGAGATAAGGGAATGCTGCAAGTTCAGGGAGAGATAGGTTATAGTGAGTGAGGAGAGGAGAGAAATTGAAACAGCTAATTTCATCGAAAACTGTGAGTATGACAAAATTTAGAGAGGGTAAAAGGAAAGAGGGAAGGATCCAGGTGGAGACAGGTAAAAGGGTCCATTGTGCGGGGGTGGGGTGGGGTGGGGGGGTGTGGGAGGAGGACTCCTGGCCAAGAAGTGGGTGCAGAGACGAAGGCGACAGAAGAAGAGTTCACCGTCATGCCGAGCTCAAAATTCATTGAGGTGGAGCATGAGTGGTGAAGCTGAGACCATTTGCTAAGGACAGATTGTTTAGGGGAAGGTCGGAGGGTATCGGGAATACACGGTAAGGAGTGAAATTAATTTCTTCTGATCTCAACTCTATTTTTTTCTCCTCTTGTCCTGTGTCTTCCCACTTACATCCGTGACTCTTCCGATGCCCTCCATCACTTTAACAGTTTGCAGTTTCCTGACCCTAACCCCCTCCTATTCACCATGGATGTCCAATCCCTCTACACCTCCATCCCCTACCAGGACAGTCTGAGAGCTCTCTGTTCCTTCCTTGAACCAAGGCCCAACCAGTCCCCATTCACTGACATCCTCCTCCATCTTTCTGAACTTGTTCTCACATTGAACAACTTCTCCTTCAACTCCACTCACGTCCTCCAAATAATAGGTGTTGCTATGGGTAGCCACATAGGTCTTAGCAATGCCAGTTTTTTTGTGCAATATGTGGAACCTTTTGTTCCAGTCCTATTCAGGGCCCCTCCCTCTGCAGCTCGAGCAATTTTGGCTTAGAGTTTTTGAGCTTGAGTCTGAGTTGTGGACATTGTGGGGCACCAGGGAGGGTGAGAGTTACCTGGACACTTTGTTGTGCGAGGCAATTACATCCCTGCAAGTCAGGTAGGTATGGGGATCCAGGATGCAGTGAATGAGGAGCCTCAGACCTTGACTTTGTCCAACAGATATGAGATACTTGCTACCTGTGTGTATGAGAACAATGACTGCAGGGTGGATAGATGAACTGACCATAACACCATGATGCAGGAAGCCATTCAAGTGGGAGAAGTGAAAAGGAATGTGGTAGTGATAGGGGACAGTATAGTCAAGGATAGATACAGTTCTCTGCAGCTGCAACTGGGAGTTCGAAGGTTGTGTTGCCTGTCCGCTGCCAAAATTAAAGATATCTCTTCACAGCTGGAGATGAACTTGGAGTGGGTTGGGGAGGATCCAGTTGTCATGGTCCATGGAGGAACCAGCACATAGGTAGAAGTATGAATGATGCTCTGCAGGGAGGGTTTGAAGAGTTAGGATCCAAATTAAAACACAGAACCTCAAAGGTTAAATAAATAAATAAATAAATATGTTGTGACCGACTGCACCAAAGACAAAAATCAAAATATCCGATTCCGGTTGTGGTGGGAGAAACGCACTGTTAATTCAATCCCGTCCCTCCACAGATCACCTAACATATCATTTTTAAACTTTCAAAATTAAAGGCCAAGCCAAATTGTGCCATCTATTAATCCCCGAATGAGGCTAACCAAACCAGGTGTCTTTAAATCAACAAATTAACTGTTTAATTTAAAAAAAAACTAATTTCTTAAACACTATGAAGATATAAACAATATTTAAAATAGAAAAAAATTAAAGTCCTTGCAAATTTACAGTCCAATGTTGCTTGAAGTCCTCACAACCGTCCAATGGGGAAAAAAGGTTCTTCCACAGTAGAATAGTTCATAGCCTAATTCCAGCAGTAAGTGATGCTTCCTTCTTCAGCGATGGATTTCAACAATTAACAACTTGCAAACACTTTCAATAGAATCAATCTGACTTTAGAGTTTTTGAGGGATAAGATTGTCACAGTCTAACTTCCCTTCCTTCAGTTTAAATTACCAGAGATCTCTGTTTCGGCTTGACTTTTTTTTTAGAATTTTGAGAGATAATAATACTTAAACAGACTAAAATTCTTTTCCTTCAGTTTAAATGGCTGAGAGCTCTTTTTTCAGGTGCTAGAACCAGCTGTCTGTCTGTGCTCTCTTTGAAGTTCAAGTTTTCTTAATTCTTTTTCCTGCTGAAGCTCCAGTTTTTTCATTTCTAACTGAATCCTAGCCAATTCCACTGCATCACTCTCGGACCTACTACCTTCTTGTCTCTCATATTCCCTTTCTTGTTCCTCATATTGCCCTTCATCTGTATCATCATAATCATCTTCTTCTACTAATTCCAGATGTTCGACTATTGTGTCAATTATCTCTGCATTTTTGGCACCTAATTTCAATTCCAACCCCAATTTTGCTACTAATTCTTTTAATTTGTTCTTCGTTAAAGTTATCAAATCACTCAGGGAAACATTCTGCTTTCCCAAAAACTCTGCTACAACCACTAATGCCACAACAATGGTAGAGATTGTACCTTATTATACAAGAGACCCAGTTCTTTTAATTTCTATGTAGTTGCTGTTAGATTTAGGTCCCAACAATCGAGTTTCCAACTGATATGATCCCAGGCTTGAGAGCAATTAATATGATGCCAAACGCAAGACCCCAATTTGAATATGTTATCTCAGAAACGAGTGATTAATATGATTCCAAACGTGAGCCCTCCAGATTAGTCTGATTCTTATCCCAGATGCGAGTCACCGCATTAAGATATGATTCAACTGCGAGCGAGCCCCCAATTAAGATATGATTCAAATCCAGAAATCCAACTAATATGTTATTCAAATCCCGGACGAGAAACCCAATTAATATGTGATTCAAATCCCGGATGAGAAACCCATAATGTGTCATGTAGTTCCTTTTTCTCTCCAGGAAATATATGGTTTGTCTTTAAGGCTGGCAAAGGATCAGTACTGCTTTAAAAACCAGCAAGCCTCAGGAGTTAGGGAAAATGCATTTTTGGTTGCCGTTGGATACAACCATTTGGACACTACTATTCAAAAGGTGCATTCTCGTTACCTTGGTTACAGCCACTTGGATTGAGCATCATGCAATACATTTGTTACAATTCAATTTTGAACTGACTTTTTAGTTGGAGATAGTCTGTTCTAACAGCGAACACAGACAGACAGCTGGTATTAGCACCTGAAATAAGAGCTCTCAGCTATTTAAATTGAAGGAAGAGATTTTAGTCTGTTTAATTATTATTGTCTCTCAAAATGCTAAAAAAAAAAGTCAAGCCAAAACGGAGATCTCTGATAATTTAAACTGAAGGAAGGGAAGCTAGACTGACAATCTTTTATCCCTCAAAAACTCTAAAGTCAAATTGATTCATTTCAAAAGTGTTTGCAAGTGGTTAATTGTTGAAATTTGCTGAAGGAAGGAAAGCATCACTTACTGCTGGAATTAGACTATGGACTGTTCTACTGTGGAAGAACCTTTTTTCCCATCGGACGGCTGTGAGGAATTCAAGCAACATTGGACTGTAAATTTGCAAGGACTCTAATTTTTTCTATTTTAAATGTTATTTATATCTTCATAGTGTTTAAGAATTTATTTTTTAATTAAACAGTTAATTTGTTGATTTAAAGACACTTGGTTTGGTTAGACTCATTTGGGGATTAATAGATGGGACAATTTGGCTGGGTCTTTAATTTTGAAAGTTTAAAAATGAAATGTTTCTGGCAGGCAGCCATAAAGGCGGGGCTAAAGTGTGGCGAGTCGAAGAGACTTAGTAGTTGGCAGGAATAAAGACAGAGGCGCAAGGGGAGAGTCAACTGTGTAACAGCCCCGACAAACAAATTTCTCTGCAGCACCTGTGGAAGAGCCTGTCACTCTAGAATTGGCCTTTATAGCCACTCCAGGCGCTGCTTCACAAACCACTGACCACCTCCAAGCGCTTATCCATTGTCTCTTGAGATAAGGAGGCCAAAGAAGAGAAGAAGAGAAGAAGACAATTTGGCTGGGTCTTTCTTTAATTTTGAAAGTTTAAAAATGATATGTTAGGCAATCTGTGGAGGGACGGGATTGAATTAACAGTGCGTTTCTCTCACCACAATCAAAATTGTATATCTTGATTTTTGGCTTTGACTGGAGCAATCGTTCATAACACATGCCATGTTGAAACATTCATGAACCAGATGGAATATCGGTCGCGTTCAGTTAATCTGGTAGGTAGGCCTAAATCCTAACTATGCGTAGGGTAATGAGTATTCATGGCATGTAAATGAATGTAAAGCTACAATCTGCCACCGTACTGCGGAAACCTCAGAACGCTGCAAACCCGACAACTTAATTCTTCTAAAATATCTGGCCATCAGGAATCTGAAAACACCTCCTGCCTATTTATATCACCCCTCATGCCACTAAATCTTCTGCAGCAGACTGCATAAAATTCCCTCCTTAGTCTCCCCTCAAATTCTTCGACCAACAACTTTAAATCTATGCCTTCCTGGTTTTTGACCCCTCTGCTAAGGTGACTAGGTCATCCCTACAGACAGTATCGAGGCCCCTCATAATTTTATATATCTCAATTAAGTCACCCCTCAGCCTCCTCCGTTCCAAAGAAATCAACCCCAACCTATTCAATCTTTCCCCGTGGCTAAAATTTTCCAGTCCTGGAAACATCCTTGTAACTCTCCTCTGCACCCTCTCCAGTGTAATGACATATTTCCTGTAATGTGGTGACCAGAACTGTAGGCAGTACTCAAGCTGTGGACTAACTGCTGTTGTGTACAGTTCTAGCATAACCTCCCTGCTCTTATATTCTATGCCTCAGTTAATAAAGGAAAGAATGCCACATGCCTTCTTAACCACCTTATGAACCTGTCCTGCTACTTTTAAGGATTTGTGGACATACACTTCAAGATCCCTCTGTTCCTCAACACTACTCAATATCCTTCCATCTATTGTCTAATCCATTGTCTTGTTACACCTCCTATAATGCATTTTTCAACAGTGGCAGCAGTCCCTCGATTCGAGGATGACATCTGCTCAAGGTCGCGAGTTTCTGGCATGGGTCATCATGTGACTGAAATGACTGATCTTTGGGCACATGGACCAGGACGTCCCATGAGGTAATGGGATCCAGAATGCAGGATTTGCTTCCTTTTCTGCTGCTGCTCTGCCTCATTGAGGCATTTGGACTCAAAGCATGACGCAGCTAGATGGACAAGTTGTTGCCATTTTGAACAAGTGGTAACAATCTCCTCCTAGTCATCAATGTCAATACTGTCATGTTTTCTTTTGAAATGTTTTCTTTGTCCTCCCCTGGAACACTGGCCATTTGAGAGTTGAGAAAACAGGACCCAATGAGGGAGCCTGTTTTCGGCTCTGCACTGTGGACTGTAAAATGTGGATGATGTCCCCTGTAGCAAACTAGGAGGAATCAGTAGCAAAGATGTTAAGGGGTGTGGTGACTGAGAGCCACTGGCAAAGCATGGCCTCCTGTTCCAGCAGACAGGAGGTCCTGATGCAAGAGGCTGCAGAGGTCTGAAACAAGTGCCTGGAAAAGCACAGCCTCTTGATGCACTGCTCTTCGAATAGATCCAATAAATTGCCTCTTGGCCTGTACACCATTTACTGGGTATGGACTTCTACTAGCAGCCTCCCCTCACCTGCTGTGTTCTAACAGGCCCAGCTGATGCTCCTGCTAATTGCTCTGGATGGTCTTCTTCTCAAAGTTCCTATATTTAAGTGAAACTGGCCAAAATAGCACTGATGATAAGCAAATGAAGCTCATTAAGAGTAAAAAATATATAAAAAAACAGAAAGAAGTGATCTGGAAGCTGGAAACTCTCCTCATCCAAACAACACAGTAGCACACAGATCCTATGATCCACTTATCTGCTGGTGAGTACTTTGATATATACAGTATCTTCAATGGCTCTAACAGACCAATAACACTAGGTTTTAATGATGGGTTGGGGATTGGACAGGACTTCCACGGCTTTGTGTTAAAACAGCGTTATGGTCTTAAGTATGTCATAGGACCCCGATTAGATGGACTCATGAAGCCCCTGCCTATCTCTAGCAAGTCACAGATGACTCAGAAAAGTGTGTGTTGAAGATGCTAGTGGACAAAAATGCTTGGGGAATCCAGCAGTAAGTGCATTATCATGAATTTAACCATCTACCTATCTGATTTCCATCAGGTGCAGCAAGTTAAAATTGGCTCGAATGTTTAAAAAGTTGCACTCACAGTATAGAGCACACTGAAAGCTCATCTGGGAAGATCCTTCTGTTCTGAGCCATTTTTTGTCAGTATTATTGGCACAGAACAGTGGCAATGTCATAACCTATGTGCAGTAGTACTGCCTAACTAATTTTTCAGGTGGTAATTCTGTTTCCAAAGCAAATAATCTTGTATGTGGTTTAATTAAGATCTTATGCATAATTGGCATGTAATATATTTGCAACACAACATTATTATTAACACTCATTATAACAGTCAAGTGAAAATTATTACTTTCAAATGATCAGAAACAGGACAAAATGAAGCAGGGAGGCCAACCGTTCATTCCTTGTCCCAAAAATTGCCTTATAAATTTTGCTTTACTTTGCTCCCCCTGAGGATGGTGTCACGAACACATGCTTTGCCGAATGATGATTTTTAAAAATCCATCCGTTGGAAACCTGAATTAAAATTTTTAAAAAGGTGACTGCTAGCAGCTGTAATGGCCATCAAAATTTGCATCAAAATCCCCAAATTCCAATGCGTCAAGAAGGAATCAAATCGTCTGGCCAGTCTCCTCCAGAGCAATGACTTGGGAAGTTTGGAGTGAATCACCTGGCCAGTCCCCATTAACAAGACATTTAAAGACAAACACTTGGGACATTAAACTGGTGGAGATAAATCCCACAAAGGCAATCACTTGAACAATGGGACCCTGATTGAGAGAACATAATTCCTAAACATGAACTAAGTAAGTTGCAAGAGGAAACACACACTGAGCCATCATAGGACAGGCCCACCTTCTGTGTCTTTTAAGCTGGGGTTTCTCTCTCTGCAGCAGACAAGCAATTGGATACTGATCAGAACAGTTCCAAGTGGGGTCCCTCTCTCTCTCTCTCCAGTCCACGTTACTAGCTTCAAACCCTGCCAGTTTGATGTAACCACCCAAGCCTATCATTGCTGCAGACAGAGATTCCATGAAGGAAAACATCTGCATCGCTGTTCTCCAGGAAAACTCCAAATCTGCTGTCCACATGGCAAGCCCGAAAACTCGGGACCACCAAACTCATCCAGAAGACAACCGAGTTACCAACCTGCATAAACTGTAAACCCATTTTTATTGCTCCGGATTTTAATCCGACCAACCTATCCTTCCCCACTCTG
This sequence comes from Heterodontus francisci, assembly GCF_036365525.1. Taxonomy (NCBI): domain Eukaryota; kingdom Metazoa; phylum Chordata; class Chondrichthyes; order Heterodontiformes; family Heterodontidae; genus Heterodontus; species Heterodontus francisci. The sequence goes on along the minus strand of NC_090381.1, from coordinate 58,941,959 downwards.
TAACCTATTTGTCTGTGAACATCGAGAGTGTGTGTGTGTGTGTGTGAAAGTTGGAGCGTAGTTTATTATTTTACTTATATCAGTTTAAGTACAATAAAACTAACCTCTTTCCTTGTTAAACTCAAGAAAACCTGTCCGATTGCTTCTTTTATGATCATAGCATGTAAATACTTAAACAATCACTGAATTGGCAAGCACATTCACTTTAAAAAGAGAAATAAACCCTGTTGCGGTCAAATAGGGAGAGGGACAAGAGGGGAGTCTTTTGACCCCTCCTCACCTAATCGTAACAATGGACTTCAATGGGCTCTGCTTGCCTACCCAGTTGCATGTAAAAGTTGGCAAGAAGAGCTTGCCTTAATTCAATGGCCTTTATCCTCCTTTCCCACCCAATGGCCACCAGCGAGAAAGAACATGTAACTGAAAAAGGTTTTTAGGCCTGCTTCTGTTAATGAAAAGCTGTTTGCGCCAGGAGAGTGTTGTCTCCTTTCTTTGGGATTGCAGATAAATCTTTTAGTATTATTTTTCCTTTTTTTTAAGTTTAATCTTCCAGACAGGGCCTTAGGAAACTTCATTGGGTCTTCCCTCATCCTTCAGTCTTGGGGTGGAAGAGGAAGAGGACCAGGAAGTAGACTGCAGAGCTGCCAAACTGAACAGGCACCATCGATAGCATGCAGGCACTACTTGCTGGTGCCTTTCCTCCCTGTTTGCAGATCCAAATGAGGATACTTCACCATGACCAATCAGCCAAGCTTCAGAAGACTGCACTGCCCCCTTGAAGCAATAACTGAATTGTGCTTATTGCCAGACAGCTTCAGGCACAGCTTTTAGTGGAAGTCTTCAACTGACTATGATCCAAATGTATCTGCCATCATGATTCCCCACCTCGGCAACAAACTCAGTCATATACTCACATGTAACTCAATCAAGGCTTCTGTTTGGAGATCATTCTGCTACTCTTTCACGTAGGCATGCCCTCATTTTGTCCCAAATCATTCTATACATATCCCAAAGACAAAAGCATCACTGAAAATAAATCTGTAAACTTTCCGACTCCTTAGCAACACCCCGGCTCCCTTGGTGCCCACTATTTTGTAATGTCCTACTCCTACAGTAGAGGTTCTAGGTGGCTGGCTTATGATTTATAATAAGAGCCTTCAGAGCCTGAGATGGTACCTCCTTGTCTTTTGTTATAGGCTATTTTCCCTTCAAGAAAGGAGAGGAAATGAAAGCATTCTGTGTGCCACCATATGATATGTAACCCAAGCATTTGAAGGTATTCTGTAATAGGGTGAGAACTGGTGTTGTCAATGAAATGCTATCACTGCTTTCCTACAGATTTAGCTGTGAGTAAAAGAAAACTTGCAGGAGAAGGAAAAGGTAAGTTACTGGTGTCAGATGAGTTTGTTTGAGTACTTTTATACAGTTAACCTGAAAGTATAACATAAGTATAACATAAAGAGAATGTATGTGGTTCAGAACTAGGACAACAGGACCAAAAAAGTAACAATGCCGCTGAACACAAATTGTAGTTATTTGGGCATTCAGCTGACAATTGTAATGCATTCAGTGAGATTCCCACAAATCCTCTGTAGGCATGGTACTTTGTATTCAGGTAAGCTCAGCAGAGACATAGAATTGTGCTGCTCCAGAAAATGCGCAGCACAAAATCACTCAATTTTCACACAAAAGCTACATTCAACAAGCACATAGTGCAGATGTGTGGCAAGTCAGCAGGCCAAAGCTGTCATCCGCTTCAAAGACTCTATCAACCCAATCAGCTAGGGACAAATTAGTGGACAGGAATGTGTTTCTGAGTGTTAGAATTCTAATTGCACAACTTCTTTGTCTAAATGTGTTTTAGGTGCAAAACTGAGACTTAATTGTACTGCATAATGTGCAAGATGGGAGTCAGAGAGGCATCAGACCTGCGAGGAAACAGCCTGGAGTGGGAGACTATAAATTGGGACCGAGGCTGGAGGCCCACACTTACCTGGGAGTTGGAGAGGCATCGGACATGTGAGGAAACAGCCCAGAACAGGAACCTATAAATCGGGACCGAGGCTCGAGGCCCACACTTACCTGGGAGTCAGACAGGCACACATTAGGAGCTCCTTGGAACCAGCATACACTGAGTTTGAGCTCCGCGTTTTGGAAGTCACGCGGAGGTTGGAGTCACTGTGGTGCATCCGCGATGCTGAAAACTATGTGGATAGCACGTTTAACAAAGTGGTCACACTGCAGATTAAGACTGTGTAGGCAGAGAGGGAATGGGTGACCACCAGGCAGTCTAGAAAGACCAGGCAGATAGTGCAGGAGTCCTCTGAGTTTATCTCATTCATTAACCAGTTTTCCATTTTGGATACTGGTGAGGGCAATGGTTCATCAGAGGAATGTAGCAAGAATCAAGTTTCCCGCACCACAAGTGGCTCAGCTGCACAGGTTGCGGGGAAGAAGAGTGGAAGGACAAGAGAGGTAGGTGATTCAATAGTTAGGGGAACAGACAGGCATTTCTGCGGCCATAGATGTGATTCCAGGATGGTGCCAGGGTGAAGGGTGTCACAGAACAGCTGCAAGAAATTTTTTCGGGGGAGGGTAAACAGCCAGAAGGCATGGTCCATCAACGACACAGGTAGAAGAGGGATGAGGTCCTGAAAGCAGAATTTAGGGAACTAGGAAGGAGATTGAAAAGCAGGATATCTAAGGCAGTAATCTCAGGATTACTCCCAGTACCACATGCTAGACAGTATAGAAATAGGAAGATTAAGCAAATGAACACGTGGCTGGAAAAATGGTTTACGATGGAGGGCTTTAGATTCCTGGGGCATTGGAACTGGTTCTGGGGCAGGTAGGACCTGTACAATTTAGACAGGTTACATCCTAACAGGACCGGGACTAATATCGTCATGGGAAGATTTGCTAGTGCTGTTAGGGAGGGTTTATACTAGCTTGTCAGGGCTTTGGGACCCTGTGATGGAATTCAGATAGGAGAAACGCAAAGCTGGTTATGGGAAGTAGAAAAGCTGTGAATGTAAGCGGAAAGCAGCAGAAACAAATGCTAGAACCAACCAGGGTCAAAATACAGAATAGTGTTAAAAAGGCAGAATTAAAGGTGCTCTATCTGAATGCACACAGCATTCGCAACAAGGTAGGTGAGTTGATGGCGCAAGTAGAAGTAAACGGGTATGATTTAATTGCCATTACGGAGACGTAGCTGCAAGGTGACCTACACTGGGAACTGAATATTAAAGGATATTTGACATTTAGGAAGGACAGGCAAAAAGGAAAATGAGGTGTGGTAATACTGATAATAAGGGATGGGATCAGTGCATTAGAGAGAAAGGATCTTCAAACAGAAGAACAGAATATAGAATCTGTTTGCGTGGAGATAAAAAACAGAAAGGGGCAACAATTATTGTTAAGAGTGGTTTACAGGCCGCCAAACTGTAGTGGTAATGTAGGGCATGTTATAAATCAGGAAATTAGAAGTGCATGTAGCAAGGGCAATGCAGTAATCATGGGTGAATTAAACCTACATATAGACTGGGTAAATCGAATGAGCAGCAATGCTGTGGGAGAAGAATTCCTGGAATGAGTCCAAGATGGTTTTCTGGAGCAAGATGTTAAGGAACCAATGAGGGAACAGGCTATTGTCGATCTAGTATTATGCAATGAGAAAAGGCTAATTAATAATCTGGTGGTAAAAGAACCTTTAGGAAAAAGTAACCATAGTACAATAGAATTTTCCATTAAGTTTGAAAAAGATGTAGTTCAATCCGAAACTAGGTTCTTAAATCTAAACAAGGTATGAGGGCAAGTTGGCCATGGTGGATTGGAAAAATACATTCAAAAGTTTGACAGTAGATAGGCAATGGCTAGTATTTAAAGAATTAGTGGATGATTTTCAAAAAACATACATTCCTTTAAGGCAAAAGAACCTAATAGGGAGTGAGTCAGCTAACAAAGGATTTTAAGGATAGTATTATCCTTATAAAAAGGAGGCTTATAAAAAAGTTGTAAACCGGAGGATTGGGAGAATTTTAGAATCCAGCAAAGGAGGACCAAGAAATTGATAAAGAAAGAGAGAATAGAATATGAATGTAAACTAGCAAAAAGATAAATATGGATTGTAAAAGCTTCTATAGTTATGTAAAAAGGAAAAAAAAGTAAACACAAATGTGAGTTCATTACAGGCAGAGACAGGAGAATTCATAATGGGAAATAAAGAAATGGCAGAGAAGCTAAATAATTACTTTGTGTCTGTCTTCATGGAAGAAGATACAAAAAGTCTCCCTGAAAAACTTGAGATCCAAGGGTCTAGTGAGAATGAGGAACTGAAAGAAATTAGGATTAATAAAAATGTAGTATTGGAGAAATTAATGGGACTGAAAGTTGACAAATCCCTGGGACCCAATGATCATCACCTTAGAGTGTTGAAAGAGATGACTACAGAGATAATGGATGCATTGGTGATCATCTTTCAAAATTCTATAAATTCTGCAATGGTGTCTGCAGATTGGAAGGTTGTAAATGTAACCCCACTGTTTAAGAAAGGAGGGAGAGAGAAAATGGGGAACTCCAGACCTGTTAGCCTGATGTCGGCAGTAGGGAAAATACTAGAATCTATTATAAAAGATGTAGTTACTGGACGTTTAGAAAATAATGGTCTGATTGGGCAGAGTCAACATGGATTTATGAAGGGAAAATCATGTTTGACAAATTTGTTAGTGTTTTTTGAGGATGTTGCTATCAGATTGGATAAGGGGAAACCAGTGGATACGGTGTATTTGGACTTTCAGAAAGAAAGTCCCACATAGGAGGTTAGTAAGCAAAAGTAAAGCACATGGGATTGGGGGTAATATACTATCATGGATTGAGGATTGGGTAGCAGCAGAAAGTAGAGAGTAGGAATAAATGGGTTATTCTCAGGTTGGCAGGCTGTGACCAGTGGGGTACCACAAGGATCAGTGCTTGGACACCCACTGTTCACAATTTATATCAATGATTTGGATATGGGGACCAATTGTAATATTTCCATGTTTGCAGATGACACAAAACTTGGTAGAAATGTAAGTTGTGAGGAGGATGCAAAGAGGCTTCAATGGCATTTGGACTGGCTGAGTGAATGGGCAAGAACATGGCAGAATATTATGTGGATAAGTGTGAGGTTATCCACTTCAGTTAGAGGAATGGAGGTGCACGTTAGTGTCTAATAAGTTCTGTTAATGGATGTTAAAGACCTAGTAGTTGAAGGTAAAAGGGTTAACAGGTGTTGAGTGTTGATTAGTTAATTGTACTCAAATGTATATATAAAGAGCCAGGCAGCACTGCCTAAGTGTTGTTAGGAGTGGAGATGGAAACATTGTGGTAAGCAATAAACAGTCTCTAGCAAGGCATCCTAGTTGTAGGCTCTTCTTCACAAACAGGCTTGGAAGTTCCTCTAACATTGGTAGTAGAGGATGGTTGCTTGAATGTGTAGATTGGAGATGAATATTTGTTTTCAGACAGGAGATTAGAATTGGAGCTTTTTTTTGAGAAGGCTGTAATTGGATTTATTTTGAAGAATGATGATTGAAACCAGGTGTAAGATGTTGGATATGATTTTTCTGCTGCTGTTTTGTGAAACTGAACTTTGACTAATGGAAGAATGAAGTTGATCTATTCCTTTACCAAAAAGGAAGCAAGGAATAGCCCTTGCACTTTCTCTTCCCACTAGAAGCAAGAACAGGAGTAAAGTGTTCTGAGCTAAAGGCTCATCATATGGATAATGAGGAAGATTTGGACAAACTCTTAATTTATGGATAAAATTTGTAAAAGGTGCCTTATTGAGTGCCTATGAGACATGGTTGGACTTTGATAAATTTAGAAAAATGGATGGTTCTTCCAAAGAAGCAAAAATTATGGAGTTTAACTGATTATATGTAAGGTTGCAGTGAATGTACTTGAAATTTCCTAGATCAGTACTTTCCTTTTTAAGTTGGATTGTACCAGAATATCAAATAGTCAGTTGTACAGCATAAAAACAGGCCCTTTGGTCCATGCTGACCATAATGCCTATCAATACTAATCCCACTTGCCTGCATTAATTCCATATCACTCTGCCTTGCTCATTCAAGTACCTGTCCAGATGCCTCTTAAATGTTGCTACTGTTCCTGCTTCCACCAACTCCTCTGGCAGCTCATTTCCAAATACCCACTATTCTTTGTATGGAAACAATTACCTCTTTGATCCCCTTTACACCTCCTCCCTCTCTCCTTAAATCTATGCCCTCTAGTTTTAGTCACCTCTACCAGGGTAGATAGTCAGAGCCTGTTTCCCCATATCTATGCCCCTCATAATTTTATATACCTCTATCATGTCCCCTCTCAGCCTCCTTTGCTCCAGGGAAAACAGACCCAGCCTATCCAATCTCTCTTGATAACTCAATCCCTCCAAACCAGGCAACATCCTTGTGAATCTTTTCTGCACCCTCTCTAGCTTAATTACATCATTCCTGTGGTGTGACCTAACCAACATTATGATGTCCAAACTCTTGTACTTGATGCCTTGGCTGATGAAGGCAAGCATACCATATGCCTTCTTCACCATGTTGTCTACCTGTGTTGCCACTTTCAGGGAAATATGTACTTGCACCCCAAGGTCTCTCTGCTCAACAACACTCCCCAGGGCCCTACCATTCACTGTATATGTCCTGCCCTGGTTTAACTTTCCAAAATGCATCACTTCACACTTGTCTGTTAAATTCCATTTGCCAATCCTTTGCCCACTTTCCCAGTTAATCTATATCCTGTTGTAACCTAAAACAACCTCCTTCACTGTCCACTATACCACCAATTTTGGTATCATCTGCAAACTTACTCATCATGCCCCCTACATTCACATCTAAGTCATTAATATACAAAGAACAAGAGGACTCAGCACACTACTGGTCACTGGCCTCCAATCTGAAACAACCCTCCACTACCACCCTTTGCCTCCTATCACCAAGCCAATTTTGTATCCAATTGGCTAGCTCACCCTGGATCCCATGTGTTTGAACCTTCTGGACCAGCCTATCATTAGGGACCTTGTCAAAGGCCTTGCTAAAGTCCATGTAGACAATGTCCATTGCCCTGCCCTCGTCAATCCTCTTGGTCAGCTCTTCTCAAAACTCAATCAAATTTGAGACATGATTTCCCATGCACAAAGCCATGCTGATTATCCCTAATCAGACCATGTCTTTCCAAATATGGATAGGCTGTTGATATTAACCAGAGTTAGATTCAAAGAAAGATATGCTTTTTGATCAGATGACTGATGCCCTGAAAAACTTCTTGAAGACATTCCTTTCTGGTTGCTTTCATGGTGCAAATGGGCTCTTCACACGAAACAAATGAGGATCGAGACCCTTTTGACAGCTATAACATATGTCAGGAATTGGGCCATTATAGCTGAAGGATGATCCCCAGGAATAGCCAAGGGGTGGTCAACTGGTGTTTCTGATATGACTCAAAGTATCATTTGGCATTATGACTAGGTGAGAAAGGGATCTAGGGGTTCCCTCGCAGTCTTTGCCTGGTTTAATTGTAACAGGGTTTAATTTTAAATACTGTTTTATCTCCCCCTCAGTGAATCTGTGTTCACAGCTTTCCAATTGTAAGGCAAAGAAATCAATTAGACAGGCTTTCTTAGATTTAAACAAGAAAGGTAGAAGTTTATTAACTTTTAACTTTAATCCAGTTAACGAATATGTGATGTGACAATGCTAGCATGCATATGCGATAAACACACCTGCAAATGAGACAGAAAAAGTAGAAAGAATAATGAAGTTTGAGGCAATAGTTGGGTATATTTACAGTCCTTTGAGTTAAATGTGGAGTCTTTGGTTGCTAGTATGTATTAATGTTCATTGGGGCCCAGTGCACGCTTTAACTTGTTTCAATGTAGGGGTCTTTTTTCTCTAGGTTTAAGTGACTTCAATAGGTCTGGAGGCTTGAGAAAGTGAGAGGCTCTCTTGTTCCAGGTTCAGTCGCAATCTGCAGTCTGTCTTCAAACTGTCCAGTGTCCAGTGTCTTCAAAAAGCTTGGGCCAGCCGATTAGTCATGTGACCAGCTGGTTTAACCACTCCTGCGTTTCTGGATTCTCCATCTTAGCAGACACTGGAATGCAAGCTTCCTTACACCTTCTATGTCTAGTGATTGAAATCCATTTGGGTTAATTGGACCAGGGGGTAGTTGCTTTGTCTCCAAGCATTGTCTCTTAGAATGCAAATGTCCTCCAGCCAAATGTCTGGTGATCTCTTTAAACAAGTAATTTCTTCACTCCAGCAACAGTTTAAAATGAAGATGAAACTGCTGATCAATCTGAAGGAATTGTACAGATCACAAGAAGCTTTAGTCTAGTAATGAGTGTCCTAGTTGCAGATTTGTTCAATTGTGCAGTACTAGACAGTGGGTGGAGTGGACTAGTTAAGGTGTCACATGGATTCTCTAAGTAAGGAAGACCGATATGACCTGTTGAAAGTGTTTTGAGCTCCCCCTTGGTGAATCCTTGTTCACAACTTTCCAATTATAAGGCAAAGAAATGAGCACAAACAGGCCTTCTTGGGTTTGAAGAGGAAAAGTGAAATTGATTTAAACTTCAACTCTAATTTGGTTAACACCTATGAATAAACACTGCACACCATGCTAGAAAACAGTGGGAGCAGAACTTTAAAAAGCATGTCATTTAAGGGAGTAAAAAGAAAAAGTGACATCACAGGAAAACCATAAGTTTATTGGTTGGTATGTAACTGCTAATTTGAATTACCTATTCTAAGTTGATTTCAGATTAAAGGTGAATAGGAGAAATATTTTAGATTAAAAACTAAAGACCAGTTGGAAATTTAAAAAAGTGATATCAAGAAATGGCTAAAGATGCTAGACACAGCAAAGGCTATGGGCCCCAACATCCTAGTTATTGAACTGAAGACATGCTCCAGAACTATCTGCACCCCTAGCCAAGCTGTTCCAGTACAGCTACAATACTAGCATTTTATCTGACAATGTGAAAAATTTCCCAGGTATGTCCTGTCCACAAAGATCAGGACAAATCCAATCCAGCCAATTACTGCCCCATCAGTCTCAATCAGCAAAGTGATGGAGGGTGTCATTGACAGTGCTGTCAAGTGGCCCTTACTCAGCAACAACCTGTTCACCAATGTTCAGTTTGGATTCTGCCAGGACCACTCGGCTCCAGACCTCACTACAGACTTAGTCCAAACATGGACAAAAGAGCTGAATTCCAGAGGTAAGTGACTGCCCTGGACACCAAGACACTTGACCAAGTATGGAATCAGGAAGCCTGAGCAAAATTGAAGTCAATGGGAATCTGAACTCACCACTGGCTGGTGTCATATCTAGCACAAAGGAAGATGGTTGTGGTTGTTGGAGGCAAAACATCTAAGCCCAGGACATTGCTGCAGGAGTGCATCAGGGTAGTGTCCTAGCCCCAATTATTTTCAGCTGCTTCATCAATGACCTTCCCTCCATCATAGTCAGAAGTACAGATGTTTGTTCAGTACCAATCAGCAATGTGCATTTGTGATTACTCAGATACTGCAGCAGTCCATGTCCATATGCAGCAGGTCCTGGACAACATTCCAGTTTTAGCTGACTTTAGTTGCAAAGTAACATTTGTACCACAAGTGCCAGGCAATGACTATCTCCAAGAGAAAATGAAACAATTGCCCCTTAACATTCAATGGCATTACCATCACTGAATTCCTCAGCATCAACATCCTGGGAGTTACCATTGTTCCAGTTAAGTTTCTGGTCAATCATATAAATACTGCAGCTGCAAGGAGCAGGTCAGAGGCTGGGAATTTTGCAGTGAGTAACTCACCACCTGACTCCCCAAAGCATATCCATCTACAAGGGACAAGTCAGGAGTGTGATGGAATACTCTCCCTTTCTTGGATGAGTGCAGCTCCAACAACACGAGGCTCAGCACTAGGACAAAGCAGCCCACTTAATTAGCACCCAATCCACCATTTCAAACATTTACTCCCTGCACACTGACGCACAGTAGCAGCAGTGTACCATATACAAGGCGCACTGCAGCAACTCACCAAGCCTCCTTCGACACCTTCCAAACCCTCTACCACCTAGTGACATCATCTGAAAGTGTTAATTTTCACCATGCATGTTGAAGAAACACAACTCTACCTCACCACCACTTCTCAACTCCTCCACTGTTGATAAATTATCAGACTGTTTGTTTATCTGAGATCCACTACTGGATGAGTAGAAATTTCCTCCACTTAATACTGAAGATTGAAGGCCTTGTTTTCCATCACTGCTCCAAACTCCATTCCCTAGCTACTGATTTCATCCCAGTCACTGGCAGCAATCTGAGAAATCCTCGATCACATTTGACCCCGAGATGTACTTCCGACCTCATACTTGGCCAATCACAAACTGTCTACCTCCATAACATCGCTCAACTTTGCCCATCTCAGCTTATCTGCTGCTGAAACTGTCATTCATGCCTTTGTTACCTCTAGATTTGGCTATTCCAACACACACCTGGCTAGTCTCCCACCTGCTACACTCTGTATACTTGAGGTCATACAAAACTCTGCACATGTCTCAACTCAGTCCCATTCCCCTATCACCCCTCTGCTCGCTGACTTAGATTGGCTCTCAAAGTGCCTTGATTTCAAAATTCTCATCCTTGTTTTCAAATCCCTCCATAGCCTCATCCCTTATCTCTGTAATCTCTTCCAGCCCCACAACTCTTCAAAATATCTACACTCCTCTCTTTCTGGTCTCTTGTGCATCTCTAATTTTAATCACTTCACCATTGATGGAATGTTGGAAAAGGTTATAAGAGACAGGATTTATAATCATCTTGAAAAGAATAAGTTCATTTGCGATAGTCAGCACGGTTTTGTGAAAGGTAGGTCGTGCCTCACAAACCTTATTGAGTTTTTCGAGAAGGTGACCAAACAGGTGGATGAGGGTAAAGCCGTGGATGTGGTGTATATGGATTTCAGTAAGGCGTTTGATAAGGTTCCCCACGGTAGGCTATTGCAGAAAATACGCAAGTATGGGGTTGAAGGTGATTTAGAGCTTTGGATCAGAAATTGGCTAGCTGAAAGAAGACAGAGGGTGGTGGTTGATGGCAAATGTTCATCCTGGAGTTTAGTTACTAGTGGTGTACCGCAAGGTTCTGTTTTGGGGCCACTGCTGTTTGTCATTTTTATAAACGACCTGGATGAGGGTGTAGAAGGGTGGGTTAGTAAATTTGCGGATGACACGAAGGTCGGTGGAGTTGTGGATAGTGTCGAAGGGTGTTGTAGGGTACAGAGGGACATAGATAGGCTGCAGAGCTGGGCTGAGATGGCAAATGGAGTTTAATGCGGAGAAGTGTGAGGTGATTCACTTTGGAAGGAGTAACAGCAATGCAGAGTACTGGGCTAATGGGAAGATTCTTGGTAGTGTAGATGAGCAGAGAGATCTTGGTATCCAAGTACATAAATCCCTGAAAGTTGCTACCCAGGTTAATAGGGCTGTTAAGAAGGCATATGGTGTGTTAGCCTTTATTAGTAGGGGGATCGAGTTTCAGAGCCACGGGGTCATGCAGCTGTACAAAACTCTGGTGAGGCCGCACCTGGAGTATTGCGTGCAGTTCTGGTCACCGCATTATAGGAAGGATGTCGAAGCTTTGGAAAGGGTGCAGAGGAGATTTACTAGGATGTTGCCTGGTATGGAAGGAAGGTCTTACGAGGAAAGGCTGAGGGACTTGGGGTTGTTTTCGTTAGAGAGAAGGAGGAGGAGAGGTGACTTAATAGAGACATACAAGATAATCAGAGGGTTAGATAGGGTGGATAGTGAGAGTCTTTTTCCTCGGATGAGGATGGCAAACACGAGGGGACATAGCTTTAAGTTGAGGGGTGAAAGATATAGGACAGATGTCAGAGGTAGTTTCTTTACGCAGAGAGTAGTAGGGGCGTGGAACGCCCTGCCTGCAACAGTAGTAGACTCGCCAACTTTAAGGGCATTTAAGTGGTCATTGGATAGACATATGGATGTAAATGGAATAGTGTAGGTCAGATGATCGGCACAACATCGAGGGCCGAAGGGCCTGTACTGCGCTGTAATATTCTAATTCTAATTCTAATTCTGATGGCTGCACCTTCAGTTGCCTAGGCCCCAAGCTTAAGAATACCCTCCCTATAGCTCTCCGCCTCCTTTTTAAGACACTCCTTAAAACCTACCTCTGACCAAGCTTTTCATCAGCTGCTCTAATATCTCCTTTTGTGGCTCTGTAATACTTTGTTTTATAATGCTTCTGTTAAGTACCTTGGGACCTAAAGGCACTATATAAATAAGTCATAGTAGGACAAGGGCAGAAAATGCATAGGAACACCACCTGCAATTTCTCCTCCAAGCCACACACCATCCTGACTTGGAACTATATCACTGTTCCTTCACTATCACTGGGTCAAAATCCTGGAACTCCCTTCCTCACAGCACTGAGTGTACCTACCCAGCATGGACTGCAGCAGTTCAAGAAGGTGGCTCTCACAATCACCTTTTCCAGGACAAATGGGGATGGGCAACAAATGCTGGCCATGCTAGGGAGGCTCACATCCCATGAAAGAAAGAAAAAGCACATGGATGACAGGTGAGCAGGAGGTGGTGCAGGATAGGATACAGGTAGCAGAATTTTGGATGAACTGAAGTTTCTGGAGAGTAAATTCAAAGGCCAATCTGATTCATCTTGACAGTGTCCAGGGTGGGGTAATAGCAGCATGCACATGGAACTTAACCCATTTGGATTTGCCACACATCAAGTAAGTGGCCATCTGAATCACAAGCTGGCTCACAGCAAACCTTTCCAGGATCTTCACATCTATTCCTTCCAACACAAAGGGGTAGTACTGTGGAAATATCATAGCATAGCAGCTAATGTATTTAAGGGGCAGACACAGATGCATCACATTAAACACAGGCTGTACCTTCATTTTCAGTAAAGACATTGCTGTGGATAGGTGGGTGGCACAGCTGGTTTCCACTTTTCACCTCACAACTGACCACAGGCAGTATTTTTGTTTTAAATTAGTGTTTCAGCCCCCTATGTTTTGTTTGCCAAATAAACAGACAGTGACAGGTTTTCTCGTGAGTTTAAAACTGAAGATTAAATATTTACTAAACAATAATCACCCGACACACCCCACACACTCATTCACTTGAGTACGTTCAAGCAGAGATAGAAGGTAAAGAATAAGAGCTGTTAAGAGTTCAATGTGTAAGTCTGTTTCAGGAAAACCTGTGGGATCCTCTTGGAAGGTGAGTTTTAAAGTTGCAGGCCTGTTTGATTATCTTGTATTTGGTGGGTTGCTGAAGACTTCAGGCAGTTCACTAAGAACAGACTCCTTGAAAGAAATCGGCTGCACTGTTCTCTCCAGGAGAACCACTTAATCGGTCATCCACATCTTCAAATCGGAAGCCTCAGGACCACCACAGGAAAGTTGCACGACCGCTAAATTCAGCCTGAAGCCAGCCGAGTCACCAACCTCCACAGACAGTGAACCTCTTATTTCTCTGGACTCTAATTTGGTCAATCCATCCTTCCCCACTCTAACATATTTGTGTGTGAACTTTGTGTGAAAGTTGGAGCGTATTGTATTACTTAGGTTTTAAATACAATAAAGAAAACCTGTTTTTAGAATCATGGTGCATAACCAGTTAAACATTCTCTGAATTGGCAAGTATAGCCACTAAAAGAAATAAACCTATTTTTCTCAAACAAGGAGAGGGAAATGAGGGGAGCCCTTTGACACCCCCCCCCCTCACCTGATTGAAACAGCTCCTCCACCTGTTATTACAAAGGCATTCTTTTCTCTACTGCAGTTGGCTTTCAACTTGTCTTAGCAGGGTTCAAATGTTCACTGGAACTGCTCTCCCCCTCTCTCTCAATCTTGTACAGGAATTTAAGATGGCTTTTGATGTTGACCATCTGGTTGGAGAGACCAGACTGATGTTGATGACTGATCTGAACTGGAAAGACTCCTTTTGTTCTTCAGTGATTATCTTTAAAGGTAAACTCTAACTGTTAATTTTGCTCATGTGAATTTAGGTTTCAGATCCTGATGGGCTGTACAATAGCTTTTAATGGCCCCATTTTGATAAAATGATGGCTGTTCACACTCTATTGTAGTGAGTGATAACTAGAGACAGAGTCTGAGTGCCTTCATCTTAGTTTGTTTTGTGCATAGTTCACATCCATGTGTGATAAGTTGTCTCATTTTCATGTAGATGGGGTTAATTGATTTTAGTTCTAGTAGACATGATGTGCATTTTAGTGCAGGAGTTGGTAGGGGTCATGTGACTTTCCCTCCCTTTTGTTAACAGCAAATGTACCAGTCTTTTAAAATTGTTGGAATGTTTTATGACTCTTCAGTTGGTTTCTTGTATTGTCATTGCTGCACTAGTGACATGTCACCTTAAAATTTGTATTTGTAATTTAGTGAAAATTATTGGGTTTCCCACAAATGTCACTAAAGAATATCAACCCTGGGCCTATGAGCTAATGTGCATTCATTTACTTTGATCCTGGGAGGAATCTGGTGGAAAGTGGACAAAAATGCATTAATCTATTAATGCTAATTCACCAAATCATTTCAAATTACTGAATACATGACCCATGTAGAACTTTAGTACAGAGTAAAGTCACCCCATTGTTTTAAGTTCATCATTTTTCATTGCTTTGTTTTTTTTACCCAGTTCAGTAATTCCTTCCTCTATTTCCTCCACAACCTCTGCATACAATTTAGAACTTGCAGCAGTAAAATAGACACAGCTAACACAATTGCCATTAATTAATGTTTTTTCTCTAGTACCATTGACCCTTTCAGGACAAGGTCTGGGAAGATATTGTAGTGGCAGATCTACTGATGAGTGAAAACTTAAAATGATTGTAGAATTGACAGAATTCCTCCCATCCAGAGCAAAAAAGTAAATGTTTTAGTCAATGAACTTGAGATCCTGCTGATAATGCTGAGCAGAGCTTCCATGCTACTCAAGGCTCAGTTGGTGTATTAATGATGCAAAAAAACTGTCTGGCAGGAAATAACTGAGGCTCTATACGGTTTTCCCTTGTAGAAAGAAGATTGGTGATTAACATTTAAGAATGTCAATCAGACTCTGTTTCTGTGAAGCTGCAGACAGTGTTGCACCTTTCACCACAGATAATTGAATTTGTGAATGCACAGCATAGGCAGAACCAACATGCAGTTTATAGTCAGTCTGTGACCCAATAGAAAGATACAGCAGCTCCCAAACTTTCACCCGATACTGTTCTGTTTGTCCTTTCGAGGCGAAGATGACCCCATCATCTGGAGTGTTTGGTAGGACTCTGGTGGGACTGCTAAGGCCAATATGCACCCAGAAGGTTCTGCTGCAAATAGGGCAGGATACTGCAGATGACTGAGTTTTGGACCAGCTGCTGGCGTGGAATTTTCTCCTTGCATTTCTCTGCCTCTCGTATGCACAAGCTTTCGAAGGAAGCCACCCTTTTATTTTTATTTGGTCACGCCAGATGCAGAGATCCTGGGCAAGCTTCTCCCAGGACTTCAGTGTCCCTGCAGTGCTTCCTTTGACCTCCATAAGAGTGCACCTCAGACTCAAGCTCTCCATAGAAGATTCACTTTGGTAAACAAGTGTCAGGCATTCTACATGACCAGTCTAACTCTGTTGTGGGTGCATGGCATGCTAGCTTGGGTAAGCACCTCAGGGTCTGGTATTTTGTCCAGCCATCTGATCTTCAGACCTGATACTACGCATTGTGCAGCAGATGGCATTAACAGGAAATTACCCTCAAAATAAATACTTGGCATAAAAGCAGAAGCAATGTTTTAGCAATGATAACCCTGGGAATTACAGACCAGTCAGTCTTACGTCGGTGGGCAAATTATTGGAGAGGATTCTGAGACAGGATTTATGATTATTTGGAAAAGCATAGTTTGATTAGAGATAGTCAGCATGGCTTTGTGAGGGGCAGGTCATGTCTCGCAAGCCTTATTGAATTCTTTGAGGATGTGACAAAACACATTGAAGGAAGAGCAGTGGATGTGGTGTCTATGGATTTTAGCAAGGCGTTTGATAAGGTTCCCCATAGTAGGCTCATTCAGAAAGTAAGGAGGTATGGGATACAGGGAAATTTGGCTGTCTGGATACAGAATTGGCTGGCCCATAGAAGACAGAGGGTGGTAGTAAATGGAAAGTATTCAACCTGGAGCTTGGTGATCAGTGGTGTTCTGCAGGGATCTATTCTGGGACCTCTGCTCTTTGTGATTTTTATAAATGACTTGGATGAGGAAGTGGAAGGCTGGGTTAGTAAGTTTGCCAATGACACAAAGGTTTCTGGAGTTGTGGATAGTGTGGAGGGCTGTTGAAGGTTGCAACGGGACATTGACAGGATGCAGAGTTGGGCTGCGAAGTGGCAGATGGAGTTCAACCTGGAAAAGTGTGAAGTGATTCATTTTGGAAGGTCGAATTTGAATGCAGAATACAGGCTTAAAGACAGGATTCTTGGCAGTGTGGAGGAACAGAGGGATCATGGGGTCCAAGTCCATAGATCCCTCAAAGTTGCCACCCAAGTTGATAGGGTTGTTAAGGCATATGGGGTGTTGGCTTTCATTAACAGGGGGATTGAGTTTAAGAGCTGCGAGGTTATGCTGCAGCTCTATAAGGCCCTGGTTAGACCACACTTGGAATATTGTGTTCAGTTCTGGTTGCCTCATTATAGGAAAGATGTGGAAGCTTTAGAGGGTGCAGAGGAGATTTACCAGGATGCTGCCTGGACTGGAGGGCATGTCTTATGAAGAAAGGTTGAGGGAGCTAGGGCTTCTCATTGGAGCGAAGAAGGATGAGAGGTGACTTGATAGAGGTGTACAAGATGATGCGAGGCATAGAAAGAGTGGATAGCCAGAGGCTTTTTCCCAGGGTGGAAAGGGCTATCACCAGGGGGCATAATTTTAAGGTGATTGGAGGAAGGTTTAGGGGAGATGTCAGAGGTAGGTTCTTTACACAGTGGTGGGTGCGTGGAATGCACTGCCAGCGGTGGTGGTAGAAGCAGATACATTAGGGACATTTAAGCGACTCTTGGATAGGTACATGGATGATAGTAGAATGAAGGGTATGTAGGTAGTTTGATCTTAGAGTAGGTTAAAGGGGCGGCACAACATCGTGGGCTGAAGGGCCTGTACTGTGCTGTACTGTTCTATGTTCTAATAAATGAGGGAGTTCCATTTGCTGAGGACAAAAATGTCAATAGATGAAAAATGTCTAAGGATAAAGTCATCAAAGGGAAGAGACCATATATTTTATCCCAGCTTATTGCAAAGAATGGCATTCTAATGTACTCCTTTTTTACAAAGATATTAAGCTGTAAGTCAACAATCAAACTCTGGAATCCAATTATGGATCCTCTCAGGGTGGGCTTTAAATTGACTGAATACATTTGACACAACTCTGCAATCTAAAATTGAAAGCACAAGGTTTACAACAAGACAAAAATGGAGATTTCATCAGAACAGCTTCTAAATACTGCAGTTATACATAATCACTTTCCTTTTATTGTACCTTTGTTCAGTTAATGCTTTCTCTACTCTCAAATAAGAAAGCTTTTGAAGATTCCATTGCTCAGTATTTCTACTCTAAGAATATTGATCCAGATATTCTTGATGCACATCTCTGGCATTGCAGAACTTTTATTCATTGTAAAGATACATCCTCACCTCAGCTAACCTTATGGCAAATGGATCACTTTTAGATATTTTTTGGTGGGTTGTGTGGCTTTGATTAGGAAGTCTAGTGGGAGTAATTTACCTTAACAGGTCTTGGAAGCCTGACATAGCACAGCAGCATCTGAACTGCCATTTAAACTTGAAGAATAATTGAAATGTTTGTATTTGGACTGAAGCCTGTGTAATTTAGCATTCTACAGATCAATCACAAAGTCCTTCAAGATTTCAGAAGTTAAATTTCCCTCTCCAGTGCCATAACAAAACTGGAGGCCAGGGACAAACAGGTGTGCCTTGCATCCAACATTCCTTGGCATAACATGCCCAATTCCTGCTCTGTTTAAAATCAAAGCTTGTATTTCTTGCTTTCAACAGTTCCAAATCTTTGTCTCTCCAAGATAATAGCATCAGGAGAACATGGGCTGCTAATTCTATTTCCTTTAATTATTCAAATTCTCCAGCTTTCTTTGAAGTATATATCACAGCTGAACATACATAAATGTATCTTTTTGTAGAAGACAGTAGATAATGGATTACTTCAGTCAATTACTGCAGTAAGGAGGGATGATATCTTAGAAGGTTCCTCAAATGAGGCCATATGGGTAGAACTTAAACAAAAAGGGGGCAATCACTTGGCTGGACGTGTACTACAGGCCTCCAAACAGTCAGAGTAGCAGATATGTAGGCAAATCTCAGGTGCAAAAATAATGGGATTTCAACTTCCCCAATATCAACTGGGATAGTCTTAGTGCAAAAGGCTTAAAGGGGGCAGAATTTTTAAAGTGCATACAGGAGAGCTTTTTGAGCAAGCACGTAGAAAGTCTTACAAGAGAAGGGGTGGTACTGGCCCTAATCTGAGGGAATGAAGCCGGATAGTATATAAGTAGTACAAGTCAGTGGGGGAGCATTTCAGGGATAGTGACCATAACTCTGCAAGATTTAAGTTCCTTATGGAAAAGGACAAAGAGGGACTGGAAATAAAAGTACTGAATTGGAGGAAGGCCGATTTCACTTTGATAAAACAGGATCTGGCCAAAGTGGACTGGGCGCAGCTACTTGTAGGAAAGTCTACATCAGACCAGTGGGAGTAATTCAAAAAGAAAAGTGAGTTCAGGGCCAACATGTTCCCATAAAGGTGAAGGGTAGGACCAACAAGTCCAGGGAATCCTGGATGTTGAAGGATTTAGAGGATTGGATAAGGAGGGGAAAAAAAAGGAGGCTTTGGCAGATTCAAAGCGCTAAAAACAGCAGAGGCCCTAGAGGAGTATAGAAAGTGTAGGGGTACTTAAAGTAGTGAAGAGGGGGCATGAAAAAATACTGGCGGGCACGATAAAGGAAAATCCCAAGGTGTTTAAGTATATTAAGGGCAAGAGAATAACCAGAAAAAGTGTAGGGCTCATTAGGGACCAAAGTGGCAATCTGCATGTGGAGCCAGAGGACATGGGTTTTAAATGATTACTTTTCATCTGCCTTCACTATGGAGAAGGACGATGTAGGTGTAG
Organism: Heterodontus francisci; assembly: GCF_036365525.1. Lineage (NCBI taxonomy): Eukaryota > Metazoa > Chordata > Chondrichthyes > Heterodontiformes > Heterodontidae > Heterodontus > Heterodontus francisci. The sequence continues at coordinate 58,922,686 of NC_090381.1, read as the reverse complement.
AGATCAGGGAGGGGGATTGTGATATAGTTGAATAAATTAGCATTGAAAGGGAGGACAAATTAGCTGTTGTAGCAGGCTTAAATCCCCAGGCCCAGTTGAGATGTATCCCAGGCTGTTATGTGAGGCAAGGGAAGAGATAGCAGGGGCTCTGACACAAATGTTCAAATCCTCTCTGGCCACAAAGGTACTGGAGTACAGCGAATGTGGTACCATTATGCAAGAAGGGTAGCAGGGATAAACCAGGTAACTATAGGCCAGTGAGTCTAACATTAGTGGTCGGGAAACTATTGGAAAAATTCCGAGGGACAGGATTAATCTCCACTTGTAGAAGTAGGGATTAATCAAGGATAGTCAGCATAGCTTTGTCAGGGGGAAATAGTGTCTAACAAACATTGAATTTTTTGAGGTGGTGACTAGATGTGTAGATGAGGGTAAGGCAGTTGATGTAGTTGACGTGGACTTCAGTAAGGCTTTTGATAAGGTCCCACATGGGAGATTTTCTTAAGGTAAGAGCCCCTGGGATCCAGGGCAAATTGGATCCAAAATTGGCTTAGTGGCAGGAGGCAGAGGGTGATGGTTGAGGGTTGTTTTTGGGAGTGGAGGCCTGTGACCAGTGGTGTACCACAGGGATCGGTGCTGGGACCTTGCTGTTTGTAGTGTACATTAATTTAGATGTGAATATAGGAGGTATGGTAAGTTTGCAGATGACATGACAATTGGTGTCTTAAATAGTGAACAGGAAAGCCTTAGATTACAGGACAATATAGATGGGCTAAAGGAAAGGGGAAATAAAATGGATGGTAGGAACCTAGGAAGTAGAGGGTCAGAGGGACCTTGGTGTACTTGTCCATAGATCACTGAAATCACTGAAGGCAGCAGCACAAGTAGATAAGGTGGTTAAGGAGGCATATGGGATACTTGCCTTTAGCTGAAGCAGAGAATGAGTGGGGAGGTTATGATGGAGCTGTATAAAACACTAGTTAGGCCACAGCTGGAGTACTGTGTACAGTTCTGGTCACCACACTATAGAGAGGATGTGATTACACTGGAAAGGGTGCAGAGGAGATTCACCAGGATGTTGCTTGGGCTGGAGCATTTCAGATATAGAGACTGGATAGGCTCGGGTTGTTTTCCTTAGAAGGCTGAGGGGGGACCTGATTGAAGTATACAAAATTGAGGGGCATTGTTAGGATAGATAGGAAGAAACTTTTTCCTTAGCGGAGGGATCAATAACCAGGGGGCATAGATTTAAGGCAAGGGGCAGAAGTTTAGAGGGGATCTGAAGAGAATTTTCACCCAGAGGGTGGTTGGAATCGAACACTACTTGTAGAGATTGTAGAGGCAGGAACCCTCAACATTTAAGTATTTAAATGAGCACTTGAAACTCCATAGCATACAAGTCTATGGGCCTAGTGCTGGAAAATGGGATTAGAATAGATAGGTGCTTGATGGTCGGCACAGACATGATGGGCCGAAGGGCCTGTTTGTGCTGTATAATTCTGACTGACTATACTTTGTCATGTACTTTCATAGAGAATACCAATTGATTTTAAATTGATGTGGATAAAAGTATTGGATACACTACTTGAAGGCAAATTAGTGGGAGGCATTCAAAAGCGAGATTCCACAAACAGTGAAGACATGTCCCCACAAATCTAGAGTCCCCTGCTTATCTGGAAGCATACAGGGTAAGATAAAGCAAGAAAAAGAAAGCTTATGACCGTCACAAAAAACTTAATACTTTAGAAAGCCTAAAGGAGTATAGAAAGTGCAGCGTAAAGGAAATTAGTAAAGCAAAGAGAAGACATGAAAAAATATTGGCAGGTAAAATCAAGGAAAACCCAAAGATGTTTTACCAGTACATTAAGAATAAGACAATGACTAAGGAAAGGGTAGGGCCTATCAGATATATAAGGTAACTTGTACGTACATGGATGTTGAAGATGTGGGCAGGGTTCTTAATGAGTACTTCCCCTCTTCACAAAGGAGAGGGATGATGCAGAAATTGTAGTTAGAGGAGTGAAATTTTTAAGATTAGCATAATGAGAGAAAGTACTGCAGGGCCTAACATTCTTGAAAGTGGATAAGTCACCAGGGCCAGATGAATTGTTTCCCAGCTTGTTAAAGAAAGCCAGGGAGGAAATAGTGTATGCTCTGAGGATTATCTTCAAATCCACACTAGATGCATGCAAGGTGCCAGAAGATTGGAGGTCTGCAAACCTCGCACCATTGTTTAAAGGTGTGAGGGATAGGCCAAATAACTATAGGTCGGTCAATCTGACCTCCGTGATGGGTAAATTATTAGAATTGATTCTGAGATAGGATAATCTATCACTTAAAGGCAGATTAATCAGGGATTGTCAGCATGGAATTTTTTCTTTTAATTCTTTCGTGGGATCTGGGTGTCACTGGCAAGGCAACATTTATTGTCCATCCCTAATTGCCCTTGACAACTGAGTTGCTTGATAGGCCATTTCAGAGGGCATGTAAGAGTCAACCACATTGCTGTGGGTCTGGAGTCACATGTAGGTCAGACCAAGTAAGGACGGCAGATTTCCTTCCCTAAAGAACATTAGTGAACCAGATGGGTTTTTACAGCAATTGACAATGGTTTCATGGTCACCATTAGACTAGATTTAAATTCCAAATTTATTAATTGAATTCAAATATCACCATCTCATGGGATTTGAACCCATGTCCCCACTGCATTAGGCAAGGACTCTGGATTACTAGTCCAGTGATATTGCCACTACACCACCTCTCCATTGTTAAGGGAAGGTCATGTCTGTCTTCCTCAAAATTCAAGTAAGTTAGTAACAAGGTGGGTTGATGAGGGTAGCACAGTGGATGTTGTCTACATGGATTTTAGTAAGGCATTCGACAAGGTTCCACATGGCAGACTGGTCAGAAAAGTAAAAGCCCATGGGAATCGGGTATGTGGTGAAGGCATATGGAATGCTGTCCATTATTGGCTGAGGTATAGAATACAAAAGCCAGGATGTAATGCTGGAGCTGTCTAAAATGCTGGTTAGGCCACAGCTGGAGTATTGCATAGTTATGGTCACCACATTACAGGAAGGACCTAATTGGTGCGGAGAGGGGGAGGAGTGAAATTTTCAGGTCAGTGGGGAGTGGCGAGAACTCTAGCTTGGTGGAGGGATGTTGAAGGGGTTGAGGGTTAAAGTTGTTAAAGGTCGGGGCAAAAGATCGGGATCTGAATTTTTGGGTGGGGGGAATGGGCTATTAGATTATTCCTTGGATGTGGGTGAGAGGAGTGAAGATGTTTAATGTATAACTTTAATTTTAAACTTTTATTTCCTTTAAAAATTCAATATTCTCAGGGCTTTAAGGCTTTTAAAAATGGCACCAGTGCCAGCACGGTGGCACCAGATGCCATTGCCTGGGACTGAGTGGCTGCCCCTCTGTCATCGGGGGCGGCTGGTCCGCACCCTCCATTTAAATGCGCCCCCGTGCAAAATATTGCAGGGGCTCAGCAATGGTCGGGCCGGTGATCAGAACCCGCTGCCACGATTTGCAGTGTGCTCATAAAATTCAGCCTATTGCCTTGGTCTCTGTCACATTTGTTCCTAATCCATGTTTCACACTCGTTGCTTTCAGTTCACAATTTCCTGTAGTAGTGCTTCTGACTCTGCAATCAGTGCAGTGTCATCTGCATATTTCCAGTTATTGACGTTCAACCCACCGATGTTGCAACCTAGTAGATGTTCTATGTCTCAAGATAGCTTCAGTGTACAGTCTGAACAGCTTTGGGGACATCATACATCCCTGATGCACTCCTGTTTTGATTGGGAAGCTGTCTGACCAGCTGCTATTAAGTCTCATCACTGCTGATTGATCCCAATATAGATTCTGAATTATCCTTTTTATCATTTGTCAATTTCTAATTTGTTTAAGCACTGCATTATTTTCTGATGGTAGACTCTATCAAATGTCTTATCGTCTATAAAGCATACATAAGTTTTTGCAATTCCAGGTGTCTTTCAATGACTAAAGTTAAATATTCCCCCTCCTGTTCCTTTCTTTGGTCTGAATCCTGACTAACATCCATCTCAGCCTCTTTGGATTGGTAATTTCTTTCAAAATTATTCTTAATCATTTTCATCACATGGCTCATGAGGCTTATCCTGTGCTCTGAACACTCTAGGACTTGTGGTTTCTTTGGGAGCTTAATGAACACTGGCTGCATAAGATCCTCAGGTATGAATCCTGTTCTGTAAATTTTTGTTGCAGCGGTCTGTCAGCATCCTAATGTGAACATCATTCAGGGTTTTCAGGCATTGTCAGTATCTCATCGATTCCAAGTTCTTAGTTTGTTTTCATCGTTCTTTCAAGCCAGCCCCATGATACTGGTTCCTTCCTTTGACCAACCATTTAATGGAGTTCGTACAGATTGTATCAGACCCTTATCCACAACTCAGGTCACTAGTTTCTCATTACCATTGTGGATTTGTTCACTAGTTTCCAGAGGCAATGTCTTTGGAAAGAGATCACTGCGAAAGTTGTGATTTGAGGGGTTATTCAGGTTTTCACTAGACGTGGATTGCCAAAAAAATTCAGTCAGACCAGAAGTCAAATTTCATATTGGGTATTTCAAGAGGCCATGAGTAATTGGGAGTGGGACAAGAACGATTTGAGCTATCGCCCACAGTCACAACGTTCTTTGGAAAGGTATCATCAAATCCTAAAGAGCATGATTAAGGGTTATTGTTTTGAGATCCCCATGATTGGGAAAAGGGGATATAATTTTTCCATCAGGGACACCAAATGAGTCCACTGGTTTCAGTCCATTTGAATTGGTCTATGGGCATGAGGTTAGGGATTCCTATAAATTCATTGAGAGATAATTAGCACGGTAAGAGGAAACTACTCTCTCAAACTGTCCGTTTCGAGAGAAACACTCAAAGTTTGTGTGATGGGTAGAAAACATCTCCAGATTTCTCAGCAAGTGATGATTGGGGGGGGGGGGGGAAACAGTGGGTGTGAGGGAGGAAGATGGTGCGAGGGAGAGGTGTCCAGTGGGGGGTAGCAACGCTAACAGAATTTCTTATCCACAGCTGTTACATAAGTTTCTAAATTCACTTGAAAAAGCCCTTCAAAACACTCCTGCAGGGGATGCAGAGACCAAGTGGGCCCATATCAGATACCATCTATGACTCAGCATTGACCACCTTTGGCAAACATGAGAAGCAGAATGCAGACTCGTTTCAAGCTCACTTTGAAGAACTGGAACCTGTCATCGCTGCTAAGCACACTGCACTGTTGAACTACAAAGCCCCAGCGAGTTAACATCCATAGCACTTAAAGTAGCCAGAAGCGCTGCACAAAGAACAGCCAGGTGCTGTGCAAATGACTACTGGCAACACCTATGCAGTCGTTTTCAGCTGGGCTCTGACACTGGAAACATCAGAGGAATGTATGACTGCATTAAGAGAGCTTTTGAGCCAACAATCAAGATTGCCCACCCCCCCCACCCCCAAGCCTAAATCAGGGGACACTCACTGACCAACACAAGCAAGTGCAGCACTGCCTAGAACTGTACTCCAGGGAAAATGTCACTGATACCGCCCTCAATGCAGCCCAGTCTCTGCCAGTCATGGATGAGCTGGACGAACAACCAACAAAATCAGAAGTCAGTGATGCCATTGATTCTCTAGCCAGTGGAAAAGCCCCTGGAAAGGACAGCATTACCCCTGAAATCAAGAGTGCCAAACCTGCTATACACTCAGCATTCCATGAACTACTTTGCCTGTGCTGGGATGAGGGAGCAGTACCACAGAACATGCATAATGCCAATATCATCACCCTCTAAGAACAAGGGTGACTGCAACAACTACCGTGGAATCTCCCTGCTCAGCATAGTGGGAAAAGTCTTTGCTCGAGTCGTTTTTAAACAGACTCCAGAAGCTGGCTGAGTGTCCACCCTGAGGCACAGTGTGGTTTCGAGCGGAGAGATCCACTATTGACATGCTGTTTTCCCTTTGCCAGCTACAGGAAAAATGCCAGGAACAACCGATGCCCCTCTACCTTGCTTTCGTAGATCTCATCAAAGCCTTCGACCTTGTCAGCAGATGTGGTCTCTTCAGACTACTAGCAAAGATCGGATGTCCACCAAAGCTACTACGTATCATCACCTCATTCCATGACCATATGAAAGGCACAATTCAGCGTAGCGGTGCCTCATCAGAGCCCTTTTCTATCCTGTGTGGCATGAAACAGGGCTGTGTTCTTGCACCTACACTGTTTGGGATCTTCTCTCCACTGCTCCCACATGCGTTCAAGTCTTCAGAAGGAGTTTCCCCCACACAAGATCAGATGGCAGGTTGTTCAACCTTGCCCATTTTAGTGAAGACCCAAGTACAGAAGGTCCTCATCAGGGAACTCCTATTTGACAATGCTGCATTAACATCCCACATAGTGTCTGCAGAAACTCATTGAAAGGATTGCAGCTGCCTGCAGCAAATTTGGCTTAACCATCAGCCTCCTGAAAACTAACATCATGGGATAGGACATCAGAAATGCTCCATCCATCAATATCAGTGACCATGCTCTGGAAGTGGTTCAAGAGTTCACCTACCTAGGCTCAACTATCACCAGTAACCTGACTCGATGCAGAAATCAACAAGCACATGGGAAAGGCGGCCGCTGCTATGTCCAGACTGGCCAAGAGGGTGTGGGAAAATGGCGCACTGACACTGAACACAAAAGTCAGAGTGTTTCAAACTTGTGTCCTCAGTACCTTGCTCTACAGCAGTGAGGCCTGGACAATGTATGTCAGCCAAGAGCAACGTCTCAATTCATTCCATCTTCACTGCCTCTGGAGAATCCTTGGCATCAGGTGGCAGGACCATATCTCCAATGCAGAAGTCCTTGAGGCGGCCAACATACCCAGCATATACACCCTAAAAAGCCAGTGGTGCTTGAGATGGCTTGGCCATGTGAGCTGCATGGAAGATGGCAGGATCCCCCAAGGACCCATTGTACAGCGAGCCCATCACTGTTATCCGACCCAGCGGCCGTCCATGTCTCCACTTCAAAGATGTTTGCAAACGCGACATGAAGTCCTGTGACATTGACCACAAGTCGTGGGAGTCCGTTGCCAGTGATCGCAAGTGCTGGTGGACAACCATAAAGGCGGGGCTAAAGAGTAGCGAGTTGAAGAGACTTAGCAGTTGGCAGGAGAAAAGACAGAAGTGCAAGAAGAGAGCCAACTGTGTAACAGCCATGACGACCAATTTTATCTACAGCGCCTGTGGAAGAGTCTGTCACTCAAGAATTGGCCTTTATAGCCACTCCAGGCACTGCTTCACAAACCACTGACCACCTCCAGGCACTTCCCCATTGTCTCTTGAGACAAGCAGGCCAAAGAATCCATTAAAGTTTTTAGAAAAGTTCAAAACCAAGAATGCCAAATTATTTCAGTGGAGTTTAAAGTTACAACCATTTACCCTGAAGATTGTACATGTTGCAGGAAAGAGCAATGTACACCAATGCTCTATCCAAAATTTAAAAATGGTATAATGGAGAAAGGCAACTCTGAACTCTAAAATATATTACCTGTGTAAAATGTTGATCACATACAACATAATGGAAATGTTTACAAGGTTATAAGAAAAATCCATTTGGGTAACTTTTCTATTTTCAGCAGGGAGGGGTGAATGCTGGAATTTGTAATATGTTCGGGGGAAAAAACTGTTCTTTAAAAGTTTAAGATGGAGTCGGAGGCCAGGTGACCTCACATCAACTCTGCTTAAAGATGAGGCAAATTTTGGTTACCAGGACAACAGAGCACATTTCAGAATTTTTTTGAAAAAGACAGCAGGGACATAACACCTGAACAATTGGTTTCACCCTCCCAGACTTTCAGATCATAAAGGAGTCAGTGATTCTGAGGATAGAAATGTGCATGGCAGCCACGAAAACATGGAAACAATTGAAGGCCCAGCTGGTACTACTGAAACCAGACTTGTGAACTTTGCATATTGGAAAAGGACAATGAGTATTGATTCTGTATTTTATTCCAGATAAATTTAACAGATTATCTGAAGGCAGACAGACTAAGAAAGGAAAGCAGCAGTTGCAGCCTCAAGGTAGGTTGAAAGAAAGATAAGTAGCAGTGGCAGCCTCAAAGGATAGAGAGGGAAAAGCTGATACGGCAAAAGGCCCCAAAGACTTGATCCTGTTTTCCTGTTTTGAAAGTCGAAGTTTGCGACTGCTTTCTGTGGTAGCAAATTACACTGGCTTGCCACTCTGGGTGAAGAAATTTCTCCTCATCTCCATCCTGAAAGGTTTACCCTGTATCCTTAGACTATGACCCCTTGTTCTGGACTCTTCCCCACTCCCTGCCTCTTTCTCCTCCTCCTCCTTTTTCCCCCCTCCCCACCCCCCCCCCCCCCCCCCCCACCATCATTGGGGACATCCTTCCTGCATCTATCCTGTTAGAATTTTATAGCTTTCTATGAGATTACCGCACCCCCCCCCCCCCCCCCGCTCAATCTTCTGAACTTCAGCAAATATAATCCTAACCAACTCCATCTCTCATACGTCAGTCCCACCATCTCTGGTAAACCTTTGCTGCAGTCCCTCTATAGCGAACATCTTCCTCAGATAAGGAGATCAAAACTGCACACACTATTCCAGGTGTAGACTCACCAAGACCCTGCATAATTGCAGCAAGACATCCCTGCTCCTGTACTCTAATCCTCTCACTATGAAGACCAACTTTTTTACTGTTTGTTGCACCTGCATGCTTACCTTCAGCGACTGGGGGTGTACGTGAACACCCAGGTCTCGTTGCATATTCCCCTCTCTCTGTTTATAGCCATTCAGATAATCTGCCTTCCTGTTTTTGCTACCAAAATGGATAACCTCACATTTTATCCGCACTATACTGCATCTGCCATGCATTTGCCCACTCACTCAACTTGTCCAAATCACCCCTGAAGCCTCATTGCATCCTCTTCACAACTTGCCCTCCCACCCAGTTTTGTCATCTGCAAATTTGGGGATATTACATTTAGCTCCCTCATCTAAATCATTAATATATATTGTGAATAGCTGGGGTCCTAGCACCTATCCCTGCAGTGCCCCACTAGTCACAGCCTGCCATTTGGAAAAAGACCCGCTTATTCCTACTCTTTCCTGTCTGCCAATTTTCTATCCATCGCAATACACTACCCCCACTTTAATTTTACACGCTAATCTCTCATGTGGGATTTTGTTGAAAGCCTTCTGGAAGTCCAAATAAACCACATCCACTGGCTCACCCTCATCAACTCTACTAGTTACATCCTCGAAGAATTCTAGTAGATTTGTCGAGCATGATTTCCCTTTTTGGAAATCCATTCTGACCCTGTCCAATTCTACCACTGTTCTCAAAGGGCTCTGCTATAAAATCTTTAATGGACTAGAATTTTCCCCACTACTGACATCAGGCTGACTGGTCTATAATTCCCTGTTTTCTCTCTACCTCCCTTTTTAAATAGTGGGGTTACATTAGCGACCCTACAATCTGTAGGAACAGGTGGGAAGTATACAGTAAATGGCAGAACCCTTGGGAGTATTGACAGGCGGAGAGATCTGGGTGTAAAGGTCCACAGGTCACAAAGTGGCAACGCAGGTGGATAAGGTAGTCAATAAGGCATATGGCATGCTTGCCTTCATCGGTCGGGGCATAGAGTAAAAAAATTGGCAAGTCATGCTGCAACTGTACAGAACCTTAGTTTGGCCAGACTTAGACTATTGCGTGCAATTCTGGAGGCTTTGGAGAGGGTACAGAAGAGGTTTAGCAGGATGTTGTCTGGAGGGTATTAGCTATGAGAAGTTGGATAAACTGTTTTCACTGGAACAACAGAGGTGGAGGGGTGACATGATAGAGATTTATAAAGTTATGAGTGGCATGGACAGAGGATAGTCAGAAGCTTTTTCCCAGGGTGGAAGAGTCAGTTACTAGAGGACATAGGTTTAAGGTGAGCAGGGCAAAGTTTAGAGAGGATGTGCGAGGCAAGCTCTTTACACAGAGGGTGGTGAGTGCCTGGAACTTGCTGCCGGGGGAGGTGATGGAAGCAGGTACGATAGCTACGTTTAAGAGGCATCTTGACAAATACACGAATAGGATGGGGATACGGTCCCCGGAAGTGTAGAAGGTTTTTGTTTAGACAGGCATCAAAATCTGCGCAGGCTTGGAGGGCTGAATGGCCTGTTCCTGTGCTGTACTGTTCTTTGTTCTTTGAACTGTGCCAGAGTCTATAAAATCTTGATGACCACCAATACATCCACTATTTCTAGGGCCACTTCCTTAAGTACTCTGATGTAGATTATCAGGCCCTGGGGATTTATCGGCATTCAATCCCATCAATTTCCCCAACACCATTTCTCAACTAATACTAATTTCCTTCAGTTCCTCCCTCTTTCTCTAAACCCTGTGTTCCCCAACATTTCTGGTTTGATATTTGTGTCTTCCTTTGTGAAGACAGAACCAAAGTATACATTCAGTTGGTCAGCCATTTCTTTGTCCTCCATAATAAATTCCCCTGTTTCTGACTAAGGGACCTACATTTGCCTTCACCAATCTTTTTCTCTACATACCTATAGAAAATTTCAGTTTATGTTTCCTGCAAGCTTACACTCGTACTCTATTTTCCCCTTAATCAATCCCTTGGTCCTCCTTTGCTGAATTCTAAACTGCTCCCAATCCTCAGGTCTGTTTTTTTTTTCTGGCAAATTTGAATGCCTCTTCCTTGGATCTAATGCAATCTCTAATTTCCCTTGTAAGCCATGGTTTGGCTACCTTTCCCATTTTACTTTTGCGCCAGACAGAAATAAACAATTGTTGCAGTTCATCCATGCGCTCTTTGAATGTTTGCCATTGCCTATCCACCGTCATCCCTTTAAGCAACGTTTCCCAATCCATCATAACCAATTTGTGCCTCATACCTTCGTAGTTTCCTTTATTAAGATTCAGGACCCTAGTATCAGAATCAACTATGTCACACTCCATCTTGATGAAGAATTCCATCATGTTATGGTCGCTCGTCCACAAGGGGTCTCTCAACTAGATTGTCAATTATTATTCTCTCATTACACAATACCCAGTCTAGGATGGCCTGTTCTCTAGTTCCTCAACGTATTTGTCTGGAAAACCATCCTGTATACACACCTTGAATTCATCCTCTACGGTATTGACTAATTTGATTTGTCCAATCTATATGCAGATGTCACCCATAATTACAGATGTTCCTTTATCGCATGCATCTCTAATTTCCTGTTTAATGCCATTCCCAACATCACCACTACAGTTTGGGGGTCTATATACAACCCCCACTAACGTTTTTTGCCCCTTAGTGTTTCTCAGCTCTACCCATATAGATTCCACATCGTCAGAGCTCATATCCTTCCTCACTATTGCATAAATTTCTTTAACCAGCAATGCAACTCCACCACTTTTTACTTTTTGTCTGTCCTTCCTAAATACTGAATACCCCTGGATGTTCATTTCCCATCCCTGGTCACTCTGCAGCCATGTCTCCATAATCCCAACTATATCATACCTGTTTACATCTTTTTGCGTGATTAATTCATCCACTTTATTGTGAATGCTCTGCGCGTTAAGGCACTAAGCCTTAAGGCTTGTCTTTTTTAACATTACTTGTCCCTTCCCCTATTTTTCACTGTGGCCCTGTTTGATTCTGGCCCTTGATTTTTCTGCCTATCACTTTTCTTCCCCTTACTGTCTTTTGTTCTTGTCTTTGATCCCTCCTCCTCTGACTCCTTGCAAAGGTTCCCATCCTCCTGCCATTTTAGTTTTAAACCCTCCCCAACCACTCTAGCAAATACTCCCCCTAGGATGTTGGTCCCACCTCCCCCAAAATCAGTCCCAATGTCCCAAGAATCTAAAACACTCTTCCCTCACACTACCTAATCAGCCAATATATCCTACTATTTCTACTCTAACTGGCATGTGACACTGGTAGTAATCCTGAGATCACTACCTTTGACATCCTACTTTTTCAACTTACTTCCTAACTCCCTATATTCTGCTTTTAGGACCTCATCCTTTTTTTTACCTACATTGTTTGTACCAATGTATACCATGACCACTGGCTGTTCACCCTCCCCCTTCAGAATGTCCTGTAACCGCTCAGACATCCTTAACCCTAGCACAAGGGAGGCAACATACCATCCTGGAGTTTCGTTTGCGGCCACAGAAACGCCCATCTTTTCCCCTTACAATTGAATCCCCTATAAATATTGCATTCCCACACTTTTTTTTTACTCCTCTCCTGTGCAGCAGAGCCGACCGTGGTGTAACGAATTGGGCTGTTGCTGCTTTCCCCTGAGGCCATTTTCCCGCCCCCCCCCCCCCCCCCCACCCCACAACAGTATCCAAAGCAGTGTTTGTTTTGCAGGGGAATAGCCACAGGAGATTCCTGCACTGCCTGCCTAGTCCTCCTGCTCTGCCTGGTGGTCACCTATTCCCTTCCTGCCTGTGGAGTCTGGGCCTGTGGTGTGACTACCTCACTATACATGCTATCCACGATACTCTCCACCTTGTGGATGCTCCAGTGTCCCAAGCTGCCACTCTAGCTCTGAAACCTGGGCTTCCAGGAGCTGCAGCTGGAGACATTTCCTGCACACATGCTGGTCCTGGGCACTGGAATTGTTCCCGGCTTCCCATATAGAGCACGTCACGGCTTTGAGGTCTCCTGCCATGACTTAACCCTTTAAATTAAACCTTTTGGAAGTTGCTTAATATCAAAAAATATAAATTACTCTAGGGCCCTTCTTCCCTGGTCCTTGTTACTGCAGGACTCCCTAAAAAAAAAAAACACTACTTACTATATATGAAATAGTAATCTCATTATGAACTCTAGATGGTTGATTTTACAAATATGCATTATTAATGGCAAGGCTTTTGCTCCTGGCCATACATATCCAGAATCATGGACATGCTGTACATAGGTATGCATAATATATTAAAAACTAACATTTTCTAATGTGTCTGAGGGGGTAGAGTGAGGGTGTCTGCTTGTAGCGTTTGTTCATTAAATTAACTCTTTCAAAGTTTATCCATAACCAAGGTCGTACTAATAAGCAAAATTTCTATCTGGTCTTTTTGCTTTTTTTTTTTAAGTAAATGTGCAACAGCTTCCCCACCCCCCACCCTTTAATTCTTTGTGATAGAGCCCACTGCCAAAGCTATTGGGAAATTATGGCTAGTGCTTTCAGCAATTTCTCCCATCTAAACCATCTGGGCCTAATGGTTTTGAGTCCCTTGAACCTTTGATATAATGGTTCTTTTACATACTCAGTTACTCCAGCATCCTGTTTCACTTTTTTCTGATAATTGTGGCAGCATAATTGCTAACTTTCTGCACTATTCTCACTCTTAAGTACAAGATGGCTTCTTTCATCTGGAATTGATCATCTTCGTTATCCTTTTATTTCTTCTATGCTTGTAAAATCCCTTGCTATTGTTCATTATGCTGACTGCCAAAAAGCCACACAGTGAAATGTGCATTCCCTCACAACACAACATAATGATGAATGAAATACACTGCACTTGGAAGAAAAGGCAATTGGCCATGACTCCCACTTGACGAAGTCTCTATTTGTTTGCTGTAAATATCTATTCAAATATCCTAAAGGGAGTACTGTTTTATGGTTGAACTACCTGGTAGCAAGTGCTCTGCATTTATTCTAAAACCATAGAAAAGTTATGGCACAAAGTGGCCATTCAGTCCATGTCTGCACCAGCTGAAAAAAGCCACCCAATCTAATCCCACCTTCCAGCACCTGGTCTGTAGCCTTGCAGGTTACAACACTTCAGGTGCATGTCCAGGTACCTTTTTTAAATGAGTTGACGGTTTCTGCCTCCGCCACCGATCCAGGCAGTGAATCATAGAAACCTACCGCCCTCTTGAAGTTTTTCCTCATGTACTCTCTAATCCTTCTACCAATCACTTTAAATCTGTGCCCCCTGGTCATTGACCTCTCCGCTGAAAGAAACAGGCCCTTCCTGTCGACTCTATCTAGGCCCCTCATAGTTTATTGAGGTGCACAAAGTTCAAAGTCCCCCCTCAGCTTCCTCTATTCTAAAGAAAACAACCCTAACCTATCCAATCTTTTCTCAGCTAAAATTTTTAAGCCCTGGCAATATTCTTGTAAATCTCCTCTGTACCCTCTGGAATGGCCATTGCTACCAACTAAGTAATTACTTAATATAATTTGCATATGAAAATGAAGGCCCGGCTGCTTGGCAGCGGGGTGCCCACACCAAGGCCTCACCGCCGCCAGTAAAATGCAGCTGGGCTTTCCTGGCAGTGGGAGTCATGGCAGGCTTTCCCAGAAGAATTTTCCGGGCCCCACCACCACTGCCGACGCTGGAGGGCTCATAAAATTCAGCCCAAGACCTAAGCCCCGAAGTGAAAATTCAAGTAAATGGATAAGGCCTGAACAAGTGAAAAAGTTCACATATCTTGGGAAGATTATCACAGGCAATGGGAGATGTGATTGTGAGATCTGAATGAGAATGGAGAGAGCCAAGCCCAGCTTTGTCAGAAAGAAGGACATGTTAATATCACAGAAACTGAATCTTGGGAAAAGAATGCTGAGGTGCTACATTTGTTAGCACTGTAGCCTCTCAGCTCCAGCGACCTGGGTTCAATTCTGGGTACTGCCTGTGTGGAGTTTGCAAGTTCTCCCTGTGTCTGTGTGGGTTTCCTCCAGGTGCTCTGGTTTCCTCCCACATGCCAAAGACTTGCAGGTTGATGGGTAAATTGGCCATTATAAATTACCCCTAGTATAGGTAGGTGGTAGGGAAATATAGGGACAGGTGGGGGTGTGGTAGGAATATGGAATTAGTGTAGGGTTAGTATAAATGGGTGGTTGATGGTCGGCACAGACTCAGTGGGCCGAAGGGCGTGTTTCAGTGCTGTATCTCTAAACTAAAACTAATTTGTCATCTGTTTTATGCCTTGGAGACATGGACAACAAAGAGACTACTGATGAGCTGAATGCATTCGAGATGTGGACATATAGAAGGATGTTCTGCATATCCTACACAGACATAAAGACTTGAGGGAATGCTGGAAATGGCTGGAGAAAAGAAGAAATTAGTGCACAACAATATTTTGGCCGCCACATTTGAGCAAAAGGTAGACGGGGACAATTATTGGACGGAAAACGTAGGAGAGGGAAGCAGAGGAGAAAATGGATGACTTATATAATGGACTAGCTGCAGTTGATCTATGTGGAAGGTCAGCACAGAACAGAGTTGGAGATCCATGTGGGAAAGTGAAATTGTTCACTTTGGCAGGAAGAATAAAGAAGTATATTATCTAAATGGTGAGAGGATGCAGAGGGATCTGGGTGTCCTAGTGCATGAATTGCAAAAGGTTAGTATACAAGTACAGCACGTAATTAGGAAAGCTAATAGAATGTTATCGTTTATCGCGAGGGGAACCGAATACAAAAGTAGGGAGGTTATGCTTCAGCTATATAGGGCATTGGTGAGACCACATCTGGAATACAGTGTACAGTACTGGTCTCCTTATTTAAGGAAGGATGTAAATGCATTGGAGGTAGTACAGAGAAGGCTTACTGGACTAATACCTGGAATGGGTGGGCTGTCTTACGAGGAAAGATTGGACAGGCTAGGCTTGTATCTGCTGGAATGTAGAACAGTAAGAAAACAAGATCCTGAAGTCTTGACAGAGTGGATGTGGAAAGGATGTTTCCCCTTCTGGGAGAATCTAGAACTAAGGGTCACTGTTTAAAAATAAGGGATCGCCCATTTAAGACTGGTGAGGAGAAATATTTTCTGAGGGTTGACTCTTTGCTTCCACTGCCTTTTGAGGAAGAGAATTCCAAAGTCTTTGAATATTTTTAAGGCAGAGATATATAGATTCTTGATCAGCAAGGTGGTGGAAGGTCATCGAGGGTAGGTGAAAATGTGAAGTAATCAGTTCAGCCATGAACTTATTGAATGGCGGAGCAGGTTCGAAGGGCCGAGTGGCCTACTAATTCGTATGTTCCATACCTTCTGGGAAGATGATGACCTCAAAGAATGAATGAAAGAATCAAAGGCTTTGGCTTCTACCTGACAAGTAAGGCAATTTCTGCAAAATTCAACCCCCTCTTTTTGCAAGCCTTGCCAATAAAAATGCTGTCTTATTCTGGCCTGAGTCTTTTCAAATACCCACATGACCTGCCACTGAGATCTCATGGGCAATTCTCAATTTCATTAAGGTACCCTGGGGTAACAATAACCTGATGAACTATTGCCCAAGCCTCATCAGCATGCCTCTGGGGAGATCTCCATTTTCTCATTAGAATGTCATTCTTAATATAATAACGCTCAGGCACATTTTCAGCTTCTGCCTCAGAACATGCCGTTTGAGACAAACTTCTTGAATCAGGGTCTGCCTGCTATGTCTTAATCAAAGCCAATCTGCTAAACAAGTCACCATGGCTAGCCTTGGAGCCTTGTTCACTAACATTCCATCCAAATCCTTGAAAAAAGTTTCGGCCAACCAAATGCCCAAATTGTCCTCTGCAACAACTGAATCCTTCTCTTGTTCAATCTTAAGAGTGTGGGATTTCGTCACTACACAATCTGGGAATATTACAGGAAATTCCTCCTGCAAAGCTTCAGTTTCAGCAACCTCAACTGGCTTCCAAAACTACTGGAGACGTCAATACCTTATTCCCAGCGAAGTCATTCCCTCGCAACAAATCCACCCCTTCAAGATGCAAATCCGGGACAATTCCCACCATTACGGGGCCAGTGACTAAATCACATTGCAAACTAACCTTATGCAATGGAACGAATAAATAACCCACATCTCTGCTCTGCACCATGACTTTCGCATTCATCACACTATATTTGAGGGGAAAATCTACATCCTTTGCTACCCTTAATGACTGAGCTTCTCCTTTTATCATTAAGCAGCACAATTGGCTTGCCATCTTCATCTGACAAATTTGGGGACACTGTGCCTTTGGACACAATTTCTACAATTTTCAGGGACCTGACTTAATTCATTAGCACACCAGGGAGCACCTTTCTGTTCACTATCCAACATCGAACATTGCCAAAGCCACTGGCTCATCAACAGTCCACCTATTTGGGCATCCTTTTCAGGACAAGCTTTCAGTAAACCTACAATGGCTACTGGCTTGCCTTTCAACTTTCAGCATTCTGATTTTATATGTCCTCTTTTATTACAAAAGTAACATGTTGGTCCTTTTGACTCAAGCCTAGTCTCCTATCTTTTCTTAACACTGAGGGTTGCCTGCATCCTCTCCTTTACTCTTTCTCTCACTAAAATTGAATCTCTTCTTATTATCTACCCTCCTATCCTTCCAATTTCTCAACGTTTCCAAACTGGGGCCTATAACTACTGCTTTTGTGTCAATTCATAATCATCTGCCATTTGTGGCATTCCTTATTTTACCAACTTTATGTTCTTCCAAGCAGGACCTTATTCTGAAGGGACACTATTTTTAAATTTCTCCATTACGATTACTTCCCTAAGGCTTTCAAATTCTTGCTGAACCTTCATGGACTAATAACAAATATAATTTCCTTCCCTCTGCTTCCATGAATATCTGGCCCTGTTAAATTCCTGAATTTTTGCCTGTAAGCCTCTGCTACCAACTCTCTCTCTTTGAATTTAGGCACAAAGTGAATATTCATCGCCAAATCAAAACCAGGAGTTAAATCAGATTCATCCTCAGACATTCCTGTAACTGTTTGCATAATCTAAGTTTTTCCCTGTCTGAAGTAAAATTCCTGGCTTCTCTTTCTTTTTGTAACACTCTTTTTCTTCTCAAATTCAAACTTTTTCAGTGTAAGTTGAAATTGTCTGTCCTTTTTCCCTTTCCTCTTTTTCAAGTTCCAGTTGCCTTATTTGTAATTGAATTCTAGTTAAGTCAATCTGAGAGCTATCAGGATCACCTTTTCTTCCTCGAGGTTAAAATGTTGAGCCAACACTTCAATAATTTCTGCCTTCTTGGCTTTTGATTTTAAACCACCGCCACTTGTGCTGCTATAGCCATTAACTCATCTACTGTTAAATCATTAGGAGTCCAATTTTCTCTCTGCAAAGGCTTGAACATTGAAAGTGGTCAAGCTGACTTTTCCTTATGAGTATAGCAAAAGTAATTGTGGATTCTTGTTTGTTTAAATTCTAGCAACTTCCAATATACCCATTTCACAGCCTCTGAGTTCGTATCTCGGAGCCAAGCCCCTGAATTTGTTACAAACTCAGTGAGATTGTTAACTTTCAAATATGAGAAGAACCCCCCCCCGCCCACCCCCCCAGACTAATTTAAATAGTTACATGACAAGATTTCACGTTTTAAGACTTTTATTATGACAACTCAACAAAAAAAAAAATGCCCATTAACTAAATAGTACTTTGCAAGTAGCTGGTACTCCAAATTACAAAGGAAGGTATTTTCTTTGCTTATTAAAACACTTGAAAACCTCGCACTACACTTATACATTACAGAAATAAAATTTTTGTTAAGTCCCAAACTCCTCCTAGTTGCAACAGGTTGGATCTCTCAGATCTTTCTCAAAGTCCATGTATTTTTCACTCACTTCTCTGAGCACTTCGACCTGGACGTCCATGAATAAGGCGATTCCTGGTGATCCTGCTCTTTGCAAACTTCAACTTTCAAAACCGGTTCAAGTCTTTGCAGCCTTTTTCTGCATCAGTTTTTACCTGAGAGCAGGTGTTCTCTCTCTCTCTCTCTCTCTTTCCCTTGAGGCTGCCACTGCTGGTTGTCTTACTTTTCTAAAAGCCTACCATGAGACTTCAACCACTGGTTTCCTTTCTTACAGCCTGTCTGCCTTTAGAAAATCTGTTAAATTTATCTGAAATCAAAAGTCAATACTCATTGTCCTTTTTCCAATATGCAAAGTCCACAAATTAAGTTTCAGCAGCACCATCTGAGCCTTCCATTGTTTACAGATGTGAGCAGCTGCCATGCACATTTGCATCTTCAGAATCACTAATTCCTTGTTTATGATCCAAAAGTATGGAAGGGTGAAACCCATTGTTTTTCAGGTGTTCTGTCCCTGCAGTCTCTGCTTTTCAAAAAAAATCTTTGACCTGTGTTCCGCGTTGTCCTGGTAACCAAGATTGCAAGAAGCAGAGTTGATGTGAGGTCACCTGACCTCTCTGAATCCATCTTGAACTTTCAAAAATCACAGTTTTGAAAACATACATGTTACAAAGTCCAGCGTTCATAACACCAGCAATAATAAGTAATAAGCAAAAATGTGATAGCAGTTGGCTTTAACAGGATATTAAGGACTTTTAAAGAAGGGATTGGTAGCCTTACTGGCCTGTTAACCCCAGCAATTGGTCCACTGGAACTTTCACAGAGGCTGAGAGCTGGATGGCTGAAGGTCCTGGATGAGTCAAGGCATTGACCTTTTTTGCATGCAAATCGAGGTCCTAATGACAGCGATAGGGCACCAATTGTAAATCACAATGTGAGTACTGCCCCATATTGATTTTCTTTGTGTTGCCAGGAAAAGTTGGAGTACTCCTCTTGGCTCCACAAAAATACCAATGGCTGCTACCGACCTGGACTCTCCTCACTTTGGCAAAGTGCATGTCCCTCCACATTCCCCCCCCACCCCTGCCAAGCACTACTTCTGGCCTCCCAATCCATCAACATTCCTGACACTGGAGAGCTGGGAGTTGGATCCTAATGCCTGTTTGGCATTCTCAACACGTTTCGCAAGTGCAAATGAGTCGAGGGGTTTCATAGCAGTGGGGCCTCTTCACTGCTGGAACTGGTCGCCAGCAAGTGCACTGTACAGGCTAGTCACCCAATAATCAGAACTGACACCAGTGAATGGCAATAAACAGAAAGCAGTAAATGAGGAGAGATACTTTAATATATGTTTCATAATACTTCCTGATTTTAAAAAAAATTTATTCATGGGATGTGACCGACACTGGCCAGGCCAGCATTTATTGCCCATCCCTAATTCCCTTGAGAAGGTGGTAGTGAGCTGCCTTCTTGAACCGCTGCAGTCCATTTGGGGTAGGTATACCCACAGTGCTGTTAGGAAGGGAGTTCCAGGATTTTGACCCAGTGACAGTGAAGGAACGGCAATATAGTTCCAAGTCAGGATGGTGTGTGACTTGGAGGGGAACTTGCAGGTGGTGGTGTTCCCATGTATTTGCTGCCCTTGTCCTTCTAAGTGGTAGAGGTTGCGGGTTTGGAAGGTGCTGTCTAAGGAGCCTTGGTGTATTGCTGCAGTGCATCTTGTAGATGGTAGACATTGCTGCCACTGTGCATCGGTGGTGGAGGGAGTGAATGTTTTCAGATGGGGTGCCAATCAGGCGGGCTGCTTTGTCCTGGATGGTGTCGAGCTTCTTGAGTGTTGTTGGAGCTGCACCCATCCAGGCAAGTGGAGAGTATTCCATCACACTCCTGACTTGTGCCTTGCAGATGGTGGACAGGCTTTGGGGAGTCAGGAGGTGAGTTACTCGCCTCAGGATTCCTAGCCTCTGACCTGCTCTTGTAGCCATGGTATTTATGTGGCTGCTCCAGTTCAGTTTCTGGTCAATGGTAACCCCTAGGATGTTGATAGTGGGGGATTCAGTGATGGTAATGCCATTGACTGTCAAGGGGAGATGGTTGGATTCTCTCTTGTTGGAGATGGTATTGCCTGGCACTTGTGTGGCGCATATGTTACTTGCCACTTATCAGCCCAAGCCTGGATATTGTCCAGGAGTCATGAATGGTGCTGAACATTGTGCAATCAGTGAACATCCCCACCTGACCTTATGATTGAAAGAAGGTCATTGATGAAGCAGCTGAAGATGGTTGGGCCTAGGACACTACCCTGAGGAACTCCTGCAGTGATATCCTGGAGCTCAGATGATTGACCTCCAACAACCACAACCATCTTCCTTTGCACTAGGTATGACTCCAGCCAGCAGAGGGTTTTCCCCCTGATTCCCATTGACCTCAGTTTTGCTAGGGCTCCTTGATGCCATACTCGGTCAAATGCTGCCTTGATGTCAAGGGTAGTCACTCACCTCACGAGTTCAGCTCTTTTGTCCATGTTTGAACAAAGGCTGTAATGAGGTCAGGAGCTGAGTGGCCCGGGCGGAACCCAAACTGAGTGTCACTGAGCAGGTTATTGCTAAGCAAGTGCTGCTTGATGGCACTGTTGATGACACCTTCCATCACTTTACTGATGATTGAGAGGCTGATGGGGCGGTAATTGGCCGGGTTGGACCTGTCCTGCTTTTTGTGTACAGGACATACCTGGGCAATTTTCCACATTGCAGGGTGGATGTTGGTGTTGCTGTACTGGAACAGCTTGGCTAGGGGCGCTGCAAGTTCTGGAGCACAGGTCTTCAGTACTATTGTTGGAATATGGTCAGGGGCCCATAGCCTTTGCAGTATCCAGTGCCTTCAGTCGTTTCTTGATATCACGCGGAGTGAATCGAATTGGCTGAAGTCTGGCATCTGTGATGCTGGGGACTTCAGGAAGAGGCCGAGATGGATCATCAACCCGGCACATCTGGCTGAAGATTGGTGCAAATGCTTCAGCCTTATCTTTCGCACTGATGTGCTGGGCTCCCCCATCATTAAGGATGGAGATATTTGTGGAGCCACCACCTCCAGTTAGTTGTTTAATTGTCCACCACCATTCATGGCTGGATGTGGCAGGACTGCAGAGCTTAGATCTGATTCGTTGGTTATGGGATCGCTTAGCTCTGTCTATCGCATGCTGCTTATGCAGTTTGGCATGCAGATAGTCCTGTGTTGTCGTTTCACCAGGTTGACACCCCATTTTGAGGTTTGCCTGGTGCTGCTCCTGGCATGCCCTCCTGCACTCTTCTTTGAACCAGCGTTGGTTTCCTGGCTTGATAATGGTGGAGTGGCGGATTATGCTGCTCCATTGGGTTACAGATTGTGGTTGAGTACAATTTTGCTGCTGCTGATGGCCCACAGCGCCTCATGGATGCCCAGTTTTGCATTGCTAGATCTGTTTGAAATCTATCCCATTTAGCACAGTGATAGTGCCACACAACACGATGGACAGTATCCTCAATGTGAAGGCGGGACTTCGTCTCCACAAGGACTGTGCGGTGGTCACTCCTACCAATACAGTGATGGACAGAAGCATCTGCAGCAGATTGGTGAGGACGAGGTAAAGTATGTTTTTCCCTCGTGTTGGTTCCCCCACCACCTGCTGCCGACCCAGTCTAGCAGTTATGTCCTTTAGGAATAATTATAATAAAATTGTTTAATTGAAAACCATTTTAATTATTTTTGTTCTTGGCCTACAGGGAGAAATATGTGAAGTTCTATTCAGGAACACTGATTAAGTTAGTCTTGCTGCTCTGGAGAGAGCTCTTCAGTTACCATGTTGGGTCCTGATTACTTCCCAGCAGCTGAAATTGCACACAATGAAATTAATATGTTAGAGTTAACAATAAGGTTACATGCAAGGTATCAATTTTAAGTTGAAACTGGAATAATGTTTCTTCCTGCCATATTTTTCACCTTTTGTTCAGTCCTATAATGATAGAGGCAGAGTCAAGTAGAAACTGACTTTATTTCCACCTTCATTGGCAATCTTAACTTCCTGGGCCATTGTAATAATAGTCCAAATAAGAAATCTTGAATACAATTATTTTCTTGCCCTGTTTTGTTTGAAAAGGAATGAATGTCCACGATACTAAATACTTCCTGAGTGGCTATGGAAGTTTAATGAATTACAGTGGGTTGTCTCTACTGATACATTTCTTGTTCTGAAGGATTGTTCAGAGGTGTGAGTGACTGCCTGTAGTTCAGCAGATACTGCATCAGCAGGGTCATGATGCAAGTCTGATCTCTTGTGCTGGAATAAAGGCTGATTTTGCTCACTGGAATCATTGTATCATAGTATTTTCCTGCAATATTCACTCAAACAATATAAATCCCTTTAACCATACTGTGGGAGATGAGCTCAAATATTTTAAAATAGAACACAGGAATACGTAGCATGCAAAATTTGCTGGGTTCCTATCCCATCAACAGGAGTATAGCAAGGCAGGACCACCTGTCTACTGTCCAGACCTGGCTGAAAATCATGGAGATGAAAACATTTATGTGGTTGGGACATGTGACCTATACAATCATCCAAAGAAAATCCCATAGTGCACATTCTGGCATTGCTAAGGCCCAGTTTTACTTCTGCAATGCGGTTCCATAAAAACACCACTCTGTGAGCCCCCACCCTCATAATATCTGCTAAACACCGCAACCTCCCCATCTCCATTGCTACCAAATACTTCAGCCACAAAATTTTGCTTCATAGTGCTGCTGGTGTCAATGCTAGGGAACCCCAAAACTTTGAAAATGTTGGCCGGACTGCTTCTGGCATAGCCCACCTGGCATACCCTGACAGTAAGGATGCTATAGTAGGCGTACTGTGTTTGCATTGGAAGCAAGCAGAGTGACAGTGTGATGCCATATGTCAAACAATGATTTGGAGCATGAACTACCACTTTGGCCCTTGCATTCAGCTGCATGAGGAACCCACCCCCACACACCATTAGGCTATCAAAGGGCACCTAGGGAGGAACAGGAGGAGGCGGTGAGGCACCTGGGATCCCTTCGCATCGGATGGGCTGCCAGTGAGTGGTGACTCAGACTTCAATTCCCATGATACCTCATTTCCTCATCACCTGCTCCACAATTCCCCACCTTTCAATCCCTCTTAGCCAAAATCCTAAAATAAAAGCCACCACCAAAAAACCATTCCATAACATTTCCAATCATGCATACAAAACTGAACTACTCACCCATGTGTGTTCCCTTACTAACTGTCTTGCAGGTGCCTTTGCCTGGCCTAATGCTCCCAAGCAGTGCTCCCCAGTGGCTGCATCTGGCTGATGACTTTCACGGGGAAGACTGCAGATGGCCGCCCTCGAGCAGCTCCAGGCCTTGAGGGCCCGGTTTCGGATTGCACTGTCTCAGAAGGCTGGCCTGGCTGAAAGGCAACAGCAAGGATACCAGCATAGTGGCTGTCATCCAAAGTTTGCATTTGGGCTGCCTCAAATGGGACTGGGCACGGGGTAATCGGACATCACGATCCACGCACCCAATAATAAGTCATAGAGTTATACAGCACAAACAGGCCCTTCGTGTCTGTACCAGCCATCAAGCACCTAACTATTTTAATCCCTTTTTCCAGCACTTGGCCCGTAGCCTTGTATGCTATGGTGTTTCAAGTGCTCATCTAAATACTACTTAAATGTTGTGAGGGTTCCAGCCTCTACCACCTCTTCAGGCAGTGCGTTCCAGATTCCAACCATCCTCTTGGTGAAAAAACTATTCCTCAAATCCCCTCTAAACCTCCTGCCCCTATCTTAAATCTATGCCCCTTGGTTACTGACCCCTCCGCTAAGGGAAAAAGTTTCTTCCTATCTAACCTATCAATGCCTCTCATAATTTTGTATACCTCAATCAGGTAACCCCTCAGCCTTCTCTACTCTAAGGAAAACAACCCGAGCCTTTTCAGTGTCTCTTCATAGCTGAAATGCTCCAGCCCAGGCAACATCCTGGTGAATCTCCTCCGCATAATGGACCTAATCAAAGTTTTCCCCCTACATATCTACTTCTAAATTACTATACGTTGACTTAATTCCATCTTTAAGCATATATAGGTCTTTGAGAAAGGGAAAAGATAAAAATTAAATTCACAGGTAAAGAAACAGAACAACAGTCAAGGCCACTCATTGATGGCTTTTAGCACAAAAAGAATCATAGAATTTGACAATGGTAAAAATTCCAGGATACCATACAATAAAAATTTTATTTGACATATTCAGTCACTGTAAATCCATGACCCTGTTGTACATGGCACAACCACCTCTGTCGCACATGAGCAATGTGAAGACAAGCCCGTTTGTCACAGATTAGAAACAGTACCACACTGCACATTTCCTTGTCTGTCATGTCTACTCTCTGTCACACTTTGGATGTAATCACTTCTTAACTGACTCAAATTTCATATCTACAAAATGGCAACAAATCAGAGCTCAGTAAACAGGAATTTTATGAATTGAAAACAGGCAAAGCATGGAACTCTGCCAATCCCATATATTATGGTTTATGGGAAAAAAAGTCTTCAATGACCTTTCAGAAAAATCTACCAATGAAAGAAAGGAAAACATGAACCAATTAAATTTTTCAAAACATTATGTTAAACTGTTTATCTGAAATTTGTTTCAGGCAAATGTATGTGTATAATGTGGAATATAGTCGACATGTAAAAATGTAAGAGCTATTCATAATATCTCAATGATTTGGATGAGGGGACCAAATGTAATATTTCCAAGTTCATGGATGACTCAAAACTCGGTGGGAATGTGTGTGGTGAGGAAGATGCAAAGCGGCTTCAAAGGGATTTGGATAGATTTAGAGAGTGGGCAAGAACATGGCAGACAGAATATAATGTGGAAAAATGTGATGTTCTCCACTTTGGTAGGAGGAACAAATGTGCAGCGTATTTCTTAAATGGTAAGAGATTAGAAAGTGTAGATTTACAAAGGGACCTGGGTGTCTTCATCAATAAGTCACTGAGAGCTAACATGCAGGTGAAGCAAGCGATTAGGAAGGCTAATGGTATGTTCGCCTTTATCGCAAGAGGATTTGAGTACAGAAGTAGCAAAGTCTTGCTTCAATTGTATGGAACCTTGGTTAGACTACACCTACTGTGTGTAGTTTTGGTCCCCTTGCCTTAGCAAGGATATTGCCATACAGGGAGTGCAATGAAGGTTCATCAGACTTGTTCCCGGGATGACGAGACTCTCCTATGAAGAGAGATTGGGGAAACTGGGCCTGTATTCTCTAGAGTTTCGGAGAATGAGAGGTGATCTCATTGAAACCTACAAAATACTTAAAGGGATTGACAGGGTAGATGCAGGTAAGATGTTTCCCCTGGTTGGGGGAGTCTAGAAGCAGGGGACACAATATCAAAATAAGGGGGAAGCCACATAGGACCGAGATGAGGAGAAATTTCTTTACTCACTGAATCTTTGGAATTCTCTACCCCAGAGGGCTGTGGAAGCTCAGTCATCGAGTATGTTGAAAGCAGAGATTGGCAGATTTCTAAATACAAATGTCATAAGGGATATGGGGATGGTGTAGGTAAAAGGCATTGAAGTGGGTGATCAACCATGATCATATTGAATGGCGGAGCAGGCTGAATGGCCTACGCCTGCTCCTATGTTCAAGAAATATTTAATCTTACCCAAAAGTTGTTTAATTTCTATCAGAAATTCATCAGGTAAGTTTTGCCTCCAGACGTCTAACCTCTATCAGGGCCTTGGGCTAGAGTTTGCAACCCATCCCAACTTCCTAACATGTCCACAGTCCATTTTGATCTTTTATGACTAATTTCCAGCTGTCCTGGCCATCAGGTGCCCCTCCCCCCAACATACACCCAAGTAATCACTCTATACTCAGTTTAAAATCAGTTTTCAACATGAAATGTGGTTTAGTACTGTATTTGCCAACTGTACCTGCAAATACTAATCAACAAATACAATTTTAGGATGCATTTTACTCTTAAAACATACAGCTTTAGGTTGAAATTGAGGCATCGGATGGCTGGGAATGAGTTATGGGCAGGCAATCCACATTCTCCCTGGCTCTTCTCCCCTCAATTCTTCCAGATCCTGACCCACCTCCTAAAGCATTCAGAGTCCGGAATCTCTCTTTCCAGCTTTAAAGAGACTCAGCTTCTCTGTAACAGCAACTGTCTTTTATTAGACATCAATGTCAAGGAAGATTGGTGAGTTTATATCACATGGCAGATGTCACACTTCTATAGGGGAAATCATAACAACAAATTACAGCTGAGAAATTCTTTAGGGAAAAAAAGTATGCAAGAAGAGAAAGAATTCCATTTATTTAATGTTAAGGTCAATTGCTGGTTGGTGAAGAAGTTTGCGAGTTGACTTCGAGACAGAAATTTACAAGTGGCAATCGACTGAAACTCCAATAAGATCTGATTGTCCTTAAGACTTATTTAAACCACTTCTCCAAAGGCAGTATTTAAATGACAAGCCAGGTTAGCAGCTAAGCATCATGACCATGCTCCAAATCCAGGCTATCCATAAACAAAGCCATGGTATATCAGCCAATACTACATAAAATCGATAACTTAAGTTACAACCACACTGCAGTTGTTGAACAAGATTGATTGTTGCTGTGTTTAATGTAGTAACAGTTGGGTTACAGTAAAAATGTTTATCTCAAACACCGGTCAACTATCCCCCGTTTTATTTTCTCTCCGAAAAATACATATTTTCCTTTCTGTCTGTTAACACTTCAAAGTAAGCACAGAATATCACAAATCTTACAGGGAGTGATAACGCTGGTGTAGATGTGAGCCTCTCATATACTAGCAGTGATAACTGGATTAACAAGGATAAATGTCTCTCCGGTGATAACAATGGTTGTAATTTGAAAAGACATTGAAGCTAGACATCAGAAATAAACGCCTATCAGACAGCACATTGATTTAATATTGTGCGTGATTCTCTGGAAATCCCAAGGAGCAAATGATTAATCTGTTGCACTCCAGAATCAATTATACACCATGAGATGAAAATTAGACACAATGGGCGAAGAAAATGACGTGAACCACTGTACAGAAAGGTGAATTATGAATACAATAAAAAAAATTGAACAACTAAAACTTTAGTTGAAGTACATCAGTGTTCCATTGGAATATGATAAAGTTTCAAATAAATTTAGACCCCGTCTTTCCATAACACCAGTCTTGAAGTCAGATAAAACGTGTATCATAGCAAGGTCATGGAGAAGCCAAGTTAACTACTTGGCAGTGAGTCACTGTTATGACCAGGTGAGGAGGGGGTCTCAGGCTCCCCTTTCGCCCCTTCTCTGGTTTGACCACAACAGGGTTTACCCTTTTTTAACACAGTGGTTGAACTTACCACTTCAGTAAGCACTTGCTCGTGTTCCTCTAATGTTTTTTTTTAATTCATTCATGGGATGTAGGCATCACTGGCCAGGCCAGCATTTATTGCCCATCCCTAATTGCCCTTGAGAAGGTGGTGGTGAGCTGTGTAATTGCACAAGAACCAATCAGACAGGTTTTCTTGAGTTAAACAGGAAAGATCTAAGTTTATTACACTTAACACACTACCCTGGTTAAAATGACTAAAAATACACTACACAGTCACGCACACATTCACACGTCATACACGCACACAAATAGATTACAGAGGGAAAACAGATTTGGTGGTTGGAGTAAAGTCTGGAATAAATGAAATTTAAATACAGTTTTGAGTCTCAAGTCCTCAGCTTAAGTTGTATTCCTGAAGTCCTCGTTGGGCCACGTGCACGGTGGTAGGCTTGCTTTGCTCAGGGCTCCTGAAAGCAGAAGAGGAGTTTGATCTTTGTCCCCTGGTTGCTGGCTGTGGCGGTCTGTAAGCTTGAGGGGGGGTTTCCAGTTGCAGCTGGGTCTTCTCTTGATATTTACTGGCAAAAGAGAGAGAGAAGCTCTTGCTTTGTGATGGCTTTTCAGTTGCTCCTGTCTGCTTTCTGTGTGACAAAGCTTTACAGTCTCTTCAGAGCTGCGCAGGCAGTCACATGACACTATCAAGCCCCTTTGTTGTTTTGATGAGGTTTTTCTGGAATCTTCTCTGAGATTCAAGGTGCTACACCTCTAGCTGTCCAGTCACACTTGGAGGGGGGTTGGCTCTTTCAAAGTCAATGGGTGTAGATGGCCCTGACCTCCGTGCCAATAAGGCCATTCCAGGTAATTTAATCACTGAAAGCACCCCATTATTTTGGCTAGGTTGAATCAGACTTGTCATCTCCAGTCTGATCTTTTGCTGTTTCAAATATAAATTGCAGTGGCCATCTTGGCTGCCAGTTTAAATTTAAAAAAACGTTACTTGTAAGAATTTCTAATAAAAGCCTCATGCAAGGTTCCAACCAATGAAATTAAAATTTCCCATTTGGCATATCGGGTTTTCATGACAGTCACAAATAATGGATTAGATTTAATTATGTATTGCGCTGGTATAATTTGGTTGTGTCCCATTAAAGATTAATTTGGAAACAATACTATCAGGAATTGAACATAGTGATGTTCTTGCATCTCTTTTTTGAGGCAAGCAGTCGTTGTGCCAATATTTATTATTTTTGATATTCGTAAGTTGTTACTCAATGAGTTTTAATGCGATCACATTTTTGCCAGATATAAGATGGAGCATGCTGTCATTTCTGAATCTCTCCAACGAATTGATTTAGATCTGGACACCTGCTGTTCCTTGGACAGATGATATCAATTATGGGTGTAGCACATTATTTACTCAAGCACCAAAATATATTTTCAATACTGTGGGAGGCATTATCCTGCATGGGCAGTGCAGCTTTCTGCCATTCCTTCCCAATGTTTACTTGGTCTGAACTTCATGCCTAAGTAACCCATATGCATGATGCAGAATTCTGTGCACCCTAGGAAACATAACATAACATTTCCATTTGCATTTTTGCAGTAGCCTTTGCTGACTATAATATCAAAGGTCAACATGTATCAGAAGGTGCTATGAGGGAAGGGTGCTGCATTTCATTAGACCAAACTACAACATCCCCTAGATCCTTCTGAATTCACAAATGCAAAGAAAATGATGAGCTGTTGATATTTTTCTTCCAAAATAATGCACAAAAAACTGAATATGGTGACATTTTAGTTCAAACCTCTCTCTATATACAGACATCCCACTAAAAACACAAACCTTTCTGATTCGGAAGAATGTATTTACATTGAAATTAACACATTAACACGTTTACATTCAGATGACACTGATATTGAACTGTATACAGAGGGGAGCAGTACTAATATTTCCCTGTGTTTCACAACTAGAGGCTCAACCAGTGAAATACTCAGTGGCATTTCACAAACACAATGAATTTCAGTTCAAGAATGAATTGTGGAATATTTGAAGCAGTGGGTGTGTAAAAAAGATACAAGCCTAGAAACTGACACTGGTATGACAAACTGGTAGAACACTATATTTGATATTTGAAAATTCCAATAAAAACTTCTGTTTCTCTGGTTTAAGTAAGTGTGCTAAAATATGTGCTTTATAACCCAAAGAACAGACTGTCCAGTTGGTAACTACCTCAATTAATGCAAAGAAGCACTTGTTAAGTGCAATGACAAGGCATTCAAACCCCTGAAATAGCACAGGGGGGAAGGCAGCTGTAATCACAGTAATTTGATGAAGACAGCAATTTCCAGGCAGCTTCATAAATTAGGCTGCAGAAGACTTTCTTGATTGTGTAAAGCAGAAAAAGGAGTCTCCAGTCCTTTTGAACCACATCTCGCTCAAAAATACAAAAGCAAAATATTACAAATGCTGGAAATCAGAAATAAAACTAGAAAATGCTGAAAATACTCAGCAGGTCTGGCAGCATCGATGGGGAGACTGCGCCAGTCCCAGGTGCCGCTGCTCTTCACTGCACCAGCTCAGATCCAGGGGTCGGTTCTTGGAGATGAGGACTACACCTTGCAGACATGGCTCCTGATGCCAGTAAGAAACCCACCAGTGATGCAGAGGAGAAGTACAACGCCTGCCATGGCTCCACACAAGCTACCATTGAGCAGGCGATTGGCATGCTGAAGATGTGCTTCTGTTGCCTGGATAGATTAGGTACAGCCCAATAGTACGTACAAGAAAGGGTTTGCGGCATCATTGCTGTATGCTGTGCTCAGCACAACTTTGAAATGCAGAGCGGGAAGGCCTTGCAGGATGATGAGAGACGGGAGCAGGAGACATCCTCTGATGATGAGGACACAGAAGTTGCAGTGTATATGCACATGGGAGGACAGACAGCATCAATGCAGCGCATACATGGCAAGTAGCGAGCAAGGGATGCATGATAACGCCTTAATGATGAGTGCTTCCACAATCTCTGAAGCATACCATACACTCACCAGGTCACACATCACCGTCCTTCATCTGTTAGGCAGTCTTCTGCATCTGTGACATCTGTGTCTCCACCATTACTGGCAGCAGATAACTGAGCCATTGCTCATGTGACTGCATCTGTACAGTGCCACATCATGCATATGGACATGGCAATGATATTATTCCATACATTGGCAGTTCTGTCAGGTCAATGATGTATGGGAGGACACATAATTGATACATGCTGGCATGTGTCATTCACAGTAAAAAGGAGACACATGTTAGAAAAGCACATTTATTGAGAAAAAATTAAAAATAGGCATGTCACTCCTGAAACCCCATATGTGTCATGGTGTCTTTTTGAAAGGATTGTGGGTGCTGCTTCACAGTGTTACTTCCGCGCTAGCAGCTTGACTGGAGGCAGGCTGCTGATCAGGTCGCCCTTTGGCTTTGGATGACTTGGGTAGTCGTCCTCCGGGAACCTAAGGCCTAGAAGGCCCCGCTGCCTAAAAGCCTCCTGCACCAGTGCAGGGCTGTCCTCAGCCGTCGCGGCTGCTGGGGCTTGACTCACCGGCGGAGGGGCTGAGGAGCCGGTGTCCACATTGGAATCAGCTTGAGGGGGAACCCCAGATGAGGAGCGCTGGCTCGCCCCCTCCCTTGTAGACTCGTAGGAACCTTGCTGCTCTTCTGAGAAGGAC
Organism: Heterodontus francisci; assembly: GCF_036365525.1. Taxonomy (NCBI): domain Eukaryota; kingdom Metazoa; phylum Chordata; class Chondrichthyes; order Heterodontiformes; family Heterodontidae; genus Heterodontus; species Heterodontus francisci. The sequence goes on along the minus strand of NC_090381.1, from coordinate 58,890,984 downwards.
CAGTAGCAGAGACACTCTCCAGGCCCCTGGTCCCTCTCTCGCCTTGCCACTGCTGCGTCCAGCTCATGGTTAAGGCAAGGGTTTGAAGGTCTCCGTGCATCTATGGAATGTGGCTCTCCATGAAGGTTGCCAACCTCTTGATGGAGGAAGCCATGCACTCATATGCCTGGAACATTCCAGCTATCATGGCCTGGATGGACTCCCCCATTGTCCACTCAAAAGCTGCACATGGCCTGTGGCATCTCCACCAGATATTACCTTAACTCTCCCTGCAACTCCAGCATACCCTGTGTTGTCAACACCAGAGGATCATCATCAGCCTGGGGCTCAGCAGGGGCCTGGCCACCCACAGTCCTCCGACTGTCAGAGGCATTGCCTTTCTCAGCCTCAGCCAGCTGTTTGGTGCGTCTGTGGTGCTCTAAAGTTAAATGGATTACCACCAAAGTGAGTGTATCTGTGCTGGTGGAAGTTGTGGGAGTGTCATAAGACGCTGCGTCCTCTGAGTTTGTCTCTTCCCCAGAGGTGCTGGAAGTCTCCAGGGCCTCCAATGCCGACACGGAGCGTTGCCCTGCAAGATACAATGTGAAGAGCACTGTTTTAATTTTTATGGTGCACATGTCACAAATATGACAGTATTATGTCCAAAAATGAAATGTTTTGAGTGATCAGTGTGTTTGTCAAAGAGCTGTATGTTCACCCGGGACCCCAAGCTCCGCGCCTGAAATGGCACGTCCTCCCTGGCTGCCAGCAAGTTTCAAGGCTTCCTCCACAGTCCCTGTTAGTGGTCTAATGTCTGGCACCCCTCCACCGGTCCTGGAGGCCTCCCATACACTGTGGGTCCTCTTCGTCTGGAAGAGGAAAGATACAGATATTGAACATTGCCAAACAACAACATGATGCATGTCACAACAGAGGCGCTAAAACAAAAAGTGGGAGAAGTTCAGTCTATAATACGGACTCAGCCTTTCATGTAGGTGCCATGCTTTGAGGTGCAAACGAGGGTGAGTTCTTTCAGACATGCAGCCACTCATGTGGCATCAATCCTTCTTGCTCGACCTCCCTGTCTTTGACATGGCAGTGGCATCCATGTGCCACTCTGTGTGGGACACCTAGGTCAAACAAAGCTGTACAACAAAGTACCACTTATCTTTGCGAGCACATAAGATCGTTGATCCTCTTGCGGCACTAGACCCAGTCTCGGCAGATGACCCCACAGTAGCTTACCTCCTCTGCAATCTCTGTCCAGGCTTGCCTGGTTAGGCAGGAGGACCTCTTCTTACCATCGCTGGGGAAAAGGACCTCCTGGTTCTTCCTTACAGCCTGGAGCAGTGTGAGCAGGGAGGCATCGCTGAACCGTGGGGCCACCTTTCCTCTGACATCTCCAGTGCCTTGCAGGGGTAGTTCTTTGGCAGCTGGGGCTCTTGAGTCTTCACTGCTGGCTGGTCAGCTCCAGCAGCAAAGGTTTAAATGTGAAAGAGGTTGTATGCTAGGCTGGCTGCCATTTAAATATGGTGCCAGCACCTGCTGACATGTCAGCTGACATCGTTCATGGCATCGTACAGCCCACCCCTTCCACGGAATGGCAGGGAGGGGTCTGACCCGGGCATGCGAATGAGCCGCCATGCAGGAGATCGCGGTGGCTCCGCAGCATGCGGCCTGCACATGTGGGATGCCATTTTTTAAGCATGCTGCCGAGATTGGCAGTAGGCTCTTAAAATCCAGCCCACTATGTGCACAGCAGCAGCTTTACACAAGGGATATGCATTAAGTTGCTGCGTGCAGTCCCCCCACTTAAGATTTGCAGTAGTGGTGTTACCATTGCTCTATGTGCTTTCCAAGAAAGGAGGGAGAGAGAAAACGGGGAACTACAGGCCGGTTAGCCTAACATCAGGCGTTGGGAAAAATGCTGGAAACTATTATTAAGGAAGTCTTAGCAAGGCACTTAGAAAAGTATTGTACGGTTAGAACATGGTTTTACTAAAGGGAAATCCTCTTTGACAAATTTATTAGACTTTTTTGAGGATGTAACTAGTAGGTAGATAGAGGGAGTAGATGAAGTATACCTGGATTTCCAAAAGGCATTCAATAAGGTGCCACAAAAAAGGTTAATAGGCAAGATAAGGGCTCATGGAGTTGGGGGTAATATATTTGCATGGATAGAGGATTGGTTAACGGACAGGAAGCAACAAGTGGGCATAAACGGAGCATTTTCAAGTAGGCAGGCAGTGAATAGTAGAGTGCCGCAAGGATCAGTGCTGGGCCTCAGCTATTTACAACCAATATTAATGACTTAGATGAAGAGACAGAGAGTAATGTATCTAAGTTTGCTGATGATACAAAGGTAGGTAGAAAGGTAACCTGTGAGGAGGACACAGAAAGGCTGCAAAGCGATATAGACAGGTTAAGTGAGTGGGCAACAAGATGGCAGGTGGAGTATAAAGTAGGGAAGTGTGAACTTATTTACTTTGGTCATAAGGATAGAAAAACAAAACGTTTTTTTAAAAGGTGTGACACTTGCAAGTGTTGATGTTCAAGGAGATTTGGGTGTGCTTGTACAAGGAACGCAGAAAGTTAGCATGTAGGTACAAAGCAATTAGGAAGGCAAATGGCATGTTGGCCTTTTTGAAAGGGGATTGGAATACAGGAATGAGGAAGTATTGCTACCACTGTACAGGGTTTTGGTGAGACCACATCTGGAGTACTGTCTGCAATTTTGGTCTGCACATTTAAGAAAGGATATACTTGCATTGGAGATGGTACAGCGAAGATTCACTAAATTGGTCCCTGGGGTAAGGGGGTTGTCCTATGATGAAAGGTTGAGTAAACTGGACCTATATTCTCTGGAGTTTAGAATAGAGGCAATCTCATTGAAACATACAAGATTTTGAAGGGAGTGTATAGGGTAGACACTGAAAGATTGTTTCCTCTGGTCAGGGAATATAAAACACGGTGCACAGTCTCAGGATAAGGGGCTGACCATTTAGAACTGAGAGGAAGAGAAATTACTTCACTCAAAGGGTTGTGAATCTTTGGAATTCTCTACCGCAGAGGGTTGTGGATGCTCCACTGTTGAATACATTTAAGACTGGGATAGACAGATTTTTGGTCTCCTGGGGAATCAAGGGATATGACAAGAGGGCAGGAAAGTGGAGTTTTTAAAAAATTCATTCATGGGATGTGGGCGTCGCTGGCCAGGCCAGCATGTATTTCCCATCCCTCATTGCTCGAGAAGGTGGTGGTGAGCTGCCTTCTTGAACTGCTGCAGTCCATGTGGGGTAGGTACACCCACAGTGCTGTTAGGAAGGGAGTTCCAGGATTTTGACCCAGTGACAGTGAAGGAACGGCGATGTGGTTCCAAGTCAGGATGGTGTGTGACTTGGAGGGGAACTTGCAGGTGGTGGTGTTCCCATGCATTTGCTGCCCTTGTCCTTCTAGTTGGTAGAGGTTGCGGGTTTGGAAGGTGTTGTCTAAGGAGCCTTGGTGCATTGGCAACAGTGCATCTTGTAGATGGTACACACTGTTGCCGCTGTGTGTCAGTGCTGGAGAGAGTGAATGTTTGGAAATAGGATGCCAATCAAGCAGGCTGCTTTGTTCTGGATGGTGTCGAGCTTCTTGAGTGTTGTTGGAGCTGCGCCCATCCAGGCAAGTGAGAGTATTCCATCACACTCCTGACTTGTGCCTTGTAAATGGAGGACAGGCTTTGGGGAGTCAGGAGGTGAGTTACTCACCACAGGATTCCTAGCCTCTGATGTGCTCTTGTAGCCACGGTATTTATATGGCTACTCCAGTTCAGTTTCTGGTCAATGGTGGCCCCTAGGATGTTGATAGTGGGGGATTCAGCGATGGTAATGCCATTGAATGTCAAGGGAAGGTGGCTAGATTCTCTCTTGTTGGAGATGGTCATTGTCTGGCACTTGTGTGGCACGAATGTTACTTGCCAGTTATCAGCCCAAGCCAGGAGTCGCTTGATGGCACTGTTGTTGACACCTTCCATCACTTTACTGATGAAGCCTAAGATCAGCCATGATCATAATGAATGATGCAGCAGGCTCGATAGGCCATATGGTCTACTCCTGCTCCTATTTCTTGTGTTCTTGTGCTTCAATATCTTCATATCTTGATATATTCTGATTATAGGCCAAGATAGCATATGATTGATGGGAGTGAACTCACACTGGTGATAACCAAAAAGTTACTAACCTTTCTTGAGGAAGGTAGCATTCACAACTACATGGCTAATGTGATAATATTCATGATATTTATTGTTACCCTACTGAGAGACGGTCTCACAGACATGCACACAACTTTCAGTCATACCGCAGAGAATATTATTCAACAGACGTGAACATTTGATATGTTTATTAGAAATAGCACGTCAGTATTTTGTTCTTTTCCCTGTTTTCTTTAGAATGTGTTATGGTCAAGTGAGGAGGGGTCGAAGGGCTTTGCTCTTTCCCTCTCCTTGTTTGACCACAACAGGTATAATTCTTTCTTAAAGTGGATCTACTAGCCAATTCAGTAGGTGTTTGATTACTTGCTATGATCACAAGATGAACCAATTGGACAGATTTTCTTGAGTTTGACAAAGAAAGATTAACTTTATTGTACCTAAACCGAACTCATGGAGAAATTAAACAACACGCAAACTTCCACTAACACACATACACACTAGAGGTTTACACACACACAAAAATAGGTTAGAGTGGGGAAAGGTAGATTGGTTGAGTTAGAGTTCACAGGAGAAAGTGGTATACAATCTGTGGTGTTTGGTGATTCCGCTGGCTTCTAGCTGAATATAGTGGTCCTGAAGCTTTTAGTTTGAAGAGGTAGATGTCTGGTTCAGTGGGTCTCTTGGAAATAGTGATGCGAATGATTTCCTCCAATGGGTTTCTGATTGTAGCTGGAGTACGCAAAGGTGATCAGTTAACAGGCAGAGTACGAAGCTTGTAAGCTGAAATGGAGAGAGGGGGAGGACCCCCACTTGGGTCTGCACATGTCAGAGTCCAGAGAATTCTCTTTGCTGCTGCAGAGAAACACAAGCTTAAAACCACAGATGGGGAGGGGCTTGTATATGGCAGTCACCCAGTGATTCAAACAAGGTAGTGGTGTTTCTTTTCTTGCTAAAAGGAACAGGTAGCTCCCTTAGACTTCCTGGGTCTTGGTTCTTGCGTTTTGTCTCCCTCCTCACAGGCGTTGCAATGTAGGATACAGTGTTGCAAAGTGGGTGGCCATCCTAAGTTGCCAGAAAAGTCATTTTTTTTAATCCGTTCCTTTTTAAGTTTCTTCACAAAATATAAATTCAGATGTCCAGTCAGTGGATTAAAGAAAATTATCATTCAACAAAGCTAGTTGGCATGACACGTCCCCACCATGTGAAATGAAATGTGACATTTCATTATTAGGTCGCAAATTAAAAACAAAACTGTACACACACAAGATCAGTCTCACTGTCACAGCCATACTCTGGTTTAATTTTTTTTCTCTCCAGGATTGGGCACCAGCACAACTGGGGAACACCAACTGCTCTGACTGGACTCAATCAGTTTGTGCTCCAGCATATACTGAATTTCCTCCCAAACTTGGGTCTGTTTCCTGGAACCTAGGCAATAGAGATTTTGTTTTATGGGAGGGGTCTCTCCTGTATACACATTGTGTAGGGTTAGGGTGCTGCACTCTGGTTTGTCCCTGCAGATCCCTTTAAATGCTGTGAGCAGCCTTGTTAGGTCTCCTTCCTGTTCTGCATTTAAGTAGGAGAGTGCAATATCTAATTTCCCTAACATTTAGGTGTTAGCTAACCAGACGGTAGCGGGTTCAAATTGGGAATCCTCCCGGCCTCCCTCTAAATCATCCTCACTGTCCCTGTCGCCCTCCCCTTTACTGACTGCCTGACAGACCTGTTGCTTGTTTGTCCCCTTCTCGGCTGTGATTCCATTTTAACATATTGATTTGACACAGCCTTTGCTTTTTCCTACGATCTGGGGTGTCAATTATATAATTTACCTGGCTAATTCTCCTTATTACTGTGTATGGGCCACTGAACCGGGCTTTCAATGGTTCTCCCTGTACTAGTAATAACACTAACACATGGTCTCCAGGCTGAAATGTTCTGGCCTTGGCAACTTTATCCAACTGTATTTTCATAGCTGTATGGGAGGTTTTTATGTGTTCCTGAGTCACCGCTCAGGCTCTCTTGAGCCGTTCCCAGAACGTGGAGATGTAGTCTAACAGGGAAGATCTGTCCTTGTGTCCCAAAAACCTCTCCTTGATTAGCTATAGAGGATCTCTCACCTCAAGTCCATAAACTAAAGGAACTAAAGACAACGGACTCATTGGATGAGTCTCTGGTAGCATCCAGCCCTTTGTCCCAGTCATGGGGGTACTCATAGCAGTATGCCCCGGTCAATGTCTTTAGGGTCTGGTGGTACTGCTCCAAAGCCCCTTGTGACTGTGGCTGGTAGGCTGAGGGCTTTAGCTGGGTTATCCATGACCTTTTGAAAAATACTGGACATAAAATTTGTGCCCTGATCCGACTATATCTTGGCAGGCAGCCCATCTTGGGTGAAGAATTGGGTTAGACCCTCCACCACTACCTTGGCAGAGATAGTTCTTACTCGGATAGCTTCTGGAAATTGAGTAGCCACATCCATAATGGTGAAAAGATACTGGTAGTTCCCTTTTGTTTTCAGCAGGGGCCCCAAACAATCTAACAGCACTCTGCTGAATGGTTCCCCAAAAGCCAGTATAGGAATTAGGGGTGCAGGTTTTATTGCAGGTTGAGTTTTCCCCACAACCAAGCATGTGTGGCAAGTCTAATAGAACTCCACCACTTCCTTTGGAGTTGTGGCCAGTGAAAATGCTGTCTGATGCAGGCTTGGGTTTTTCTGATACTGAAATGTCCAGCCATTGGAATCTCGTGGGCTATTTTCAATATTTCCCTATGATACAGTTGTACATAACGTTGGTTAGGCCGCATTTGGAGTACTGTGTGCAGTTCTGGTCGCCGCACTACAGGAAAGACGTGATTAAGCTAGAGAGGGTGCACAAAAAATTCACAAGGATGTTGCCTGGTTTGGAGGGCTTGAGTTATAAAGAGAGATTGGATAGGCTGGGTCTGTTTTCCCTGGAGCGAAGGAGGCTGAGAGGGGACATGATAGAGGTATATAAAATTATGAGAGGCATAGATAGGGTAGATAGCCAGAGTCTGTTTCCCATGGTAGGGGTGACTAAAACTAGAGGGCATAGATTTAAGGTGAGAGGGAGGAGGTTTAAAGGGGATCAAAGGGGTACATTTTTCACACAAAGAATAGTGGGTATCTAGAATGAGCTGCCTGAGCAGGTGGTGGAGACAGGAACAGTAGCAACATTTAAGAGGCATCTGGACAAGTACTTGAATGAGCAAGGCATAGAGGGATATGGAATTAATGCAGGCAGGTGAGATTAGTATAGATAGGCATTATGGTCGGCATGGACGCAGTGGGCCAAAGGGCCTGTTTCTATGCTGTATGACTCTATGATACCTCAGTGCCACCACGACCTGATGAACCACAGCCCACTCTTCGTCTGTGAGGATGTCTCCATGTCCTCATTAGCACCTCATTCTTTAAACAGTAGCACTCTGGAACTCCCTCTGCTTCAGCTTCAGTTTGAGCAGTCAGTCTGTGCTTTTTTAACCCTGGATTGGCTTGCTGAACTTCGACCAAGGAAGACCTGTTTAACACACCCTTTGGGTCCTCTAACTTCCCAAAGAAGGTTTCAGATAACCAGACAGCAAGGTCATCTGTCTGCAGTGCCATTTCAGCCTCCTCTGATGGAGCTTGTTTGGCCATGGACCGAGTCACCAGTCAGGAAAAATGCCGGGGACTTTTTCCTGTAACTGATGTCTCCCTGACCTCTTGCGGTCCCTCTAAAACCACCGGGGAAGCTACCACCTTCACCCCCACCAGATCATTACCCAGGAGCAGGTCGACCCCATCCACAGGTAAACTAGGGACAATCACCACGGTTCAGTCCTGAAACAAGGTCACACTCTAGGTGCACCCGATATAAAGGTATGGGCATATACCTTCCCCCGATACTGTTTACTAGTACTGTAACATTCAATGCACTCTCTCGGGGAATGGTCATGCCTTTTCCCAGCAGAAGGGAATCGGTGGCCCCTGTATCCCAAAGTATGACTTTGGGATTACTTGCCTCACTCGAGGGGTATGGGATCACTTTTCCTCTGGACACAAAAGCCTGATAACTCTCAGGGATTTTGTTAAGTTTTCCCGCACACTCAGTGGTAGGTTTACTAGGTTTGCCGCAGTTAAAGCCACAACCTGGTCTGCTGTGCTTTCCATCAGGGCCCCTTTTTCTGCACTGGTCTGGTGTATCCTCACTAAATCTATGGGTTTTCCCTGTAACTTCCCGTAGTCAGCTCGAAGGTGATCTGCCTTGTTACAATGGCAACAGATAGGCTTTCGAGTGTCACTCCTGTTCTCATCACCTTTCTTTTTGGCCTGAGGAGGGCCCCCTGTGTTTCCAGCTCTCCCTTGCCGATGGCTGTTCATCTTCCTATCACGCTCCCACCTTCTATCCTTTTCAGGTTTTTGGAGGTGACTAGGGAAGGGTTTCCCTTGGGGCAAAGGCTTGTGAATAAGTGTATAATCATCAGCCAGAATTACAGCCTGCCTGGCTTTTGGAACCTTTTGTTCCTCCATGTGGTTTCTTATGGAAAGGGGAAGCGAGTTTTTGAACTCCTCAAGGAGGCTCAACTATCTGAGGTTTAATAGGTGGACTCTATCTTAAGTGCCCGTATCCATTGGTCAAAAGCAAGCTGCTTAGCTCTTTCAAACTCGATGTAAGTTTGTTCAGTCGGCTTTTGGAGGGTTCAGAACTTTTGGCAGAATGCCTCCGGTACTAGCTCATATGCGCCCAGGATAGCATTTTTAGCCATCTCATAGTCTGATGAATTCTTATCGGGCAACAGTGAATACACCTCATGGGATTTTCCTGTAAGTTTGCTTTGCAGTAACAATGTCCAGCTCTCTGCTGGCCACTTCAGCAGTTTTGTAAGTTTTTTAAAAGAGAGGAAAAATGCTTCCACATCCCCCTCATTGAACTTTGGTATCAACTGGGAGAACTTTAAGAGCTCAGCAACCGGTCCTGAGCTGGGGGTAACTTCCTCACTAGCGGTGTCTTCACTCGTTGCAGTGGATCTTCCCCTAGTTAATTTGAGCCACCTTAACTCCTTTTCCTCCTTCTGGAAAGCTCTTTCTTTTTATCTTTTCACCTTTTTTCTCTTTCCTCCCTTTCCTTCTTCCCTTGCTTGAAACTCTCTATGCTCTCTCTCCTTCTGGAATTCTAATCTAGTCTCCTCTGTTCTAGTTGTACCTTAGTTCATGTTACTTTGTTTCAGATTCTATGCCTGTCTCCGGCTCTTCAGTATCAATTTTGAAGTGGTTAGCCACAAGTTTTAGGATTTCAAGATTCCTAGCTTTTGGACAGATAATAATCTCCAACTGCCCAGCTACATTCCTTAACTTTTCAACAGATAGGGCTTTTAACCGGCCCAAGTTACTCCACTCTGTTCTGGAAAGGTACTGGCCTCGAATTTTAGTACTCTATCACTGAAACCTGCAAGAAAACCTGTATTGAAGTTTTTAAAATTATTGCTAGGGATCAATTTTGTTTTCTGCTTCCAATTTCCCGTTTGTCTTTGGGTTTGCTCCCAGACGCGAGCCCCTAAATTTCTGCTACCATCAAGTGAGGAAGGGTCGAAGGGCTTCCCTCATTTTTCTCTCCTTGTTGGACCACAACAGGTTTAATTCTTTCTTAAAGTGGATCTACTGGCCAATTCAGTAGGTGTTTGATTACTTACTTGCTACAATAATAACAAGACCCAATTGGACAAGTTTTCTTGAGTTTAACAAAGAAAGAGGTTAACTTTATTGTATCCAAACCAAACTAATGAAAATAATAAATTATGCACCAACATTCACACACACACACACCCAAATAGGTTACAGAATGGGGAAAGGTAGATTGGTTGAGTTAGAGTCCATAGAAAAAAGGGTATACAGTCTGTAGGGTTTGGTGATTCGGCTGGCTTCTAGCTGAATTTGGTGGTCCTGAGGCTTTTAGTTTGAAGACACAGATGACTGGTTTGATGGGTCTCCTGGAGACTGCAATGCGATGATTTCCTCCAACGGGGTTTCTGACTGTAACCGGAGTATGCATAGGTTGTCAGTCAACAGGCAGAGTTTGAAGCTAGTAAGCTGAGAGAGAGAGGGAGCCCCACTTGGGTCTGCACGTGTCAGAGTCTTCTCTTTGCTGCTGCAGAGAAACATGAGCTTAAAACCATAGATGGAGAGAGGCTTGTCACATCACAGTCACCCAGAGATTCAAAAATGGTAGCAGTGTTTCTTTTCTTGCTAAACAGGTAGTTCCCTTAAACTTCGTGGGTCGTGATTCTTGCTGGAAAATGAGCAGACATTTTGTCTCTCTCCTCACAGGCCTTGCAATGTAGGAGACAGTGTTGCAAATTAGGCAGCCATCCCAAGCTGCCAGTAAAGACATTTTTATCAGTTCTTTTTTAAATTTCTTCAAAAAATATAAATACAGATCTCCAGTCAATGGATTAAATAAAATTATCATTCAACAAAGCCAGGTGGCGTGGGAAATGAAAGAAAAACTGCTACAAGTCAGTAATCTTGAGCATGCAAACGTGTCACTACAACTTTTGTCATGGTTACCACCACTGCTAAGCACCAACACAGCTAAATACACACTGAAAGATATAAATAGCAAAGCTCAGGAGGTTGGGCAGGGTGAGTTACAGTCCATGAATGAGGAGGAGCAAGTGCTGGTGGCTGCTGAAGGATGGGTACATGCTGGCACAATGGTCCAGCAAGATTCTTTCTACTGCTGCAGCTCTTAAGAATTCAGTCTCCGAAAGATATAGAGGGGAGGAGGAATCTTCTCTGAGGGCGGTACAGTGGCGCAGTGGTTAGCACCGCAGCCTCACAGCTCCAGCAACCCGGGTTCGGTTCTGGGTACTGCCTGTGCAGAGTTTGCAAGTTCTCCCTGTGACTGTGTGGGTTTCCGCTGGGTGCTCTGGTTTCCTCCCACAGCCAGACTTGCAGGTTGATAGGTAAATTGACCATTGTAAATTGCCACTAGTGTAGGTAGGTGGTAGGAGGATTGAGGAAAGGTGGGGATGTGGTAGGGAATATGGGATTAATGTAGGATTAGTATAAATGGGTGGTTGATGGTCGGCACAGACTCGGCGGGCTGAAGGGCCTGTTTCTGTGCTGTATCTCTCTAAGACTCGACTGCCTGATTTGGGCATTACAAAGAGAAAATTGGATTCTTTACAGCTACTGACTCAATCCCAGCCCAAAAATGCTATACCAGCATTCTCCTCCCAAAATCTGTAGTCTCTTTTAAAATCTGCCACAAGTTCTTACTGTGATGTTCTCGGGACTAAAGTAAGATTCAGCTGGGTTTAGTAAAAGATATGAGACTGCATGCTGTTGAGAACAATGGAATCTTCTTTATTCTTTTACATTTACTTTTCAGCCTCTCTGCTGGCATGTTTATGTGTGGAGTAGCCTCAAGTGAACAATATGCACAATGCAATTTTCGAAACACGACATCCCTCCCCTCCTTAGTAAATGAGAGACAAAGCATGTTTTAATGGTTTGTTTACAAAAATGTAAAAAAAATAAGTTTAAACAGAAATAGTTCGCTTTGTAACAGTCAATTAAGACTGATTGGCGTTTTCTCTCACGAGTAGGTTATCGTCTGACATCAGGTGTAGTCTCATTTGACTCATGTTCTTCATCTGAGATGTCGGAATTGGATACAAAGCTTATTAGTGGTGTTTACGTTGTTTTGAACAATGACGCATTTCATGTGAGAGGTAGAGTGGTGGAGATGTTTAATAGGTCAGTAGAGATGCAGTGGCAGACATTTAAGGGGATATTTCAGAATACACAGAATAGATACATTTCAATGGGAAAGAAAAATTCCGAGGGTTGGACCAGCCATCTGCGGTTAACTAAAACAGTTAAAGATAGTATCAAACTTAAAGAAAATGCCTATAATTGCACAAAGTTGGGAGGCAGGTCAGAAGATTGGACAGAATATAAAAAACAACAAAGAATGACTAAAAGATTGATAAGGAAGGTAAAATTAGAGTATGAGAGAAAGCTAGCTAGAAATATAAAAGATAGTAAGAGTTTCTATAGATATTTAAAAAAGAAAAGAGTTAACAAAGTGAGCGTTAGTCCTATAGAAAGTGAGTCTGGAGAATTAATAATGGATAATAAGAAGATGGCAGATGAATTGAACAGATATTTTGCATCAGTCTTCACTATTGAGGATACAAATAACATCTCAGTATTAGCTGTAAGTCAGGAAATAGAAGGGAGGGAGGAACTCAAGAAAATTATAATCACCAGGGAAGTGGTACTGAACAAATTGTTACAGCTGTGGGCTGACAAGTTCCCGGGTCCTAATGGACTTCATCCTAGTGTGTTAAAAAAGTGGCGAGTGAGATAGTTGATGCGTTAGTTTTAATTCTCCAAAATTCCCTAGATTCAGGGAAGGTTCCATTTGATTGGAAAATAGCGAATGTAACTCCTTTATTCAAAAAGGGAGGGAGGCAGAAAGCAGGAAACTACAGGTCAGTTAGCTTAACATCTGTCTTAGGAAAATGATAGAAGCTATTATTAAAGACGTTATAGCAGAGCATTTAGAAAAATTCAAGGTAATCAGGCAGAGTCAACATGGTTTTGTGAAAGGGAAATCATGTTTAACTAATTTATTAGAGTTCTTTGAGGGAGTTACATGTGCTGTGGGTAAAGGGGAACCGGTGGATGTATTGTACTTAGATTTCCAGAAGACATTTGAGAACGTGCCACATCAAAGGTTATTGCAGAAAATAAAAGCTCATGGTGTAGGGAGTAACATATTGGCATGGATAGAAGATGGGTTAGCTGACAGGAAACAGAGAGTAGGCATAAATGGGTCATTTTCTGGTTGGCAAGATGTAACGAGTGGTATGCCACAGGGATCTGTGCTGGGGTCTCAACGTTTTACAATTTATATAAATAACTTAGAAGAAGGGACCGAAGGTATGGTTGCTAAATTTGCTGATGACACAAAGATAGGTAGGAAAGTAAGTTGTGAAGAGGACACAAGGGGACTACAAAGGGACATAGATAGGTTACGTGAATGGGCAAAGACCTGGCAAATGGAGTATAATGTGGGAAAGTGTGAAATTGTCCACTTTGGTAGGAAGAATAAAAAGGAAGCATTTTATCCAAATGGTGAGAGATTGCAGAGCTCTGAGATGCAGAGGGATCTGGGTGTCCTAGTGCATGAATCACAAAAGGTTAGTATGCAGGTACAGCAGGTAGATTAGATTAGATTAGAGATACAGCACTGAAACAGGCCCTTCGGCCCACCGAGTCTGTGCCGACCATCAACCACCCATTTATACTAATCCTACACTAATCCCATATTCCTACCAAACATCCCCACCTGTCCCTATATTGCCCTACCACCTACCTATACTAGTGACAATTTATAATGGCCAATTTACCTATCAACCTGCAAGTCTTTTGGCTTGTGGGAGGAAACCGGAGCACCCGGAGTAAACCCACGCAGACACAGGGAGAACTTGCAAACTCCACACAGGCAGTACCCGGAATCGAACCCGGGTCCCTGGAGCTGTGAGGCTGCAGTGCTAACCACTGCGCCACTGTGCCGGTAATTAGGAAAGCTAATAGAATGTTATCATTTATCGTGAGGAGAATTGAATACAAAAGTACAGAGATTATGTTTCAGCTATACAGGGTATTGGTGAGACCAAATCTGTTGTACTGTGTACAGTATTGGTCTCCTTATTTAAGGAAGGATGTAAATGCGTTGGATGCAGTACAGAGAATGTTTACTAGACTGATACCTGGAATGGGCAGGCTGTCTTACGAGGAAAGATTGGACAGGCTAGGCTTGTATCCGCTGAAAGGGCAAGAGGTGACTTGATTGAAACATATAGGATCCTGAGGGGTTTTGACAGGATGGATGTGGAAAAGATGCTTCCCCTTGTGGAAGAATCTAGAACTAGGGGTCACTGTTTAAAAATAAGGGGTCGCCCATTTAAAACAGAGATGAGGAGAAATTTTTTCTCTCAGAGGATCGTGAGTCTTTGGAATTCTCTTCCTCAAAAGGTGGTGGAAGCAGACTCTTTGAATATTTTTAAGGCAGAGGTAGATAGATTCTTGATAAGCAAGGCGGTAGAAGGTTATCGAGGGTCGGTGGAAATGTGGAGTAATCAGTTCAGCCATGAACGTATTGAATGGTGAAGCAGGCTCGAAGGGTCAAGTGGCCTACTCCTGCTCCTAATTCGTATGTTCAAAAAATGAATTCTACAGCCAAGGGTCTAAACAGCTGAAAACACAATCACCAATGGAGGGCAAAGAAAACAGGTATGCACAAGAGGCCAGAATTGGAGGGATTGTAGATTTCGGGTGGTTATTGGGCTGGAGGAGGTTACAGCGATAGGATTGAATAAGGCCATGGAGTGATTGAAAACAAAATGAACACTCAAACATCAGAATCTATTGACCAAAAAAATCTGTGTAGGGGAAAAAAGGATAACGAGGCCCTATGATCCACATGAATTGTTATAGAGCAAGTAATTGGCAAGTTGGAGTCATATATGGCACAGGAGACCATTCAATCCATCTAGTCCATGCCGGCTCTCCACGGAGCTATGCTGTCAGTCCCACTCCCTGCCTCGATCCTTGTAGCCCTGCAAGTCTATTTCTCTCAGGTGGCCATCCAAATTCCTCTTGGAATCACTGGATTGTCTCTGCTTCCACCACCCTTGTGGGCAGCAAGTCCCATGTCATTACCACCCGCTGTGTAAAAATGTTCTACCTCATATTCCCCTGCATCTTTTGCCCAAAACATTCAATCTGTGTCGCTTAGTCCTTGTACCATTAGTTAATGGGAACAATTTTTCTTTGTCTAAGCCTGCCATAATCTTGTACACTTCTATTAAATCTCCCCACAATCTCCTTTGTTCTAAGGAGAACAAATCTGGCTTTTCTATCCTTGTAACTAAAATCCTCCATCCCTGGAACCATTCTGGTAAATCTCCTCTGCACCCTCTCAAGGACCCTTGCATCTGCAATGGGTAGATTGGTGAGGATGAGGTCAAGTAGGCTTTTTCCTCCTTTTGGTTCTTTCATCACCTGTTGCAGGCCCAGTCTGGCAGTTATGTCCTTCAGGACTCAGCAAGCAGTGGTGCTACCGAGACACTCTTGGTAATACTGTAGTACATTCTGTGCCCTTGCTACCCTCAGTGTTTCTTCCAAGTGATGTTCAAAATCGAGAAGTACTGATTTAACAGCTCAGTAATGGCAGTAGGTAGTAATCAGCAGGTTTCCTTGCCCATGTTTAACCTAATACCATGAAACCCCATGGGGTCCAGAGTCAATGTTGAGGACATATACCACTGTGCCGTCATCTGTGGTGAGTCTGTCCTGCCAGTGGAACAGGACATACCCAGTGATGGTGATGGAGGAGTCTGGTATATTGGCTGTAAGGTATGATTCGATGAGTATGACTGTGTCTGGCTGTTGTTCAACGAGTCTGATGGACAGCTCTACCAATTTTGGCAGAATTCCCTAGATGTTAGCGAGGAGGACTTTGCAGGATCAACTGGGCAGTGTGTACCTTTGTCGTTTCTAGTGCCTAGATCGATCCTAGGTGGTTCATCCTTTTTTTTTATTCCTAATCGACTTTTCTAAAGTGGTTTGAGACAACTGAATGAAAGTGGCATAGCAAGCCAGAGGGCAGTTAAGAGTCAATCACATTGCAGTGAGTCTGGAGTCACATGTACCCCAGACAAGGTAAGGACGGCAGATTTTCTTCCCGAAAGGACAGTAGTGAGCTAGATGGGTTTTTAAACTACAATCTGGTAGTTTCATGGTCACCATTACTGAGACTAGTTTTTTCAGATTTATTAATTAATTGAATTTAAACTTGAAATTGAACTTGTTATTGGGAGTGAGGGTGAAGAGGACAGTGGAGAGGGGTTTAGGAGATGGTTGGTATTAGAGAAAAGAAGCTGGGCACTTCAAGATCATCCTGGAGCAGTGGGTAATTTTGGCATGTGGGGAGAGGGGCCTAATAGTGCATGATATTCCGGCCACATCTAGAGCAGAAGAGCTAAACCAGTTGTGCACCAGATATGTTGACGTCTGTGCCCCTTAAACCTGAGGAAGCAAATATGGAATCATAACGGAGAATGACTGAATGGCAGAATAAGAGTTTTACTGGAGTCACAGGTGTTAAAGGTGGAGTTCAGAGAATTTTTGAGCAAAATGACAGTTGCAAAAGTGTTATGGGACACGGAGGGCCAAAAGCTTGGTAGTTGGAATATGAAAAGGTAAGACTTAGGAAAGTTCTTTCGAGGGGTAGGTGCAAAAGGAAGTGCAGCTGGAAGAAAGTTGAGGAATACAGTCGGTGAGGGATGCAACAAAGTGATTAGAAATGTCCTTGTCAGTGAACAAGACCATGGGTGTGCATAGGCCATAGGAGATGTTAAGGTCGAAGGGATCGCTATGAATATGGGTAACAGAGTTTATATTGAGCAAGAGGTTTAGTGAAAACAGGAGGGAGAATGAATTGAGAGGAAAGAGGGCAAGTGGAGCTGAAATGAAGATTGAAATTGCCAAGAATAAAGAGTCACTCAATGCAGAGGTTGAGGGAATCTCAGCGAGAAACGTGGATGTTGCTTGGGACGCAGCATGTGAGGGGAGACGTAGAACAAGGTGCGGTGCTGGAAAAAGGAACAGGTAATGCCAAATCGCTATCTCAGCAGTTTTGGCAGGGCAGGTATGGAATGTTTGGCAGATAGGAGGCTTTCGTGTAAAGCAAGCTGTTGTGACCCAGGAGTCAAGTTTCAATCAACACTAGGATGTCAGTGCAATTATCAATAAGATGGTGGATGCTAAGGTTCTTATTTGTGAGTGAATAAACATTCTGGTGGGAAATGCAGAGAGGGGTAGTGATTGTTGAACCACTGGCATAGTCCAAGAGTGCAGTGTTGGATGGGATGAATGGAATAGAAAGAAGGTTGACAAGGGGATGCCTTCAGCAACCACTCTGGGCAGAAGGTCAGTGAGAGAGAAGCACTGGGCTGCTGCCCATAATGAGGCAGTGACTAGCGCCTTGATGGGATCTTCAGAGAACGCCAAGGGAGGCACAGAGGATAGCTGCGGACTTATTCAAGGAGGATTCATGCCTGGGGCAGTGGTAGAATAGTAGCAAGGCAATAGAGTAGTGATGGGGTACAGGGTGGAGTACAGATTGAAGGACAGAGTGCCAAAGAGGGGAGAAATTAAAGGTGGCATGAGTGGATGATAGGAAAGAGAGGATACAGGAGAGAGGGGGCATAGG
This sequence comes from Heterodontus francisci, assembly GCF_036365525.1. NCBI lineage: Eukaryota > Metazoa > Chordata > Chondrichthyes > Heterodontiformes > Heterodontidae > Heterodontus > Heterodontus francisci. The sequence goes on along the minus strand of NC_090381.1, from coordinate 58,873,527 downwards.
AGAGCCATGAAGGTAAAAATGGAGATTGAGTTAATGGGCTCAACTCCAGAGCAGCACCCAAAAATGTGCATGCGAATGTACACGAAGGGAATTCAGATTACAGATGGCAGAGATTAGAAGAGAAGTCCTGCTCATAAACAGAAGATAGGGAGGAGAGTAAAAAAAGTCAAAAGTTGGAAAAGCTGACTATAAAACATTAATATATTGAGGATCATTTATTCAGAAACATGCACTAAATGTTTTCACAATTCTAAATGTTGGTTGGTTGGCATCCATCTACGAAAGATGGACATGCAGAAAACAATCCATTTAAGTGGGGGGGGGTCTTCTCTTGATGCACCTTTGCTGATGGCTGTGAAGACAAAGGGAGCTATCTGTACACTAAGGTGGGCAAGTGAAATCGGTCTACTTAAGTGTGAAATGGGCTTGTAGCCAATTTTTCACCGTGCCAGTTTTATTTTTTATTCACATAGAAAACATTGCCAGGAATTTTAATTTTAAACCAAGTAAAAGCAACAGTGAGACTAGGATAAGAGTCTCCAAAGAGTTTGAACCATCATTCTGTCAACTTTAGTGGAAAAAGATTGGGCACAGTGAAAAATTGGCTGTCGATTCGAGACAAGCCTATTTCACGTTGCTGGCATAGACTGATTGCACCCCCTTAGCATCTCTAAATCACCTGTTACCACCATGCTTTATGTTTTAATACAAGTTGGAGGCAGCCTGGGAAGAAGCATTTTGTATAGAATGCCCCAATGTGGTATCATGAATTTCTGCTTAGTGATAATTTATATGATGTTGCATTGTGGTAACAGTTAACTTGCTACAAAAATGCACATCATGATGAATATCAAATTCAAAAGGCATTACCCACATTGTTATACATTTAAATCCAGCTTTCATGCAAATTAATGCAAGAAAATTTGGTCTTTCAAAAGCTACACACATAAAGAAATAGTGCAGGTTGTTTACAAATATTTGTTGCTTAAAAATTAGTCAGCTGAATAGCCAGAAGGTTGAAATTTGAACAGCAGCATTTGAAATGAGCAAGTCGCAGAAATGGAGCAAAAGATATGAGGCGAATGACAGCTTAGGGAATTGATCGAACCCAGGTGAAAAGAAGGAAAGCTGCTAAACAGAGTGAAGACATAAACCATCAGAATAGCCAACCAAAATCAGGTCAGGAAAGAAAAAAAAATACACAATGACACTAATAGAAAGAAGATTTTTAGTACTAAAACAATAAGGAGTAAATATTGGGACTTGACTCTCCCAGCGCAACATTTCACATAACAGAAGGATATATCAATATTCCATGTGGGTTGTAGTACAGATGCACTGACCTCCATGCTCAAATTCTCGATATGCACATCCATCATATGAAGTTCTAAAATCTACTTTTAAGAGCCAAGAATCATTAAAAGAACTAAAGGTGCAAGGTAGAAGCAAACAGTTAGCCTGGAAAGATAGGAAACACTGCGAGAGGTAATTTGAAAAAGTGATAAATTTTAGGAGTTTCCTGACACTGAGACATGTTCAACAAGAGGGCATAGCAGACAATCAGGTGCTGAAGTCAGCCAATTTTTTTGATCATTAGAATTAATGACTAGATTTGTGAGGACAACCATATCTCCATAGATTACAGTTCACCAGAGAAGTGTGATGTAGCTGTGCTATATACAGGAATCTGACCTTTAATCAAACATTTCCACAGACAGATCACGACCAGCAATTTCACCACAACGCTAACTCTTTGCACTTTAGGTTCACTACAAGGCACATGAGAGCATCAATTGACAGTACACAAATGGAGGAATGTTTTGTTTGCCATTTCTCAAGGATAACTGGCAACAACAGGAGAAGACATTGCACATTTTCTAAAAGGCAGAATTTTTTCAAAGTTTAAGTAGTTATAGGTGTATTGATGTAACCATGCGACCCCAAGAGTTCCTATACCCAATAGCTGCACATCCATGAACTGCAAGAGCTATCATTCCACAACATACTGTTAAAGACACATTTTTCATAGTCCAGACCATTATCTAAGTAACCAAAGCACACAATGCATCAACTGTCCTCTCTACATTTTCAGAACACCTTGATTGCAAGTATTGGAAGTATGGACATTTTGAACCTAACTACTGACTCTTCAATTGTGTTGTTCTTTTTAAATAAAAGCAGTGAAATACATGAAATGAACACTTTAAGAATTTTAATGACGCACAGAAACTAAACAGGCATTTATTTTTAACAAAACTCTTCCTTCCTTAAAATGGGAAGAGGTTTGAGCACAGCTCTGTAACATTTAAATAGGTTGTTAAATCTGTGCCAATCTTATAAAATCTTACAGCATACACTTATATAGTATTCTTCATGTCTAAAAAGTTCTCAGTACTTTATGAAGTGAACAACAAGCAGGAAGAGACGATTTTTGAGGAGAGGGTTAGAGACGGGGTCACAGTCAAAAAATAGATTTTAGGAGACTTTTTAAGACAAAGTTTAAAAAAAAAGTTGAAGTGGTATTGGAAGGGAACCACAGAACACAAGAACTGAAAAGGCTGCAATATGATTGACAGTGGAGTGGAATGTAATGAATGAAAAAAGTAGCAGACTAGAATCAGAGGAATAGAGCATGGGGGTTAGGGCTGATTACTAGAGAAAATTTCCTTGGTGAAACTGAGCTAGGCAAAGAATGGATTTGAAATGAGGATTATGGCTGATCTGTACCTCAACTCCATTTGCCCACCTTAGATAAGGGCATCAAGGAATATGGAGTTAACAAAAATCTCAGTCTTGAAAGCTCCAATTGTCTCAGCATTGGGGCATGGTGCAGTGTCTCAGAGAGATAGACTATGAATGGCAGAAAATAGATAAAGGAGAGGGAGGTGGGTGATTAGTAAAGCAGAATGGCAGACTGAGAGGCAGAGGGGTTTGGGTTTGAAGCAGCAGCTAATATATGCATACATGTGAGCAAGAGCTTACAGTAGTCACAGTAAACCAAAAACACAAAATAACAAAGCTGTCATCACTGAGTATTATAATTAGATAAAACCATATAGATTAGTCCTGGAAAGGCACCTGTTCTGCACATCTCCTGTTGTCATATGGCCCTTTCCAGTGAAACAGGAAAAGGATGGATAAACATGATCAGAGGAAAATGTTCACTTGAAAGGATTAATGAAGAAACCTTTGCAGTTTATCAGCTAGACCCCCAAATTTGATTCTATTTGTATTACCCCATTATTATTATTCTATCTATAGCAACAATTTATAACATGTATACATGACTAATGTATCATCATTTAAGGAATTCATGACACTATTATTTTAACAATTTAATTTGCAGTATATTTTTGGAAAATAACACTATTTTACCTGTTATATCACAGCCCCGGCTGTTCCGAAAGCCATTGCACTAAGTGCTGCTGACCCTGATGTTTCTTCTGGGGCCAGCTAATTTACATGTTTATTGGCACTCTCCTGTTGGGGATCCACCAGGTATTTGCCAGGAGAAGGGGTGGTAGGGGTGCTAGATGTTGATGCTGGAGGCAGAAAAGAAATGGCAGTCAAATTACCCAGAAGGGGAAAATAGAGCATGCAGCACATCGCAATTATCCTGGAGGTCCTTAGAAGGGAGTATTGCACTGTTCTTCCTCACCAGTCCAGGCACTTCTATGGTGTGCTCACTTACGATTTTGATTGAGGAATGAGCCACATAACTTTCCATGGCTTGAAGTCAGACATTCTCTTTCCTGCTGCGATTTCAAGTCCATTGGCATCCTTAAGTTGTATGATGCTGTTTTGTATAATGCATTGGGTATTATCCTTATACATTTCTGTGCTGCTTGTCAGAGCACGTTGCTAATGTGTACACTTGCAGTCTGTTACTGTGACCTTCACTTGAACTCAGAGCAGCAGGATTCTTTGTCCTGGTCTCAGATCCAAAGCGAGTATTCGACAAATATCCTAAATGGTTAAAACTCAGCCTCCTCAAGCAATCCTCATCTGTGAGGCTTTCAACACAAATTCTGTCTGTATCACTGGAGTGGGGCGACAGCATGAACAATGCAGATGCCACATGTGCAGCCCAAAATGGCCACAACCAGGTGGAAGTCATGACATGTGATGGCATAAGGATTTTGGCACTTTTACATTCCTGTGTCCTTCAATGCCTGGGCATTTCTCTGGCATGGCAGAACAGTGGCCAGAAAAGTTGCATTCTGGGCACTTGTCTAGCACTGAATCGCGCACTGAGCTGTGTACCTTCCACATCCACTTCTGCTTCTCCAGCACAAGAGCAGTTATCCCAAACAATGTACAGCTTGCATCACAACACATTCAGGGCAATTATTTTAGAACACAATTTCTAGTGTGCCATTCTAAAAAGCAGATTTCTTTGTTTGAATGTTGTTCTGCCTAAATCACAATATTCCTCTAACATTCCCTCAGAGTGGCAGTGCAATACCAATCTCTTTTCTAACTGATTCTAGTTAAGCGCAATCACAGTTAATCTTTGCATCCCACCAGGACCCTGGCAATATCCATCACAGTAAACTGGAGGCTGCAACAACCCGAAACGCGCTTCTGTTACTACTTCTCCCAGTTGCACCCTCTTGGTTTATTTTTACTGCTTTCCTAATGACGAGATCCTTCCTTCTCTCCAGGTTTATGTCTGCGATTTCTTTTCAGGATGCATCTTCTCCATCCAGTGCAGAATGTGCACACTCGTGGCTCCTGCCCCGCGATGTCGCGAGGCGCAGCTGTGGGTGTCGCGGGGAGCGGGGGTGAGCGCGGGCTGACTGACTCGCGCCGAGGAGGAGCGCGCGCTGGCCGACTCCTGCCGGGAACGCGCCTGGCCCGTGTTGCGGTGACGGCTCCTCCTCCTCATGAACGGGGACCGAGCGGAGGGAAGTGGGCCCGTCAGGTACGTGCAGTGCCGGTCGCCCCCGGCAAAGAGAGACGCCTGTCAGCGGCTGTAGTCCCGGGGCTAGGGGAGCGACTCCCTTCCTGCTTCTTCTTGCTCTTGCTGTCACTTTGGCCATTTGTAAGGACGGTGCGCGGAAAAGTTTTCACGATCGAAAATGTCACATTGCCCTTCCAGCGGCAGCTGATGGAGAGCGGGGAAGCTGCAGGCGGACAGGCGAGGGTGACTCGCTGCCCCTGTCAACCACAAGTTCACGCTGGAAAGGCAAACGCAGTTTTACTGTGGGATCGCTCTCTGTCTCACTGAGGGGGAGTGCGTTGCCCAGCAACCCGGCCCTTCATTTAATTACTCCCTGAGAACCGAAGGAAAATGGGCTGATTTGGACCATTTCTCTTCATGGTTCAGTACTGTACATTTCAACCTCCAGCCCGAAGTTACTGCATTGTGGCTTTCAACAACAGTGAAATGAAATCTAAAGTGATAAGTGTTGGGAGCTCAGTTCATTTTTACTGTGTTTTGAACAAACTGGTACACTTTGCGGAAACAGTTTTTGTTGACTTACATGGATATGTGTGTGAGGATGTCATTAAGTGCGCAATTGTGTGTATTTACACAAAATACGCGTCTAGATTTTAAAGCAAAAATAAAACCAATGTGGCGAAACACAGGCGAATGATAGAAACTTTATCAGGCTATATTGAACAATTTGTATAAATAAATGTTTCGAAGGAAGTTTGGGTAGGATGTAAATATTTGAGCGTTTATAACGTTTGCAAACATTTACAACTAACAGAGACCCGCAAAACATTTGCGGTGAAATTAGTATCCTTATTACAACAGTGCTTTAAATCCCAATCCCACGCCATCACCGTCGTACTATATACCCATCCCATTCCTTTCATCCGTCTCATGTCATTAGGATCCCTTCCCTCATCCCACCCCTCCTTCCTATGTCATCCCATCCCTATTTCTTTCCCATGCCATATGTTTCGCCCATCCTACCCCTCCCTCCCATGCCAGTTTCCCCATACCTTACCTCCTGTGCAATCTCCTGCACCCTCCTCCCCACCCCCCCCCCCCCCCCATCATGTCATCACCCCTCACACCGGCTAACTTTGTTGTTGGGCTCCCCTTACCTTGCCCAACTTTTTGCCTCCACCAAGCACCTCACCCCCACCCCATCGCACTGGCCCCAGTTTCACAATTAATGTAGAAAATACCACTTGGGGTTTGTGTTTCCAAATGTTTTTAGGGGTTGGGACACCATGTGCTCGGCTCCACTCTGCAAACCCCATGGGTTAGGAAGATGCAAGGAGATTTGTGGAGCAGTCAGGGGAGAGGGGATACTGCCTCGACCCTACCCAAGGGGGAGAGACAGAGAGATTAACAGGGAGACCAAGAGAGAGAGACAGTCATCACCTCGCCTCACTGTACCCCAGGGAGAGAGAGTCATCACCTTGCCTGACCGTACCCCAGGGAGAGTCAGCACCTTGTCTGACCATACCCCAGGGAGGGAGCATCAGCAACTCACCTGACCATACCCCAGGGAGATTCGGCACCTCACCTGATCATACACTGGGGAGAGAGAGTCGGCACCTTGCCTGACCGTACCCTGGGGAGAGAGAGTCAGCCCCTTGCCTGACCGTACTCCTGGGAAAGTGAGCACCTCACCTGACCATGCCCTGGGGAGAGTCGGCACGTCACCTGACCATGCCCTGGGGAGAATCGGCACCTCGCCTGACTGTACCCTGGAGAGAGAGAGTCGGCACCTCACCTGACCATATCCTGGGGAGACTTGGCACCTCACCTGACGATACTCCAGGGAGAGAGAGTTGACACCTTGCCTGTCCTTAATCCACAGAGAGAGAGTCGGAACCTCGCCTCACCATAGCCCGGGGAGAGAGAGTTGGCACCTCACCAATTATAAATCATAATTTAAATGGATTTTAGGCATGATGATTGTCTTTAATTCAGTAAAATGTTAATAACTCATCTTTGAAAGGTCAGGATCAAATAAGTTGCAGTATCCTTGTCAACTTGTGATCTGCTAAGTTGCAGAAATTATAATGAGATGCATATAAAAATGGTTGTATTGTTAACTAATGCAATATAGTTTAATATAATTAAGTAAAATCTTAGATGCTGACAGGCTTGCTACAAGTCATTAGGTCTTCCTGAAAGTGTTTCTTTTTCATTCTTTTTCATATTAATTTAACTTTCTATTGTGCTACGTTTGATGGATCCTGCATGAGTAATGGGTCTATAATTGGCCTCTATCCTGATATAGTGTTGGAAAAAAATCGGCTAGAGTTCCTGCCCTTGTTACTGTATAGCATCTTTTGCTGGTTTAGGCTATGAAGTGCCTTGTCATCAAATAGTCAGCCAACACGCAATGTTTATGCTCCCACATGAAGAATGGCTACTTGAGTGAGACATTGGAGGGTGATCACTGTTGTGTCTTATATGATTAACTCTGATGTAACTTAACAGTTTGTGTTATTTATGGATTGTTGGCAAGCAGAGTGCTCTATAGATTGAAAAGTGGTGTTACAATTATGGATAGTTCAAAAGGGTGATTGTTGCAATAATCTATAAATGTGCTTGTAATTTTATTTTGTAAAGTCTATAATCTTATTAGTAATTGCATGAATTTCTGATATATAGAATCATTGATTCATAGAATGTTACAAAAACAGGCCTTTTAGTCTAAAGTCTGCTCCAGTATTTTTCCCTATGTGATATCCAGTACAGGTCAGCACAGCCATGATCACAACTTAAGGCTTGTGCTTAGTGTACCTTGTAAAAAAAGTTGATATTGCTCTCTATCATAAATCTCTTGTGTTTAATCTTATTTCTATGCCCCCTTGTTCTAGAACCTTCAACCACTGAAAACATATTTCTATCAACCCTGGCCCACTCTGATATAATTTTAAATACATCCATCAAATCACTTCATTGTTAAAATCCAGAAATTCTAGTTATGAAGGATAGAACTGGAGCCAATATTTACACACTTTTATATGCATTTATTTACAGAGATGCATATTACAAACTTGTACCCCCTAACCCAACAGTCAGAGTTTCAGTCTGTTCCTTTTTTACAGGAGCACAAGTGAATCCCAGTTAATGCTCACCACCTGAACACAATTAACACTCAAAAGTACCTTTGTCCTAATGAAAAGAATCTCAATTTTTCAACTTTTTAAGTGTATTTGTCTTTCCTCGTTCCAGGCAGCAACCGAATGAAGCTCTGTTGTGCCCTCTCTTAAACATCTTCCAATAATGTTCTGTGAAAGTTCTCAACCACCCAGCTGTTCCCAAAACAAACATATACCCACACCCACCCACCAGGGTAATAAAACAATCAGTTAGATTACAAATTTAATGTTACAAATCACACTTAAAATTTACATTCCACAAATTATTTAACATTTTTCAAATAAAAAAGTATTTTTTCTAGAAGTGCATTGAATAACACATTAGCTGCTTTTACTGGAAGCCTGTTGAACATATCCACTACTCTGGGGGTCAGGCAAGTATGAGTTTCCAATCCACATTCTTGCTTGAAGCTTGTTGATTCTGTGCTTGGGTCCTTCAGTTCAGCAACCACAGTTCAAGTTAAATAACCTGCTTACATCATCACTCCACAACTCTGTTCCACAGTCACATTACTTTTCATTAATGGAAGTTGTTAACAGATCTCCAATAAATTCCCAAACTGGGCAATCATTTCTTGCCTTTTCTATAGAACATGCACTGAATAAGTCCAAATGGAAGTAGTTCTTGTCCAGTCCTCAGAGCATAAATGAAACTAATCCTGGGATGCAGTAAGGAAACAACTGCTGCTATCTAGAATTGTAGAATACTCGCTGCTTAGCAATGACAAAATCACTTAAAAGTATAGATTTTCCTGCACTCATGAGCTTAGTTAATGGACTTTATCTCCTTACTGAAGATGATAAAGCGATGTGATATGTGATGACTGTTCTTATGTTGGCTGTGATGGAAAGATGCCCAAACTAGTATCAAATAGTCTTGAAAGCACCTCATCTGTGGAAAGGTTTTATGGCATGAATGGTAGCGTAGTGGTAATGTTACTGGATGGGTAATCTGGAGGCCCAGCCTAATGCTCTGGAGACACAAATTCAAATCCCACCATGGCAGCTGATGGAATTTAAATTAAATTAATTATTAAATCTGGAATAAAAAGCTACTCACAGTAATGGTGACCATGAAACTACCAGATTGTCATAAAAACCCATCTAGTTCACTAATGTCTTTCAGGAAAGGAAATCTGTCATCCTTACCTGGTCACCATCCCTGGTCCTGTCCCACCAGCAGGAGCAGCGCAGTGGTATACAGTCAGGACAGAGTGGCCCTGGGTGCCCTCAACATAGACTCTGGACCCCATGAAGTCTCACGGCATCAGGTCAAACACGGCGAGGAACTCCCTGCTGGTTACCACCTACTTCCCACCCTTAACTGTTCAATCAGACCTCCTCCATGTTGATCATCACTTGGAAGAAGTACCAAGGGTATCAAGGGCACAGAATGTATTCTGGGGGGGTCTTCAATGTCCATCACCAAGGATGGCTCAGTAGCACCACTACTGACAGAGCTGGCAGCATCCTAAAGGACATAACTACCAAACCACCTGCAACAGGTGGTGAGAGAACCAACAACAGGAAAAAACCTAATTGACCTCACCCTCACCAATCTATCTGTCGCAGATACATCTGTCCCTGACAGTGTCAGTAGGAGTGACAGCCACACAATTCTTGTGGAGATGAAGTCCCGTCTTCACACTGAGGATTCTGTCCATCATGTTGTGTGGCAGTGCCACCATGCTAAATGGGATAGATTCAGAACCGATCGAGCAGCTCAAAACTGGGCATCCATGAGGCGCTGTGGCCCATCAGCAGCAGCAGAATTATATTCAATCACAATCTGTAATCTCATGGTTTGGCATATCCATCACTATCACAGGCCTGTCCAACCTTTTTGAATGGCGGGTGGCCACATTACAATTTTTGTCTTACATAGGGGGCCGGTGAGACAATTTTGGAAAGATAATGGCATTAAAAATGCATCTTGTTATTAATCAAAGCAGCAACAAATGTACATTTGTGTGAAGAAGGTTTAAATGGGAAGATTAATTTATTGACTTACTTTCTCTTCACTATGTCGGGCACTGATTTAATGAGATACCTGGCATTTTTTGCTTGCACAAGTAGTCAATCTTTGCTCACACACTTGGTTGTAGCGTTGCAGAATATTCTGGATAGATGTCCATCTGTCAGGCGTGAGCTTGACTTCTCTCTGTTCCTCTCTCTCTCTCTACCTCCCCCTCCCTCCCTCTTTCCCTGTGTCCCCCCACCCCCCCGCCGTGTCATTCCCGCTCTGTATCCCCCCACATCTCTGTCCCCCTCTTTGTCCCCCCTTCTCTCTCTCTCTCTCTCCCTTTTTCTCACTCTGTCCCCCTTTCTATCCTCTCTCTCTCTGTCCCCCCTCTCTTTTTCTGTCCCTCTTTCTCTCTGCCTCTCTCTCTCTATCACCCCCCTCTCTCTGTCCCCTTTTCTTTCTCTTTGCGTCTCTCTCTCCCTCTCTCTGCCTCCCTTTCTCTCTCTCTGTTCCCCCCCTCTCTCTCTTTCCCTGTCCCCCCTCTCTCTCTTTCCCCGTCCCCCTCTCTCTCTTTCCCCGTCTCTCCTCCCTCTCTGACCACCCCCCTCTGTCTGACCCCCCTTCTCTCTGTCTGACCCCCCTTCTCTGTCTGTCCTTCCCTTCTCTCTATCTGTCCCCTCCCGTCTGCCCGCCCGTCTGTCTGTCCCCCCCCCGTCTGTCTGTCCCCCCCCCGTCTGTCTGTCCCCCCCCGTCTGTCTGTCCCCCCCCCCCGTCTGTCCCCCCCCTCTGTCTGTCCCCCCCTCTCTGTCTGTCCCCCCTTCTCTGTGTCTGTCCCTCACTTCTCTGTGTCCGTCGCCCCCCCTTTCTCTCTGTCCGTCCCCCCCACTCCTCTCTCTCCATCCCCCCCCACTCCTCTCTCTCCATCCCCCCCCCCACTCCTCTCTCTCCATCCCCCCCCCACTCCTCTCTCTCCATCCCCCCCCCACTCCTCTCTCCATCCCCCCCCACTCCTCTCTCTCCATCCCCCCCACTCCTCTCTCTCCATCCCCCCCCCACTCATCTCTCTCCATCCACCCCCCACTCCTCTCTCTCCATTCCCCCATCTCTGTCCGTCCCCCCCTCTGTCCGTCCCCCACCCCCGTCTTCCCCCCCCCCCCCGTCCGTCCGTCCACCCCCATCCGTCCCCACTCTGTCTGCCCCCCTCTGTCTGTATCCCCCGTCCCCTCTCTGTCCGTCCCCCCCTCTCTGTCCGTCCCCCCCCTCTGTCCCCCCCCCCCCGCTCGTCCCCCCTTCTCTCTGTCCGACACCCCCCGTTCGTCCCCCCTTCTCTCTGTCTGACCCCCCTTCTCTCTGTCTGACCCCCCTTCTCTCTGTCTGACCCCCCTTCTCTCTGTCTGACCCCCCCTTCTCTCTGTCTGACCCCCCTTCTCTCTGTCTGACCCCCCTTCTCTCTGTCTGACCCCCCCTTCTCTCTGTCTGACCCCCCCTTCTCTCTGTCTGACCCCCCCTTTTCTCTGTCTGACCCCCCCCTTTTCTCTGTCTGACCCCCCCTTCTCTCTGTCTGACCCCCCCTTCTCTCTGTCTGACCCCCCCTTCTCTCTGTCTGACCCCCCCTTCTCTCTGTCTGACCCCCCTTCTCTCTGTCTGATCCCCCCTCTCTCTGTCTGACCCCCCCTCTCTCTGTCTGACCCTCCCTCTCTCTGTCTGACCCTCCCTCTCTCTGTCTGACCCCCCTCTCTCTGTCTGACCCCCCCTCTCTGTCTGACCCCCCCTCTCTCTGTCTGACCCCCCTTCTCTCTGTCTGACCCCTCCTTCTCTCTGTCTGACCCCCCTTCTCTCTGTCTGACCCCCCCTTCTCTCTGTCTGACCCCCCCTTCTCTCTGTCTGACCCCCCCATCTCTCTGTCTGACCCCCCCTTCTCTCTGTCTGACCCCCCCTTCTCTCTGTCTGACCCCCCCTTCTCTCTGTCTGACCCCCTCCTTCTCTGTCTGACCCCCCCTTCTCTGTCTGACCCCCCCTTCTCTCTGTCTGAACCCCCCTTCTCTCTGTCTGAACCCCCCTTCTCTCTGTCTGACCCCCCCTTCTCTCTGTCTGACCCCCCCTTCTCTCTGTCCATCTCCCCTCCTTCTCTCCGTCCGTCTCCCCCCACCTTCTCTCTGTATGCTCCCCCACCTTCTCTCTCACCCTTTCTCTGACAATTGCAGAGAGTGGGAAAATCAGCAAATGGTTGGTCAGTTTCACAGCTGACAGGTCTGACATCGGGAACAGCAAATATCCCAACTTCGGGTTGATTCAGGATTTTCAGGCAGGTTCCGATTTTTTTTTTTTGAAAGCCTGCCGGAAAACCCCAAATCTGTCCAAAGTGGGAAGCTGCTGTTTCCGATGTCAGACCTGTCAGCTGTGAAACTGACTTCCAATTTTTTTTTTAAAAGCTGAGCTGAAAGAAGACAATGGAAAATTTCTCATCTCCAGTCACGGACCCCTAGTGAGGACGAGGAACAGCCCAGTACAGCTCACATTCGTGGGCCGGATGGAAACCTTTTGTGCGCCGGATCCTGGCCCGTGGCCGTATGTTGGACAATTATGCTCTATCACCATCAAGCCAGGAAATCAACCCTGGTTCAATGAGGAGTGCAGGACAGCATGGCAGGGGCAGCACAAGGCATATGTAAAAATGAGGTGCCAACCTGGTGAAGCTACAACAGAGGACTACTTGCATGATAAACAGCAGAAGCAGCATGCGATAAGAGGAAAGCGATCTCACAGCCAACGGATCAGATCAAAGCTCTGCAATCCTGCCACATCCAGTCCTGAATGGTGGTGGACAATGAAACAGCTAATAGGAGGAGGAGGTTCCACACGCACCCCCATCCACAATGATGGCGGAGCCCAGCAAATTGGTGCAGAAGATAAGGCTGAAGCATTTGCAACCATCTTCAGCCAGAAGTGTCGAGTGGATGATCTAGCTCTGCCTCCTCCCAAGATCCCCAACATTACAGATGCACGTGTTCAGCCAATTCAGTTCACTCCACGTGTTATCAAGAAATGGCTGCAGGCACTGGATACTGCAAAGGCTATGGCCCCTGACAACATTTCGGCTGTAGTACAGAAGACTTGTGCTCCAGAACTTGCCGCACCCCTAGCCAAGCTGTTCCTCTACAGCTACAACACTGGCATCTGCCTGACAATTGCCTAGGTATGTCCTGTCCACAAAAATAGGATAAATCCAATATCACCAATTACCACCAGGGGTTCTGTCCGGATAGCTCAGCTCCAGACCTCATTACAGCCTTGGTCCAAACATGGACAAAAGAGCTGAACTCAAGAGTTGAGGTGAGAGTGAGGCAGCATTTGACCAACAGTGGCATCAAGGAGCCCCAGTAAAATTGAAGTCAATGGGAATCAGGGGGAAAACTCTCCACTGGCTGAAGTCATACAAAGAAAGATGGTTGTGCTTGTTGAAGGCCATTCATCTCAGCCCCAGAACATCGCTGCAGGAGTTCCTCATCATAGTGTCCTAGGTCCAACCATCTTCAGCTGCTTCATCAATCATATTTGATTATAAAAGGTCAGAAGTTGGGATGTTCGCTAATGGTTTCACAATGCTCAGTATCATTTGCAACTTCTCAGATACTGAAGCAGTCTGTGCCTGCATGCAGCAAGACCTGGACCACATTCAGGCTTGGGCTGATAAGCGGCAAGTAACATTCGCACCACACAAGTGCCAGGCAATGATAATTAACAACAAGAGAGAATCTAATCATCTCCCCTTGACATTCAGCGGCAGTACCATCACTGAATCTCCTACCATCAACATCATGGGGGACACCATTGATCAGAAACTTAACTGGACCAGTCATATAAATATGTGACTACAAGAGCAAGTCAGGGGCTGGGAAGCAGGTCTGTGGCGAATAACACACCCGCTGACTCCCCAAAGCCTCTCCACCATCTACAAGGCACAAGTCAAGAATGTGATCGAATACTCTGTACTTGCCTGGATGAGTGCAGCTCCAACAACACTCAAGAAACTCAACAGCATCCATTTCAAAGCTGCCCGCTTGATTGGCACCTTATCCATCACCATAAACATTCATTCCCATCCACCACCAGCACACAGTGGCAGCAGTGTATACAAGATGCACGGCGCGAAACTGCTCCTTCGACAACACCTTCCAAACCCACAACCTCTAACACCTAGAAGGACAAGGGCAACAGACCAAAGAAACACCACCACCTGCCAGTTCCCTTCCAAGTCACTCACCATCCTAACTTGGAACTCCATCGCTGTTCCTTCACTTTCGCTGGATCAAAAGCTTAGAATTCCCTTCCAAACAACACTGTGGGTGTACCTACACCAGATGGCTCACCACCACCTTCTCAAGGGTAATTAGAGATGGGCAACAATTCCTGGCCTTGCCAGCAATGCTCTCATCCCAAGAATGAATTTAAAAAATGAATTTAATAATGCTTTCAAATCAAGCACAGCAAATTCAAGATGTTTGAAAGTAATGGCTTATAATATGGATTACAGTTAAATTTGCACCTTAAGTGAAATCCACTTGCATGTAAATATGACTTGAAAAACATTCTCATTACATTTGATTTTGATTGCTTCCTATTGCATTCATTTTCTGCCCTGTTACATGTAGCAGTGATACTGAACTGGAGGGCTACTTGGGTTACAATAGAGTGCGACAGTGGAAGTTTGGTAAGTGAGGATAATTAAGGGTTAATTTTATCTTAAATCTAATCTGTCTTTTATTTAGCAGATCAACTTAACAGTTGCTGTTAGGGTTGGGGAAGGTGAGTTTTAGACCAGCTTTAAACGGGGTTCACTGAGGCTCTGCTTGCAGCTGCACCTTGTTAATTAGAGAATTCGTTTAAACCAGTTTTCAGGGGGCTAGAGTGAGTCAATATAAAAGTGAGCCATCTTACAGTGCTGACTTTGTTTGCAATAGAGTGCTGACTTGGGTTGCAATAGAGTGCAACAGTGGAAGTTTGGTAACTGAGAAAGTTCGGTAAGGAGGGAGTGAGGAGCTCCTTTCATTTCCTACCTGTCCTCAGAGTGAGGGGAGCCCAGAGCTTCCAAAGAGCACAGCTGACTGGGAGAAGACTCGGAGGGCAGAGTTCCGGACCGGTAAGTATAAAAAACTTACCTCTGGTAAAAAAAAACTGAAAGTGACGTCACAGGAAAGCTGTGACCTGATTGGCTGGTAGGGAATTTTTTTTTACTGAATTTGAAAATAAAACATTGATAAAAATTGATTAAAACCCTAATTAACTAATTAATAAGTAGAGTAACTAAACCAGAGGGAGGAGTTTACTGTATTTAGTTAGCTTTTAATATTTATAGTAGGAATTTAGCACGAGAGACCATTTAGTTACAACAATTTATTAAGGATTTCATAAGTATTTATCTTAAATTAATTTATTAATTAGTGCTAGAAATGTCAGTTAGAGGGGTGATGTGAGATGTGGGAGGTCCGTGACGCTTCCAGCGTTCCGGACGACTGCATCTGCAGGAAGTGTACCCAGTTGCAGCTCCTCACAGACCGCATGGATCGGTTGGAGCGGCAACTGGATGCACTTAGGAGCATGCAGGTTGCAGAGAGCGCCATAGACAGGAGTTTTAGAGAAGTGGTTACACCCAAGGTGCAGGCAGATAGATTGGTGACCGCTAGCAGTCAGTGCAGGAATCCCCTGTGGCTATCCCCCTCTCTAACAAGTATACCGCTTTGGATACTGTTGGGGGGGATGGCCTATCAGGGGAAAACAGCAGCAGCCAGAGCAGTGGCACCATGGCTGGCACTGTTATTCAGCAGGGAGGGACAAAACGCAGAAGAGCAATAGTTATAGGGGACTCTATAGTCAGGGGCACAGATAGGCGCTTCTGTGGACGTGAAAGACTCCAGGATGTTATGTTGCCTCCCTGGTGCCAGGGTCAAGGATGTCTCTGAACGGACAGGGGGCATTCTGAAGGGGGAGGGTGAACAGCCAGATGTTGTGGTACACATCGGTACCAATGACTTAGGCAGGAAGAGTGACGAGGTCCTGCAGGGGGAGTTTAGGGAGTTAGGTAGAAAGTTAAGACAGGACCTCTAGGGTTGTAATCTCGGGATTACTCCCTATGCCACGTGCCAGTGAGGCTAGAAATAGGAAGATAGTGCAGCTAAACATGTGGCTGAACAGCTGGTGTAGAAGGGAGGGTTTCAGATATCTGGGCCATTGGGATCTCTTCAGGGACAGATGGGACCTGTACAAGAAGGACGGGTTGCATCTAAACTGGAGGGGCACAAATATCCTGGCTGCGAGGTTTGCTAGCGTCACTCGGGAGGTTTAAACTAGTGTGGCGGGGGGGTGGGAACCAGAGCAGTAGGACAGCAAGTGAAATAAATGAGGGGGAACGAGTAAATAAGGCCAGTAAGACGAAGAGGAAGAGCAGGCAGGGAGATGTTGCGGAGCACAGCGGGACTGGTGGTCTGAAGTGCATTTGTTTCAATGCGAGAAGTATAACAGGTAAGGCAGATGAACTTTGAGCTTGGATTTGTACTTGGAACTATGATGTTGTTGCTATTACAGAGACTTGGTTGAGGGAAGGACAGGATTGGCAGCTAAATGTTCCAGGATTTAGAAGCTTCAGGCGGGATAGAGGGGGATGTAAAAGGGGTGGGGGAGTTGCATTACTTGTTAAGGAGAATATCACAGTTGTATTGTGGGTGGGCACCTCGGGGGGTCGTGCAGCGAGGCAATATGGGTGGAGCTCAGGAATAGGAAGGGTGCAGTCACGATGTTGGGGGTTTTCTACAGGCCTCCCAGCTGCCAGCGGGAGGTAGAGGAGCAGATATGTAGACAGATTTTGGAAAGATGTAAAGGTAACAGGGTTGTGGTGGTGGGTGATTTTAACTTCCCCTATATTGACTGGGACTCACTTAGTGCTAGGGGCTTAGATGGGGCAGAATTTGTAAGGAGCATCCAGGAGGGCTTCTTGAAACAATATGTAGATAGTCCAACTCGGGATGGGGCCGTACTGGACCTGGTATTGGGGAATGAGCCCGGCCAGGTGGTCGAAGTTTCAGTAGGGGAGCATTTCGGGAACAGTGACCATAATTCCGTAAGTTTTAAGGTACTTGTGGATAAGGATAAGAGTAGTCCTCAGGTGAAGGTGCTAAATTGGGGGAAGGCTAATTATAACAATATTAGGCGGGAACTGAAGAATTTAGATTGGGGGCGGCTGTTTGAGGGTAAATCATCATCTGACATGTGGGAGTCTTTCAAATGTCAGTTGATTAGAATCCAGGACAGCATGTTCCTGTGAGGAAGAAGGATAAGTTTGGCAAGTTTCGGGAACCTTGGATAACGCGGGATATTGTGAGCCTCGTCAAAAAGAAAAAGGAAGCATTCGTAAGGGCTGGAAGGCTAGGAACAGACGAATCCCTTGAGGAATATCAAGACAGTAGAAAGGAACTTAAGCAAGGAGTCAGGAGGGCTAAAAGGGGTCATGAAAAGTCATTGGCAAACAGGATTAAGGATAATCCCAAGGCTTTTTATACATATATAAAGAGCAAGAGGGTAACCAGGGAAAGGGTTGGCCCGCTCAAGGACAGAGAAGGGAATCTATGTGTGGAGCCAGAGGAAATGGGCGAGGTACTAAATGAGTACTTTGCATCAGTATTCACCAAAGAGAAGGACTTGGTGGATGATGAGCCTAGGGAAGGGAGTGTAGATAGTCTCAGTCATCTCATTATCAAAAAGGTGGAGGTGTTGGGTGTCTTGCAAAGCATTAAGGTAGATAAGTCCCCAGGGCCTGATGGGATCTACCCCAGAATACTAAGGGAGGCAAGGGAAGAAATTGCTGGGGCCTTGACAGAAATCTTTGCATCCTCATTGGCTACAGGTGAGGTCCCAGAGGACTGGAGAATAGCCAAAGTTGTTCCTTTGTTTAAGAAGGGTAGCAAGGATAATCCAGGAAATTATAGGCTGGTGAGCCTTACATCAGTGGTAGGGAAATTATTAGAGAGGATTCTTCGGGACAGGATTTACTCCCATTTGGAAACAAACAAACTTATTAGCGAGAGGCAGCATGGTTTTGTGAAGGGGAGGTCGTGTCTCTCTAATTTGATTGAGTTTTGAGGAAGTGACAAAGATGATTGAAGGAAGGGCAGTGGATGTTATCTATATGGACTTCAGTAAAGCCTTTGACAAGGTCCCTCATGGCAGACTGGTACAAAAGGTGAAGTCACAAGGGATCAGAGGTGAGCTGGCAAGATGGATACAGAACTGGCTCAGTCATAGAAGACAGAGGGTAGCAGTGGAAGCGTGCTTTTCTGAATGGAGGGATGTGACTAGTGGTGTTCCGCAGGAATCAGTGCTGGGACCTTTGCTGTTTGTAGTATATATACAAATGATTTGGAGGAAAATGTTGCTGGTCTGATTAGTAAGTTTGCGGACGACACAAAGGTTGGTGGAGTTGCGGATAGTGATGAGGATTGTCAAAGGATACAGCAGGATATAGATCGGTTGGAGACTTGCGCGGAGAAATGGCAGATGGAGTTTAATCCAGACAAATGTGAGGCAATGCATTTTGGAAGATCTAATGCAGGTGGGAAGTATACAGTAAATGGCAGAACCCTTCGGAGTATTGACAGGCAGAGAGATCTGGGCGTACAGGTCCACAGGTCACTGAAAGTGGCAACGCAGGTGGATAAGGTAGTCAAGAAGGCATACGGCATGCTTGCCTTCATCGGTCGGGGCATAGAGTATAAAAATTGGCAAGTCATGCTGCAGCTGTACAGAACTTTAGTTAGGCCACACTTAGAATATTGCGTGCAATTCTGGTCACCACACTACCAGAAGGACGTGGAGGCTTTGGAGAGGGTACAGAAGAGGTTTACCAGGATATTGCCTGGTCTGGAGGGCATTAGCTATGAGGAGAGGTTGGATAAACTCGGATTGTTTTCACTAGAACGACGGAGGTGGAGGGGTGACATGATAGAGATTTATAAAGTTATGAGCGGCATGGACAGAGGATAGTCAGAAGCTTTTTCCCAGTGTGAAAGAGTCAGTTACTAGGGGACATAGGTTTAAGGTGAGAGGGGAAAAGTTTAGAGGGGATGTGCGAGGCAAGTTCTTTACACAGAGGGTGGTGAGTGCCTGGAACTTGCTGCCGGGGGAGGTGGTGGAAGCAGGTACGATAGCAACGTTTAAGAGGCATCTTGACAAATACATGAATAGGATGGGAATAGAGGGATACGGCCCCCGGAAGTGCAGAAGGTTTTAGTTTAGGCAGGCATCAAGATCGGCGCAGGCTTGGAGGGCCGAATGGCCTGTTCCTGTGTTGTATTGTTCTTTGTTCTTTTGTCATGATGTAAGCAAGAGAGTTAGATAGTGCTGTAATTGTGTACTGGATTGATAATCCTTTGTCTTTGCCCAGATTGAGATGCAAATGCTTTCTTCTCTTTAAAATTAAAACAACAAAACATACATTCAGAGCTTAATTTTTCTCCTCACATAACAATAATCAAATTATTTCTTACTTTGCAATAGGTGAAGTGAAATTGGAAATTCCAGCCTTTATGTGCAGTATCTTTTCCATTTGCAGCACTGCATCTATGTTTACTCTTCAGCACATTGCATCTGGATACTTTCAAACCCAACTAGAAATCAATCTAAGTGCAAAAAGTTTTGGAAGCTGCCTTTATCTTTTTGAGGATAATTCATTCAAGTACTTCTTCATATAGTGCACTATAAGAATGATTTTGAAATGAATGGCGGAGGCCAACGTGTACGTATAACACCTCGTCATCCAGCATGTCTTTTAAAAGCTGAGTAGCTTTCATGTTATAATGAAGTTCAAACCATGGTGAATATGCAGCAACAAAATCGAATTTAAAAATGCATGTCCTGAGAGCTAAATTCGATTAGTCTTAAAACTGAGCTGGAACACTAAGTAGAAGAGCCTAAATATGTGCTTCATGTTACAGTATCCCAAATGTACTTTACTATCTGTACTTAATATGGTGCTATAGCTGCCTACTTACTGTATTCTGAAATAGTAAATTAATTCCTGTCATAATAGAGTGGAATCCTCTTGTACTAAACCCTTCTGTACTGAAGTTCTTAATGGAGAAAAAGAAACTGTGTAAGCAGGTGATGCAACTGGCAGTGAATTTACAACTGATGATGGTGAAAAAGGCAAAGCAACATAGAAATGACCTGGAACATTAATCTGTTTAATGGTCGTCCGTCAAATAGCAACAGTTTGTTTTCAGATGCTAGAACAGTATGATACTGTCACTGGTGTAATTTCTGTTGGCTCCAAGCTTCAAATGACTTGGGACTGTTTCACAAGATGTTTGGACACCACTGCTTCCAAAATGTATAACGAGTAGCAGGAGTCCATTATCATTTTGGGACTTTTTCACTTGGCTATTCCAGTTTTGCCATTAAAACAAGTTCAGGCTCATAAATCTTTTGAAATGTGGAGTCTAAAATGCTTAGATCAATTTAAAACATGCTTTTTCTTTGAATCCATATTAAAAATGCAACTGTTTCAGGTTGAATAGACTCTTCATTGTATCTAAACTTGCTCATTTCTCTTCATCAAACTACCATTAATTCTTGATTGGGGATGGGGGAACAAAGACCTTAAAATAATTCCACAATATAGTGTAGACATTCTGGTTACAATTTGGGAGTGTTTCCCTAGTACTAACATGTTGAATAAAATAGAATTTGACTGTATATGCAGTTCTGATACAGTCCATATAAGTACATGTTTTTCATCAGGTCAAAACAGATTTTTTTGTTACATTTTGGAGTACTTGTAACTCTTTTATAATTCTGTCAAATATAAGGAGAAATTTTAATGGCTAAAATTAGGACACTTAAACCTGATTATCCTGCTATACTTGATTCTGTTTACTTTAGAATGCTTAAGGCATTGGGGGATAATGTTTGTGAGTCACTGACTCATCTATTCAATAACTCACTGTGGTCCTGTTTGGCTCTCATGAATTGTGGGGAGGTTCTTATGTTTCTATTATTTAATAATTGAGAATTGGAAGAATTGTACCCTGAGAATTAAAATTCTGTCAGTTGTAGAAAAGCTACTGTAAATGGTTGGCATCCTTCCACCTACAAACAATGATGGACACACAGCAAACAATCCATTTAGGTGGGGCGTCTTTTCTTAATGCGCCTTTGCTGATGGCTGTGAAGGCCAATCCTTGAGAGGCAGGTTCTGCCACGAGTGCTGCACGTGAAGCTGCCAAGTGATGCTGTGAGTTGTTGTTTTTTTCATTGGTGCCTGTTGCTAAGCTGCTGTAGCAAATGGTCATCGTGGTAGTGCACACCAGTCCATAGAACATGTCACCATTTTCCTCTTTCATCAGCTAGTGACTCCCAAGTGCAATAGTTGACATTTAGGGCCTTCCTGTCAAACTTGCAAGCATTCTTGAAGTGGAGCTTTGGGTGTCCCACTGGTTGTCTGGCCCCAGCGACCTCACCATACCCAAGGTCCTTAGGTATGCAATTGTCTTCCATTCTGCGGACATGTCCGATCCACTGAAGCCGCCTGTTTGATTAGTGCCAACACACTTGGGAGCTCTGCCTTTGAGAGGACTGCCACATTTCTGATTTTGTCCTGCCAGGATATACCCATAATGCGCAGCAGACAGTGAAGAGGGAAATTATTGATCTTTTCCTGGTAGCTGTAAGTCACCCATCTTTCACAGCCATGCAGCAAGGTGCTGAGAACACAGACCTTATAAACCATCAGCTTGGTCCTCGGGGTCAGCTTGGTGTTATCCCATGCACATTTCACAAGTCAGCCAAAGGTGGAGCTGCTTTCCCTAGGCGTATATCGAGCTCTGCATCAAGGGACAGATTGTTTGTCACGACGGACCCAAGGTAGTAGAATTTGCTAACCACTTCCAGTGGTTCCACAGCTCCAAACACGATGGCTTGCCACGCATCAACATCCTTTGCATAAGCAGTGATGCCAAATACCAGCACTTCGCACTGTCACTAGAATGCTTGCTACCCAGCCTTAAGGGAAGCACCGCTGCCGGCATTGATGAAGCTTGGAAGTCACATCTATGAAGAAGCAGAAGTATCACGGTAAAGGCGGAACCTGCAACAAGGATTGGTTTGAGACCTCCTCAGCTGAGATGATATCTGTCATTGAAGCAAAAAACGAAGCCTAGATGATGCACAACATAAACTAATAAGACACTACATGACCTGAAAGTAGCCAAGACAGCCATGCAAAGGAGAGAGAGATACTGCGCAAACAAACACTGGATCAGCTTCTGTCAAGAAATCCAAACTGCATGTGACAAAGGAAATCTACGAGCTATGTACAAAGGGATCAAGAGGGTGTTTGCCCCTACCATCACCAAAGCTGCTCCCTGAAGTTAGCAGATGGTGAAGTACTCACCAACAGAAGTAAACAGATGTCCTGCTGAGCTGAACACGACTTTGAGCTCCTGTGAGTTAGACATCTCCCAGTCTGTGCTCAATACTGTCCCACAACTTCCTGTCATGGATGAGTTAGATGAAGAACCCTCATCACTGGAGCTCAAGAATGCCATAGACTGCCTGGCGAACAGAAGGTCACCGGGCAAGGATGGAATCCCAGCCGAACTGCTCAAGCATGGAAAGTCCCATCTTTTGCCACACCTTTATGACCTTCTCCTTCTCTGCTGGAAAGTGGGCTCTGTTCCACAGGAGATGCGTGATGCCAAAATCAATACACTTTACAAAACAAAGGTGACAGAGGGGACTGCAACAACTAAATGGGCATCTCACTCCTTAGCATCACGAGGAAGGCCTTTGCTAAGGTCATACTTAAAAGATTCAATACACCAGCTGCAAGAGAAGTGTAGGGAAAAGGGTATAACCCTTTACCTTACTTTTGCAGATCTCACTAAGGCATTCAACACAGTCAGCAGAGCAGGGCTTTACAAGATTTTGGGAAAAATTGGCTGTCCACCGAAGCTCCTCAGTCTCATCGGCTCCTTCCATGACAACATGCACTGAACTGTACAGTTTGATGGCTCCACTTCTGACAGTTTCAGAGTGAAGAATAGAGTGAAACAGGGTTGTGTCCTAGCCCCCACTCTGTTTGGCATCTTCTTCTCCATGCTCATGACCTTTACCTTCCCTGCAGATATGGAAAGAATCTACTTGCAGACTAGGTCAGATGGCAAGCTCTCCAATCTATCAAGGCTGAAAGTGAAGACAAAAACGCATCACGTCCTGAACGTCTCTGCACTGATGATGCTACGCTAGTTGCTCACATGGAACCTTAGCTCTAAAAACTCTTGGACTGTCTTTCTCGTGCCTGTAACTTGTTCTCCTTGACTGTAAGCATCAAGAAAACCATGGCCATGGGACAAGATGTTGCATCTCTGTCCCTGATCACACTAAATATTGTAAATGATTAACTTAATTATTGAGATTTTTGAGGAAGTGAGCCAGAATAGTTTTGTTGATGGTCTAAAGTTGATTTCCAAAAATGATTTGATTAACCTCTGCATGCAAGATTAGTAAAGATTAGATCAAATGAGATTATAGGACAGATGGGTAATTGGTTGAACTCAGAACGAGTTGCCATTAATGGGAATGGATCTGAATAGTCAAGTTTCATATGGCTCTACATTGTTACCATTCATCATGTTTATGAATTATTTGGCTAAGGGCATTAAAGGAACCGTTAATAAATTTACAGACGACACAAAATTAGTAGGTTTTAAGCCAACTTAAATAAATTATGGAAGTGGGTGTATGTGTGGCAGATGTCCTTCAAAGTGGGCAAGTACAATGTAATAAATTTAGAGTTGCAGAACTTCAGATGTATTTATACTCTGCAGGGGTGTTAAAAGTAAAGAAAGAGACCTATGAGTAGTAGTAGATAGGTCATTGAAAGTACACAAGCATCCTTAGGTGGCTGCAGGAAAAGAGGAATAGAACAAATAAAAGCAAAATACTGCAGATGCTGGAAACCTGAAATCTGATGAAGGGTCACAGACCTGAAACGTTAACTCTGCTTCTCTCTCCACAGATGCTGCCTGACCTGCTGCGTATTTCCAGCACTTTCTGTTTTTATTTAAGAGGAATTTAGTTGTATTGCTCAGACCATTAAGTACAAAATAGAAAATACAATATTTAGGCTGCATAAAATTTGGTATGAGTACACTTGGAATTTGTGCCTACAAATGTTTTCTGCACATGGTGAAGAATATTGAGCTTCTGGAGAAGGTGCAGAAGAGGTTGTGCGGAATTATACCATAATGAGTCATATGGCTCTTAGTTATCAAGATTGACTCCAACAAAGTCCCAGTATTAACAGGGTGAGTGCAGGAGAGCTTGGTAGCATAGGTAAAACCTGGCAAGGTCAGGCACGTGGAGACCCTGTTATCATAACGGCCATATTTCATTTAAATAATCCCGCAGACTCCCACCTGACAGCGGCCAAATTGACAGCCTGCCCAACAAAATGGAGCAGAAACAAGCTGCAGGAGGCAGTTAGGGAGAGTAAATTGCAATTTTGCTGCTATTATGAGGCTTTATGGGCTTCTGAAACCTTGCTTGCTTGTATTAGGGAGCCGGAGAGTTTTCTCTTGAGTAGGTTATGTGTTCTTTTCTTTCACTTTTGAGATTGTGTAGTTCAGGAGTAGCCCAATGATTTATGTGGTTGCATGAGAACAGGCCTGATAGTCTTTGCCCATCTTTCCTTTCACACGTATATAAAAGGTACTTGTTTTATTTAAAGTGACTATGTAAGGTAATGTATGAATAAGCTACAGATGGTACAGGATTTAAAATAGATTTCCATAATGTTTACAGAATACAATATTGTGAGTATACTATTATGAATATAGACCAGAGGCGGCACAGTGCTCTACAGTCGGGAGGGAGTTGCCCTGGGAGTTCTCAACATTGACTCCAGACCCCATGAAGTCTCATGACATCAGGTCAAACATGGGCAAGGAAACCTCCTGCTGATCACCACCCAACCACCCCCCTTCCCCCCACCCCACCCCCCACCCCCTCAGCTGATGAATCAGTGTTGAATACCATTTGGAGGAAACACTGAGGGTGGAAGGGTGCAGAATGTACTCTGGGTGAGAGACTTCAAGTGGCTCGGTAGCACCACTATTGGCTGAATCGTAAAGGACATAGCCGATAGACTGGGTCTGCGAGGCAGGTGGTGATAGAACCAACAAGAGGGAAAATTATACTTGACCTCGTCCTCCCCAATCTGCCTGCCGCAGATGCATCTATCCGTGACAGTGTTGGTAGGAGTGACCACCGCACAGTTCTTGTGGAGACAAGGTCCTGTCTTCACATTGAGGATACCCTCCATCGTGTTGTGTGGCACTACCACTGTGCTAAATGGGATAGATTTCGAACAGATCTAGCAGTGCAAAACTGGGCATCCATGAGGCGCTGTGGGCCATTAACAGCAGCAGAATTGTATTCAACTACAATCTGTGACCTCATGACCTGGCATATCCCCCACTCTACCATTATCATCAAGCCAGGGGACAAACCCTGGTTCAATGAAGAGTGCAGGAGGGCATGCCAGGAGCAACACCAGGCAGACCTCAAAATGAGGTGTCAACCTGATGAAGCTACAACCCAGGACTACTTGCGTGCCAAACAGCGTAAACGGCAGTTGATAGACAGAGCTAAGCGATCCCATAACCAACAGATCAGTTCTAAGCTCTGAAGTGTGCCACATCCAGTCGTGAATGGTGGTGGACAATTAAACAACTAACTGGAGGAGGTGGCTCCACAGATATCCCCATCTTCAATGATGGGAGAGTCCAGCACATCAGTGCAAAAGATAAGACTGAAGCATTTGCAACAATCTTCAGCCAGTAATGCCAAGTTGATGATCCACCTCGGCCTCCTCCTGAAGTCCCCAGCATCACAGATGCCAGTCTTCAGCTAATTCAATTCACTCCGTGTGATATGAAGGCACTGGATACTGCAAAGGCTATGGGCCCTGACAACATTCGAGCAATATTACTGAAGACCTGTGCTCCAGAACCTGCCAAGCTGTTCCAGTACAGCTACAGCACTGACATCTACCAGGCAATGTGGAAAATGGTTCAGGTATGTCCTGTACACAAAAAGCAGGACAAATCCAACTCGGCCAATTACCACCCCATCAGTCTACTCTCAATCATCAGTAAAGTGATGGAAGGTGTTGTCGACAGTGCTATCAAGCGGCACTTGATCAGCAATAACCTGCTCAGTGACGCTCAGTTTGGGTTCTGCGAAGGGCCACTCAGCCCCTGACCTCATTGCAGCCTTGGTTCAAACATGGACAAAAGAGCTGAACTCAAGAGGTGAGGTGAGAGTGACTGTCTTTGACAACAAGGCAGCATTTGACCGAGTATGCCACCAAGGAGCTCTCATAAAGCTGGAGTCAATGGGAATCTACAACATGCACTGCAGCAACGCACCAAGGCTCCTTAGACAGCAGCTTCCAAACCCGTGACCTCTACCAACTAGAAGGACAAGGACAGGAAATGCATGGGAACACTACCACCTGCAAGTTCCCTTCCAAGGCACACACCATCCTGACTTGAAACTATATCGCCGCTCCTTCACTGTCGCTGGGTCAA
This sequence comes from Heterodontus francisci, assembly GCF_036365525.1. Taxonomy (NCBI): domain Eukaryota; kingdom Metazoa; phylum Chordata; class Chondrichthyes; order Heterodontiformes; family Heterodontidae; genus Heterodontus; species Heterodontus francisci. The sequence continues at coordinate 58,846,842 of NC_090381.1, read as the reverse complement.
AATCTTGGAACTCCCTTCCTAACAGCACTGTAGGTGTACCTACCCCACATGGACTGCAGTGGTTCAAGAAGGCAGCTCACCATCACCTTAAGGGCAATTAGGGATGGGCAATAAATGCTGACCTGACCTGCAACGCCCACATCTCATGAACGAATAAAAAAAAATTGGGAAACAAGTGCTAATGTACTTTTAAATTGTTAAAAATAAAACCATCAGCAGTCACCAGACTGGTTTTTCAAACTTCAAAGGGGCCAACACACTCCATCTTAAATTAACATAATTTGTTTATTCTGCTTGAAGGGTAAAAAGATTTCTTCAACTGTGTGATATTTTACATTTGGTCACAGCTAATGATTTGCTTGTCGGAAAATTGTTTAAAAATTGATGGCCAAAAGGAATGTGGTATGTAATTTCACACTAGTATATTGGCAGCTTAAAATGTAATTTTCATTTCTTCGTCACATTAAAATCATCTAGCTTAAGATGCACGAACATTACAAATGGTGGACATGGAAGGGCCAAACCATCATTTTATTATTTAGTGGGATATTGGACTGTTAAAATTCTGTTTACTAAGATCAGTCTTCAAGTGGACTGCTTTTAACTTCAAAGGGGAAAGAATGTGTAAAGCACAGCAATCTTTGAGCGGTCAGCGTTTCTACTATTTGAGCCATGGCTCGTTCAGGATGGATACAATCCCATCAATAATTGGATCATGTATTCCAACAGGAGACTAAATCATTTCTAGAGTTTTCCAGAAGAAGCTGGGCAAATAACACACTTTGCAGTTGTATATTTCGTAAATGAGCACTTTGTTATATTGTCTATTTTTGCATCAGTGAATCATCTTGTTCAAAATGGCCGAAATAAGCAGGTCCCGAGTGATGTTTTTCATTTTCCAGATTGAAAAGAGATGCATGGTTATCCTTACTGAAATCAAGTAGACTTGTCACTGGGAGCTGGGATTCTTCGCACTAGGCTCTAGAGTCTAGATAATCCTGCCTTAATGAGAGGGGAGTCCTAGTCGGGGAAGCAGCAGCAAAAATGTTGCCAATTCTGTGCACTTGTAGGCTGCATGCTTCTAGCTGGTTAATCTCCAGCAGTATCATACACACACTTAGGGGTCCTTAATCCTTTGTTTGTGCCAATCTATGGCTAAACTCTGGGATTAGATAAATGGAGCATTCCCCGTGGAGAGGGAAAGTGCATTCCATATTGGGCTAAAAGATAGTCTACCTTTTGAGGACCTCTAAGTACCTGAAGCTTGATTTGGAGAATTTTAAACATGCTGATGTGTCTGACACTTGCTAACCAAAAAAATGTTTCTTTAGAAAATTGTATATACTTGGTAAAGGGTTGCAATTTAGTGACATCAACTGCTGGATAGCTTGTATATTTCACAGTACCAGATTTTATATATTTGATGTAAATCTCATGATCTTGGAAGACAGGATAAGCTTTACTAATAATTGAAACTGTTCACTTTACTAACGTCAAGACAAATGGAGCAACTGTGTCATTGACATCCTACATCTAAACAATGTAGGTTTCTTGAGACACAGAAGACACAAACCAGTACTAGCTTTTACAGGAGAATGCATGCCACTGTTACCTTCCAGGAGCAATTAGGGATGGGCCATTAATGCAGTCACGCCAGCATCCCATTGAATTTTTTTTTTTAAAACTATATACTTTATGTTAACAGATTAAGTTAGCTGAAAGTTTGTTGCTTATTTGCAAAATCACCCTCTCCGTTCCATTTAGTCTTGCCCTACCAATGTATTGATGGCATTGATATACTGTGTATATTGCATTAAAACCTCAAGTCCAAAGTACAAATCATCAAATTTGCTCCAAGTTTGATCTGTTACAAGCTGCACAGTAAGCTCCTTAGGAACTAAGGTTTACACATGGTGAATTATTAACATTAGGCAATAATGAACGGATCAGTTACTTTGAAAGTACATTCTATAGCAACAAAACTAACATTGTGAATGTTTTCTAATAATAAAATGAATGTGATTTTGTCATTTTCACATTTCTTTTAATTCTTTTTAGACCTGCATACAATCAATCATGAGACTCAAAATGCAGCCAAGCTTTTTAATGTACCACATACCAGTGTTGTGTCTCCTTCTGAGTCTTGAGCCTCTGAGCAGTACGCCAAGTGAAGAAGAGCTGATGGTCACAACTAGTCAAGGAAAAGTTATAGGAACTCAATTAACTGTGCTTTCGGGTTCAATAACTGCTTTCCTGGGTATACCATATGCAGAACCACCCATTGCTGAACTCCGATTTAAAAAACCAGAAGCTCGAAGACCCTGGTCTGGGCTGTGGAATGCAAGCAAATATCCAAGCACGTGTTACCAGTATATGAACAACTCTTCCTCTGGTTTCTCCTGGGAGGAAATGTGGAATCCTAACACAAAACTTAGTGAGGATTGTCTGTATGTCAACGTGTGGGTTCCATCGCCAAGACCAAATGGAGCAGCCGTTATGATATGGATCTTTGGTGGGGGCTTTGCGTCAGGCACCTCTTCCCTATCAGTTTATGATGGAAGATATCTAGCTTACATTGAAAATGTAATTGTAGTTTCCATGAACTACAGGTTAGGTGCTTTGGGTTTCCTAGCTCTACCTGGTAACCATGAAGTTCCTGGGAATATGGGATTATTTGACCAACGTTTGGCACTTAAGTGGGTTCAGGATAATATAGTAGCATTTGGAGGGAATCCCAGAAGTGTGACCTTGTTTGGAGAGAGTGCTGGAGCAGTTTCAGTACATCTGCATATTCTTTCACCTAAAAGCCGTTCTCTGTTTACCAGAGCCATAATGCAAAGTGGCTCCTCCAATGCTCCCTGGGCTGTTATACAAGATGCTGAGGCAAAACGTAGGGCTACAATTTTGGCCAGACGCCTTGAATGTCCTTACAGTAATGATACAGAACTATTGAGTTGTCTTCGTGGTAAGCATCCCCAAGAAATAGTGGATAAGAGTCTAGGAATCTTAACAGATAGTCTTTTGTCTGGATATGTTTTTATACCTGTAATTGATGGGGATTTTCTCACTGATCAGCCTGAGGAATTAATTCAAATGGGGAACTTTAAACAAATCCAAATCTTAGCAGGTGTGAACAAAGATGAGGGGAGCTACTTTTTGATGTATGAGGCTCCTGGTTTCAAGAGAGATACAGATAGTCTCATTACTCGTGAAGAGTTCCTACAAGGTGTAAGGATGTCTTTTCCTGATGCTGGTGATATTGGACTCGAGGCTATTGTTTTCCAATATACAGATTGGACAGATGCGAACAATGCAACAAAGAATCGTGATGCTTTGGTTGAGGTGGCTGGAGACTGCAATTTTATATGTCCACTAATGGATTTTGCTAATAAGTTTGCTGAATGTGGAAATACTGCCTACGTTTATTTGTTTGACCATCGTGCATCCAATGCAGATTGGCCGAGGTGGATGGGAGTTATGCATGGTTATGAAATTGAATTTGTGTTCGGAATTCCTCTTGACAAATGGTTCAATTATACTATGGCTGAGCAAGTACTCAGCAGAAACATGATGCACTACTGGGCAAATTTTGCAAAAACTGGGTAAGCCATCAGTCTGCACAAGCTATATACACATTTCTTCATGTTTAACTACAATATTGCTTTAATTGTTGCATTTCCCTCTTTCATTATGCCATTGGCCTTGTGCTTTAGTAATTATTTCATTTCCAATTTGCAACACAGAACACAGTCGTCCAGCTGGGTGGGACTGCTTTCGCCTTGTTCCACTCTAATCTATCTAATTGTAGCCAGAGAATTGCCATCGATAGCTTTGCTTCCCATTCCCACACCGGTACCCTGGTGTTTCACAAGGATCTATCCTTGCACCACTCTTATTTCTCATCTATATGTTGCCCCTCAGTGACATCATCCAAAAACATATCAGCTTCCACATGTATGCTGATGACACCCAGCTCTACCTTACCACCGCCCCTCTCTAACCCACCACTGTCTCCAAATTGTCAGACTGCTTATCCGACATCCAGAGCTGGATAAGCAGAAACGTGTTGCAATTAAATATTGGGAAGACCGAAGCCATTGTTTCGACAAACTTCACTCCCTTGCCACCAATTCCATCGCGTTCCTTAGCAACTGTCTGAGGCTGTGCCAGAATGTTCATAACCTCAGTGTCATATTTGGCCAGGAGATGAGCTTTCAACCACATATCCATGCTGTCACTACGACCGCCTGTTTCCATTTATGCAACATAACCCGTCACAGCCCCTGCCTCAGCTCTTTTGCAGCTGAAACCCATATCCATGCCTTTGTGACCGCTAGACTTGACTATTCTAATGCACACCTGGCTGGCCTCCCACATTTTACTCTCCATAAACCTGAGGTCATCCAAAACTCTGCTGCCCGTGTCCTAACTTGCACCGAGCCCCGTTCATCCATCACCCCAGTGCTCGTTGACCTACACTGGGTCCCCATTAAGCAATGCCTCGATTTTAAGATTTTCATCCTTGTTTTCAAATCCCTCCATGGCTTGGCCCCTCCCTATCTCTGTAATCTCCTCTCGTTCTACAGCCCTTCAAGAGATCTGCACTCCTCTAATTCTGGCATCTTGAGTTTTCCTGATTTTAATCGCTCCAACGTTGGTGGTCGTGCCTTCTGCTGCCTAAACCCTAAACTGTGGAATTCCCTCCACCTCTCTATCTCGCTTTCCTCTTTTAAGACACTCCTTAAAACCTACCTCTTTGACCAAGATTTTGGTCATCTGCGTTATTATCTCCTTATGTAGCTCGGTGTCATATTTTGTTTAGTGATGCCTCTGTGAAGTGCGTTGAGACATTTTATTATGCTAAAGGCACTATATAAATACAAGTTGTTGTTGTAAATTATTCATTATTCAACCTGCATGTATAAATAAATTGGACAATAATCCGAACAAGGGAACTACTGGATACTCTTTTAATATTTTAATTTGCAATAATCTTATGAAAGTTGTATGATTCCTTTCTCTCTCTTCCCCACATTCATGCTGTACTTAAGACTTTATTATGGCTACCCTCTTTTTTTTCCATGCAACAGTAAGATGCTGTTGCCAAAAACATCAGAAAAAGATTTTTACAAAAGCAAAATCTTGGAGGTGCTGGAAATGTGAAATAAAAACAGAAAATGCTGGAAATACTCAGCAGGTCTGGCAGCATCTGTAGAGAAAGAAACAGTTCGACTTGAAATGTTAACTCTGTTTCTCTCTCTCAACAGAAAAAGATTTATGTTTGCTGTCCCTATTTTCTTTCCTTTTCTCATCCTTTTTGCATTGTCTTTTATGACTCAATCCATAGCCATTTTAAAAATTAAAAAAGGCAATCCTACCAACTATTTTGCTAATATTTTGGCAATTACTAGTTCCACTTAAAGAATTGTGGTTGTGCTGAGATATATTCTTCATGTTGTTATACTACTGCTTTTTTTATAATAGATGGATGTACATATCAAATTTTTCCTATTCTTATTTCAAAGTAATCCAAATGAACCCAAAAATCAAGGAATGAAGTGGCCTGAATATACACAATTAGAACAACAGTACATAACTTTAAACACTGAAGCACCAGGAATTTATATGAAACACCGTGCTCAGCAATGTGCCTTCTGGAATCTATTTCTTCCCAAACTCCTTCAAAGAACAGGTATGAAAGACATATTCCAAAACATAACCTGATGTGTTTCACTATTTTTGATGTATGAAGTACTTTTCTTTGTTAAGAAGAGATATGTTTGTGTACAATAGAATTACATACTAATGCTTTGTTTTCCCATCAGTTTAGTACCACTGAATACCATAATTTTTTTTTATTCATTCATGGGATGTGGGTGTCACTAGCTAGGCCAGCAATTATTGCCCATCCCTAATTGCCCTTGAGAAGGTGATGGTGAGCTGCCTTCTTGAACTGCTGCAGTCCATGTGGGTTAGGTACACCCACAGTGCTGTTAGGAGTTCCAGGATTTTGACCCAGAGACAGTGAAGGAACGGCGATATAGTTCCAAGTCAGGATGGTGTGTGCCTTGAAAGGGAACTTGCAGGTGGTGGTGTTTCCATCCATCTGCTGCCCTTGTACTTTTAAGGTGGTAGAGGTTACGTGTTTGGAAGGTGCTGTATAAGGAGCCTTGGTGCGTTGTTTATTTATATATATATATATATATATATATATATTAATTGTAATTACATTTCTCAACCCGGATACCCCATAGAAGCACAATTAGAGATTTAATACAAGGGTTTTGGACACAATTGTGAGAAACAAATGCAACAAAAACAAAATATAGAATACTGTGCCTAATAACATTAGCTACTTAATTCATAATTGTACTGCATAATATTGAACATATTATGCTGATTACAAATGTTAAAGAAGACAATCTAATTTAGTTCCATTAATAAGTAATTTATAACGCTGCTATATTTTGCTATTTTCATGAATCAAGGACTAATTACTTCAGAAATTAACAAATCAAATTCAAGGTTGTGAGTGCAGTCAATGTTAAATGCACGACAGCTAATTGGGAACCATCTAAAATATTTCTACTTTCCCTAAATTTGCATGTAATTGGGGAAACCTCAATTTTTTTAATCTCAGCAATGGATTTTGAAATGTTTAGGAAAAGGGGCTTCTTTACCCTCCATTACAGCCCCTGCATACCTTCATGTACAGGCCTTAGTTTCTGCTGAGGCCAACCAGTATGCCAGTTTTTCCATTTTAACTGTCTAACCAACTCCTCTGGTACTGCAGCAGCAGGATTTCAAGGCTGGCAAAAAGTGAGTTTCATCTTGTTGGCGGGTGTCCAACTGTAAACCTGCAGTACATACAGGGTGAACTCCAACCCAGTTTCCAAGGTCACTATTCCAGCAGTATCAGAGCATGGGTGCCTGAGTTCTGCCCCGCTGGGCAGCTAATCCCAGCCCATGTCTTATCACTTCAATTCAGTTAGATCCCGGAACAATGGACTTGTCAGCTTCCTCTACTCCTACTGCATTTATATTCAGTATAGTAGAACTTTGCAAGTCGACCACTTCTCTGTTTCAACCATCCTACTAAATCAACCAGTTTTTTCAGTTGCCAATTGAACATTGCATCCCCACTGTTCATTCTACTGATCAGGAAATTGATCGCTCTTTTTTGGGTTCTAAGCAAACAAATCTAAGTCAAGTGCTCTCTTAGTTCAGCTGACAGCACACTGATGTCTAGTTAGAATGATTCAAACTCTGCCACAGGATTTTAGAATGTAAACCGGACTAGCACTCCAGTAGAGTACTAAAGGAGATTATCTGAGTTGTCCTGTGGGTAGGTCCTCAGTTGAATGTTAAAGATCCCATGGTATTATTTAAAAATGATTGGGAAACAAAAGCAGAGTAGTATCTTTCCCCCAAGCAGTACCACCAAAAAACTAATTAACTGGTCAATAAAATAATAGCTGTTTGTAAGATCTTGCTGTCCGTAAAATGGCTGCTGTGTTTGCCTGCATTAAAAGTCACTGCACTTCAAAATAATTAATTGTCTAAAGTGCTTTGAAGCATTTCTGAGAAACATTTCTAAGGTGTGTGTGTATATGCAAATATTTGTTTTTTAATCACGCTAAGCTGATGACCCACTAAAACTTGTAGATAAATGGATAACAGTTACCATAATTCATCCCCTGCCCAATGAAATTTATATTTGTAAAATATTTTAGCACTTTTATTTTTCACAAAAATATTAGGAGATTTCAACAAAACATTTTTATATCCTCCACTTGCATACAGGATCAGTAAATACACTAGGAGGATCAGCACATCATGCAGATTATTGTTGATTATTACAACACACTGCAAATTATCCCAGTCTGCAGGTGGAGGGTAAAGGAAGATATTTGCTTTGTATTCCTTCTGTTTCAATTAGAATAAATGTTATTAAAAATTCACACATGATAAAGCATTTTGTGTAGAAAAAATTATAATTGAGCTCAGCTTAAACTGACCAAGCATATCACCCCAACAATAAGTTGACCACTTTTTTGGCCACTTGTTTTGATAGTCAATTTTTGAGGATCTTCTCTGCTGCGGTTCTGTATTTACTTTAGTACATCCTGAAAAATGTATTCATTAATAGTTACCACTGCTGCCGCTTTATACAGTTTGCTTTAGTTCCATGTCTTCAGCTGATTTGAAGTGGAGTATCAACTTATGATAAAAATAGAGCTAATATTTGTTTTGCTTTGTTTTTGTCTTTATGGCTTTATTTCCATTTTTAGAATAGTAATGGGAAATGTAACAGGAATCTTGTGCACTACTTGCTGTGCATTAATATCAGCCCGAAGCTAGTGGTATTTACATAAGTCATTTGACGCAGCCAAAAAAGGATACATTCCGTATTGCAGTGACATACCTCTTTGCTATTGTGTTCAGAAAAAAAATTAGCACACCAGAGCTTTATCCCTATGCAAAGACACAAGTGGAAAATGTATTGGATTTAAAAGCTAGCACAGTGCGGTTGATGACAATAAACCTATTTTAATTAAAAGATGTTTGTGCTACTAAAATGTAAGTTTTATAATTTCTGTGGAATGCGATAAATGTTTTAAACATTGATTATAAATCTCTGTTCAAGACTAGTACTATATTTTAAATTACTGGGATCTGCAACTTATAAGTACTAATTATGAATTGCAATTTTTTTTCAGCACGCATGGATGAAGCAGAACAACAGTGGAAGCAGGAATTCCATCGATGGAACTCTTACATGTCAGACTGGAAAAGTAAATTCAATGCTTATAACAGCAAAAAAGACAGTTGTACCAGTGTTTAAGCAATATGGTTTACCTCTGCAAAATGACTTGTGCAGTTTAAATGGCATACATACTATGTGACAAATAGAAAAGGCTTCATTTGGCCTAAAAGCTTGCTATCTCTTCAGTCATAAAATATCCTTAAATTAACTCCTAAGTGCAAAACATGTTATATAGTACCTGTATGGCAACTAATATATTCACATTTATAAGATGCATTATATGCAAGTGCCCAGCTATCACTTCCGAGACCACCGCAAAGACTTTGTCATATTTTATCAAAGTACTTCCATCTTTTTCTCTACCTCAGTGTTCTGTCTTTCCATCTCTCCTCCTCATCCTTTGCCTTCCATTCTCTCCAGCATTTTGCTGCTTTTGCGTTTATACTATTTCCTGGTTTCCACTTCACATAGAATGAACTCACGTCTCAGCTTGACTTTTCCACCTCACTTCTGTATCTCCAGCTGATAGAGTCATACAGCATAGAAACAGGTCCTTCGGCCCACCGTGTCCATGCCGACCATAATGCCTATCTAGACTAATCCCACCTGCCTGCATTAATTCCATATCCCTCTATGCCTTGCCATTCAAGTAGCTGTCCAGATGCCTCTTCAATGTTGCTTCTGTTCCTGCCTCCACCACCTCCTCTGGCAGATCAATCCAGATACCCACTATTCTTTGTGTGAAAAATTTACCCCTTTAATCCCCTTTAAACCTCCTCACTCTCACATTAAATCTATGCCCTCTAGTTTTAGTCAGCCCTACCATGGGAAACAGACTCTGGCTATCTACCCTATCTATGCCTCTCATAATCTTATATACCTCTATCATGTCCCCTCTCAGCCCCCTTTGCTCCAGGGAAAACAGACCCAGCCTATCCAATCTCTCTTTATAACTCAAGCCCTCCAAACCAGGCAACATCCTTGTTAATCTTTTCTGCACCCTCTCTAGCTTACTCACATCTTTCCTGTAGTGCGGCGACCAGAACTGCACACAGTACTCCAAATGCGACCTAACCATCGTTATGTACAACTTGATGTCCCAACTCTTGTACTCAGTGCCTCAGCCAATGAAGGCAATATGCCTTCTTCACCACCCTGACTACCTGTGTTGCCACTTTCAGGGAGCTATATACTTGAACCCCAAGGTCTCTCTGCTCAACAACACTCCCCAGGGCCCTGCCATTCACTGTATATGTCCTGCCCTGGTTTAACTTCCCAAAATGCATCACTTTGCACTTGTCTGCATTAAATTCCATTTGCAAATCCCTTGCCCACTTTCCCAGTTGATCTACATCCTGTTGTAACCTTAGACATCCTTCTTCACTGTCCACTATACCACCAATTTTGGTGTCATCTGCAAACTTACTAATCATGCCCCCTACATTCACATCCAAGTCATTAATATATATGACAAACAACAGAGGGCCCAGCACCGATCCCTGCGGCACACCACTGGTCACCGGCCTCCAATCTGAAAAACAACCCTCCACTACCATCCTCTGCCTCCTATCACCAAGCCAATTTTGTATCCAATTGGCTAGCTCATCCTGGATCCCATGTGTTGGACCAGCCTACCATGCGAAACCTTGTCAAAGGCCTTGCTAAAGTCCATGTAGACAAGTCCATCGCCCTACCCTCGTCCATCCTTTTGGTCACCTCCTCAAAAAACTCAATCAAATTCGTGAGACATGATTTCTGACTATCTCTAATCAGATCTTGCCTTTCCAAATGCATATAAATCCTATCTCTCAGAATCCCTTCCAATAACTTTCCCACCAGTGATGTAAGGCCTGTAGTTCCCTGGCTTATCCCTGCTGCCCTTCTTAAATAAAGGCACAACATTAGCTATCCAGGCACAACATTAGCTATTGTGATGCAGAGCACAATGTTGTATTACTGCTTACCCTCGGTCTAACCTGTTTTAAACCTATTCTTTTCATAAAACAATTTAATCTAAAACAGGAAAAGCAATATAGTTCAAGAACAGTGGTACATAATTTACTGTCAAAATAACGGCAAAGCTATTAGTGTTCACCACTGTATATGTGCAAATGGCACAGCAACTTCAGACGAGGGCGGATTTTTTTTCATTCTTTCATGGGATGTGGACATTACTGGCAAGGGCAGCATTTGTGCCCCATCCCTAATTGCCCTTGACAACTGAATGGCTTGTTAGGCCATTTCAGAGGGCAGTTAAGAGTCAACCACTTTTCTGTGGGTGTGAGTCACATGTATGCCAGACTAGGTTAGAAGAGCAGATTTCCTTCCCTAAAGGACATTAGTGAACTGGATGGATTTTTACGACAATTAATGATAGTTTTATGGCCCCATTACTGAGACTAGCCTTCACTTACAGATTTTTAAATTAATATTAATTGAATTTAAATTCCACCAGCTGCCATGGTGGGATTTAAACCCATGTCCCCAGTGCATTAGCCTGGGTCTCTGGACTACTCATCCAGTGACATTACCACTACACTGCCATCTCCCCATATTACAGTTAAATGTGGATAGCTCACCATTGCATTGCATTTAGTGGCATGATGTTGCTGTGCTTACTTAATAGATGCAAACTAAACTCGCTGCAGAAAGTTAGAGTTGGTCTGAAGTGATGCAAGGAGCCAGTTTTGGAGCCAGTACAAGTCCACATAGATTTCATTTGCTCTGGATTAGATGTCAGAGATTCTTCTAACATTGTGCTAATTGTTAATTACTGCCAATGAACTTCTCTTCTGCTGAAAGTTAACTATTATTAGTGTGAAGTCTCATTCTTTCAGATTTTAACTGGATATTTTAAAACTGTGGAATTTATTTTTTTTTAAATTTTCCTTTCTGTCTTTTTCTCTCATTATCCAATTTTTCTCTCTTTTTCGGTGATTTGACATTGAATTCACCCATTCTAATGTACACTTCCTACTCAGTCCTTGTGCTATTAATTTCACAATACTTCAGTCTGATTGGTTAAGTAGATACATAGTTGCTTGCCCTGCTCACTCAGGCCCAAATGTCCTGTTTCCCTTGCTGTGCCTTTATAACCTTGTATTTTAGCAACTACTTATTTCCTATTTTGATAGTAGAGGGAGGCGTTTCACCAGAACAGGTCATGTATTGGTGTGCCAGTGCCCCACAGGCACAATTTCAGGACCTTATTGCATGTAACCATTCACATTTAACTTACTTTTTAAACAGCGTGTATTTGTGTGAAGTTATTTAATAATGCAAAATAGAGCTGTAAATCTATTTTAAATGTAAAACTAGCCAGCATTTTTGGTATTCAGTTATTTCATGTTTACAAGTCCAAGGTGAATGCAAAATTAAAATTACATGATAGTACAATAAAGGGCTCAATCAACATTACTAAAACGGATTACCTGATCATTGTCGCATAGCTGCTTTTGGGAGCTTGGTGTGTACAAATTAGCTGCTGAATTTCCTACATTACAATAGTGAATACACTTCAAACAGTACTTCATTGGATATAAAGCACTTTGTGATATCCTGAGGTTATGCAAGGTGCTTTATAAATGCACATTTTTCTTTTTACGGCTGTTGCCAATTGAGTGCTCCCAGCAAGGAGCGGCACTCATAGGGTGTGCTGGTCAGAAAGTCATTGGCCCAAAAGCTTGATTTTTTTCCCCCCACCTATTATGAACCGGGTATCAGGCATTGCGGACTTGTAATTTCCTGACCAGGGTTCAATGAGAACGCTGAAGTGCATCGAGAACATTCAATTGAAGAATTAGCTGTTATATTTCTATGTTGGAGTTATTTTAGGATTAAAGAGCCAGTTTTAGTTATTCTAATAATTTCAATTTTTTGAATTTTTAAATAAAATGGATATAATTTTAATCTACATTTGCATAACACATAGCACATTACAATAGAAATGTCATGTGCCTTGCAAGTTGATTTCAGAGCTGATGCAATGTGTTGTATTTTCTCTGGTCTCCCTGGGACATAATGGGTGCAAAATTCAATTGAGCGGTGCTACAGACACCTTCCTCAGTTTCCCAGAGGCATGATGCAGCATTGGCTGCTTCCTATGCAGCCTGCATGCCGTTCTGCAAGGATATAGGTGCATGCAGGTGCATCCCCTGTGTGTGCCAGAAAGTGATGATTTGGTGCTATCCTGCCAGCTGATGTGACACCAGGGTACCAAGCTAGGGCAATGAATGTGCAGGTAGGGTCTACATTGTTTAGTCATGAAAAAAGAAGTGTGAAGCTGCAAGTTGGGCTCTGCAGTTGCATTATTTAAAGAGCCAGGCACTGTGATTACAGGTATTGTAATTTTTTGGAACTTTTTCTGTTGCAAAGTATCTGGAAATACTATGGAGTGTATTTGGAGGTGTGTTGGTGAGTTCCTGCCAGAGAGTGTTGCTTCATCCTCACAGGGATGGCAGAGGGGTAGGGGCCTGTGCACACAAAGGCTGCAGCAGGTATGGGGACAGCCGTGGTAGTGCCTCTGGGTCAGCAGCACAATAGGAAGTTGGAGCAAAGGCAGTGGAGAGGGCAAACTCTTCGCCGTGCCCTCTGCAAAGTTGGAACCAGACTCCTCCATGATCCTTGACAGCAACGGGAGGCTGTCTATAATGTTAATGCCAAATAGTCTTAATGCCAAAGGGATCAAGGGAAATGGGGAGAAAGCGGCTACAGGGTACTGAAGTAGACGATCAGCCATGATCTTTTTTGAATGGCGGAGCAGGCTTGAAGAGCCGAATGGCCTACTCCTGCCCCTATTTTCTATGTTTCTATGTAATACACCCAGCATCTCGGTGGGCATGTCCATTCAGCACTGTCCTGGATGCTACTCCATTGAGGCCGTCATCTGAGTCCTCTGCAGCAATATTCACTTGCCACTTAGGTAAGAGCATAGCAGGGATTGATGGGGCTGTGAAATTGACAGGCTGGGAAGTCTTCAATATTGATCCAGATAGATGATTCTTTGCCTAAAAGAAAGGCTTTTGTTCAGCAGACTTGTTCTGATTGTGTGTTTTACTACTTTGGAGGTCATTTCTGCTACCTTGAATTTTTTTGGCTTTGATCTGAACTTCCTAGCTGCCAGCTTTGACAGCAGCATGGGAGCAGCTGATAGAGTTCTACATTGGACCTCTGATGAGTAGCAAGATGAGCAGCACTAGCAGAAGCAGCTGCTGCCTTCTCCTCCGCCTCCTACTGCTCCACAGGACAGAGGGGATGAACACAGAGCTCCAGCTCTTGGGAGGCAATACTCCCAACACAGGGTTTACCAGTAGAGGATCAGCTTTCTGGATATGACTGAGCAACAGTACTTCAGGAGGATCAGATTTTCTCGACAGCTTGTTGCTGACATCTGCAGCCTCCAGGAACAAGACCTCTAATCCAGTGGACCAGGTGGGTGTGCATTACTGGTTGCAGTCTCAACAGTTCTGAATTTCTTTGGCTCCAGATTGTTCTAAGGATTTGGTGAATTCTACAGGATTTTGCAATCGACTGCGCACAAGTGCATCTCCCAGATAGCCAATGCCATGTTTGCCAGGGACACCATTTATGTCCACTTTGCTACTGTTATGACCAGGTGAGGCACGGGTCTAGGTCTCCCCTATCAGCCTTTTCTTGGTTTGGCTGTAACAGGCTTTAACTTTAAAACACCGTACTTTAGCTTCCCTCTTAATGACTCCTTGCTCACTGCTCTCTAATTGTAATGGCAAAGAAATCAACCAGACAGGGTTTCTCAGATTTAAACAAGAAAGGTGTAATTTTATTAACCTTAAAAATCGAATTCAGTTAAAACTACTAAAAATACGTGATAAACACACATGCAAATAGAGACAGAGGAGGAGAAAAAAGGGGAAAGGTTTGAAGTAATAACTGGAGTTCAGTTACTGGTTTTGGATTTGATGTAAAGTCTTTGATTGAAGTTAAGTCTTGCAGTTCTCGTTGGAGCCCAGTGCAAACTTTCAAACTTGTTTCGCTGGTCTTCTGCCTTGAGGCTTAAGTTACTTCTGTGGGTCCCTGGAACTTTGCGTGAAAGAGAGAGAGAAGGAGACAGGGAGAGTCATGCCCTCTGTTTTGTCTTCATATTGCAGTCACGTCCCAAAACTGTTCTGTGAGCACAATTCAATTAACTCCCAGCAGGTTAGTCATGTGACTAGCTCCTTATTTGGAACAACCTCTCCTGCGAGGTTTGTGGATTTCCCCCAAGCTTACCAGGCACTCTCAGTGGGGGGGGGGGGTGGTGGTGGGGATGCGGGTGGAATGCCAGCGGAATGCCGGCTCTTACACGTTCAATGTCTCTTGATCAAAATCCATCAGGCTAATTGAATGGGAGACACTCCATTGTCTTCTTTCTGCAACTGTCTTTTAGACTGCAAATGTGGAGCCATGTTTTCAGCCACTGTTGTGGTCTTTTTAAGCAAGTTATTTCAAGTCCAGTAACAGTTCAAAAATAATATTCCATATGACAATATTAATATGTTTCATTTTTGGCAGGTTTACTTTCCGTCACACTATTGATGAGGCCAGTCAGAACAAGAGGGATTTGCTGCAATGGCTGGATTCCCATAAGTTCAGGGAGTCATAGTTGGAACCCATGTGGCAACAAGCCACCCTTAGATAAATTGGGAGTACTCATCCATCGAAAGTGATTCCACTGCATTAATGTTCAACTGATATGTACGACACTCGTGCGTCTCGGTGCAAGATATCCAGGAAGCTACCTTGACACCTTCATTCTACCACAGATCTTCCAAACTCCAACCAGACCCAGTGGATGGCTCCTCAGAGACAAGGGATACCCTCTAAGGATGTGGCTGATAATGTCTGTGAGGATCCCGAATACTGACTGCCAGGAATAGTACCACAGAAGCCATGCATGCACAAGAGTGGTTATTGAGCAAGCTATTGGGCTGTTGAAGTTGCACTTCAGGCCCCTCAACGCATCTCGGGGCACCCTTCAGTATGCACCAGCAAGGGTGTCCTGAATGATAGTTGTCTGCTGTGTCTTGCACAACATGGCACAGCAGAAAGGACTGGAGCTTCAGGGAGCAAAGGTGATGACTGTGTTGCATTTTCAGAGGAGAAAGAGGAAGAGGAGGATGAGTCTCGTGGCAAGGGTCCCTACAGCCGCACATCAAGCTGCCAGAGATGCCCGGGACATCCCCATACAGGCACAATTCAACTAATCTGAAGCTGTGTAGCCATGTGGCTCATCAATGATGAACCCACTGTCCATCAACCCCCCACCCACCCCTCCAACCCAACACAAAGCATTCCCACAGTCAGTAATCTTTCCACTTCACTGACACCCACTGCTTGTCTTGTACTCCTGTCATAGTGTTTACCTCAAGTCTGGCAGGTGAGAGGCAACAATGGAGATTTGAAATAAAGTTTATGGTGCATAACAATTACAATAAACAGGACATTTAAACACCCAAGTGATTTTCCTTGTGCAACTACAAATCCCTTATCTTCCTTTTCTATTACTCCTACATGGTTCTATCCCTGTGGCTTCAACAGAGCTAGAGGCTGGCTGCTCAGTTTCCTGCTTTGACTGCTCAGATGCTCGTAGCAGATGTCGTCTTCGTTTTGGAGCCTGTGAGTGCCTCACCAAAGACTGCCTCACCTGCACCTGTACAGGGGCAGACTTGGGTGCTCTGACTGACTTGGGGATAAGGGGTTGGAGTGAGAGTGAATTGAACAGAGTCCCAACTTCCATGTGCCCCTTTCTCCATATTCCCTCTCCTGGCCCACCCCTACTTCCCTGCTAACTAAAAGCTGGAGAGTGCTTTGCAAAATATTGCATTCCATAAAGCATTGCCTGTCAATCTGTCACACCTGTGCTTCGCACCCTTGCCAAGCCCTCACACAACCATACATTTTTGCATACTTAAATTTCAGTTGGGCACACTTTCAATGTGTAGTGTACAATGGAAAACCTTGCTATATTCTCATTGTCAAATTCATAAAGCCTCAAGTCATTGTGAAATAATATAGATGCATGACGCATAGTCACTTGCCGACAAAGTTGGCATGCAGATGTTGTACTTGCCGGTCACAGTGCATGTACTCTTTCAGTTTGCAGCCTCTTAAGACTACATTTTGCTACACTAAATGTCACTTTGAAAGCAAAACCCCAACCTAAAATAAAGCCCCTAATAATCGCAGATGGTAACAGTACAGCTCCTCTGACATGTCCAAGTTGCTGCAGCAGGGTCTGTGCATTTGCCTACTTGGGCAATGGAATATTTGTGCAAGTTGCCTCAGGTAAAGACAGACCTTCTTCTGATGAATTCTCTGAAAATCTTTATTGTCCTCTAGTTCCTAGAGGCAAGAGGAATTCCAAAAGGAAAGACAAATCTACTGGGTGGCTGGTGTCACGTGGAGATTTTTAAGAAAAAGATTAAATCAAATTGAAATGCAAAAACAAAATGCCCTTCCTCCAATCAGATATTGGGAAGACTGAAATGATTGTCTTCTTCTCCACCACAAACTCCCTCGCCACCAATTCCATTCCTCTCCCTAGCAACTGTCTGAGGCTGATCTAGACTGTTCAGAAACTTGCGAACCATTGGTGTCATGTTTGACCCCGAGATAAGCTTTCAACCAGATATCTATGCCGTCACAAAGACTGCCAATTTCCACCTCTGTCACATCTCCCATCTCTGTCCCGCCTTGGCTCTTTGTTGCTGGAAGCTCATCCATGCCTTTGTTACCTCCAAACTATTCTAATACACTCTTGGCTGGCCTCCCATATAATCTTGAGATCAGCCAAAACTCTGCTACCTATGTCCTAGCTCGCACCAAATGCCATTCACCCATCACCCCTGTATTCGCTGGCCTACACTGGCTCAATTTTAAAATTCTCAACCATATTTTCAAATTCCTGAATGGACTGGTCCCTCTATAAACTCCCTCAGCTCGCCAATCCTCCAAGATATCTGCGCACCTCTAATTCCAGCCTTTTGAACATCCCCAATATCAATCGCTCCACCATTGATGGTGGTGCCTGCAGCTACTTAGGCCCTAAGAATTCCCTCCCTAAACCTCATGCGTCTTTACCTCATTTTTCTCCTTTGAGACACTTCTTAAAACCTACCTCTCTGAACAAGCTTTTGAACATCTGCCCTAAATTCTCCTTATGTTGCTCAGTGTCATACTTTGTTTTATACTGCCTGTGTGGAGTACCTTGGGATGTTTTATTACATAAAAGGCACTATATATATAAGCTATTGAGCAATTACAGTAAAAGGAAAACATAAAAGAAAAAAATAAACATTAAATAAACCCCTAGATACACAGCTTTAAGAATACCAGACAATGACTTCTACCAGCTCCACACCTGTTTATACAAGGATGGAAGGTCCTCTGTGTATTTGCATGGTTTCTTCACGTATAATAATCACTGCTCAATTAGTGCTTAGCCTCTTTTGATTATTTTCTCTGCATTTGTGCAGCTCACGGCTGGAATTTCACAGGACCCAGTGGGAAAGGGAAGGAGCAACTGGAAGCGAAGGGTGAAGGACCTCCCGCTCCAACTCCCATTCCCATTGGAATCTTGCACCGGCTGTCCAATTAATAGCCAGCAGGCGAGGTGACTGGCCACTCAGTTGCTGAAGGCGTGCTTTCAGGTGAGGTGGTCATCACCTGATTCAGAAGGAAGTGCTGGCACCATATTTTTAAGGCTGCCAGCACCCAAGCCATGCTGTGGACATCTGTTGCTGCAGAATTCCTCCCAGCAACCATCCTCCGAAGACTCATGCCTGCCAGCATCCAGCTACCAGTGACGCCTGCACCATCCAGAGGAGTGTGGTAGGCCAGGCCTAAGCTGAGCCCGAGGCTGATGACAGGCCTCTGGAGTCATCCATGAGACAGGAGATGCTGGAGGTCCAGCGTGAGTTGCGTGAAGATATGACTGAAATTCCAGAGGGTAAGCACACCCTGGCTTGGACAGCGGAGAAGTCCATCCAGGCCACAAATGTTGTGATCTCCCTCTCGTCTTAAGTGTGTGGCCTCTGCCATCAAAAGATTAGCAACTCTAATCGAGAGTCAGTTATAGCAAGCCAGTTAGTGGTTGCCGGAGATGTGCGCAGACCTGCATGTCATTGCCTTGTCCGTGAGCTCTACCAGCACTGCCAAGGTGAGAGAGGAACAGGGCACCTGAAGTCTCCATCAGGTCCTTGTCCTTCTCAAATCAGTAGGGAGTTGCAAGTGTGACTTACAAGGGAGGAGGAGTGGCTGCCTTCTGCTTCTGGGGGCTCCTCTCAGTGGCTCCTCAGCCCCTCAACCAGTGACACCAATGCCTCAAGTTGCCATGATGACAAAGGAGGCTCCTGCACCTGTACAAGAGCTCCTCAGGATACCGGGACCCGTCAAGCCTCAAGCAGCCTGAGGATTGCCGGCAAGGTCATTCCAGGCAAGGGGCAACAAGGTCAGCCTCCACCGTACCAGGCAGTGAAGGGGGAGCACCACATAGGAGCACTCGCAAGAGAAAACATTAGATGCACTTGGGCCTCTTGGGTGAATGGATAGTTAAAGATTCTCTACTTATGTGTGATGATTTATGTAATTAATGTTGGCTTTGGTTATGTAGTTTCTGTCCATTGTTGATGACCCGCTGGCAGTGCAAGGGTGGCATGTGTCAACCCAGGGGCTGGTTGGGCGAGCGAATATGGCTTGTGTGTTCATCCCTTACACATTGTTGAAGCACCAGGTGCTAGTGGCCGAGGGCTTACATAGGAACATAGGAGCAGGAGTAGGCCATTCAGCCCATCAAGGCTGCCCCACCATTCAGTATGATCATGGCTGATCATCCACTTCAATGCCTTTTTCCCACACTATCCTCATATCCCCTTATGTCATTTGTATTTAGAAATCTGTCAATCTCTGCTTTAAACATATTCAGTAACTGAGCTTCCACATCCCTCTGAGGTAGAGAATTCCAAAGACTCACAACCCTCTGTGTAAAGAAATTTCTCCTCATCTCTGTCCTAAGTGACTTCCCCCTTATTTTGAAATTGTGTCCCCTGGTTCTAAACTCCCCAACCAGGGGAAACATCTTAGCGGCATCTAGCCTGTCAATCCCTTTATGCATTTTGTAGGTTTCAATGAGATCACCTCTCATTCTTCGAAACTCTAGAGAATACAGGCCCAGTTTCCCCACTCTCTCTTCATAGGACAGTCCTGCCATCCCGGGGACAAGTCTGGTGAACTTCGTTGCACTCCCTCTATGGCAATAATATCCTTTCTAAGATAAGTGGACCAAAACTGCACACAGTGCTCCAAGTGTGGTCTAACCAAGGTTCTATAAAATTGAAGCAAGACTTCACTACTCCTGCACTCAAATTCTCTTGTGATAAAGTCTAATATACCATTAGCCTTCCTAATTTCTTGCTACACCTGCATGTTAGCTTTCAATGACTTATTGACAAGGGCACCCAGGTCCCTTTTTACATCTACACTTTCTAATCTCTTACCATTTAAGAAATACTCTGCACATCTGTTCCTCTTACCAAAGTGGATAACCTCACATTTTTTCACATTATATTCCATCTGTCATGTTCTTGCCCACTCACTAAGTCTGTCCAAATCCCCTTGAAGCCGCTTTGAATCTTCCTCACAACACACATTCCCACCTAGTTTTGTCTCATACGCGAACTTGGAAAGACTATTCAGTCCCCACATCCAAATCATTGATATATATTGTGAACAGCTGGGGCCCAAGCACTGATCCCTGCTGTACCCCACTAGTCATAGCCTGCCAATGCGAGAATGACCCGTTTATTCCTACTCTCTGCTTTCTGCCTGTTAACCAATCCTAAATCGATGTCCACACTGCCTGTGTGGAGTTTGCAAGTTCTCCTTGTGTCTGCGTGGGTTTCCTCCGGGTGCTCCGGTTTCCTCCCACATGCCAAAGACTTGCAGGTTGCTAGGTAAATTGGCCATTATAAATTACCCCTAGGATAGGTAGGTGGTAGGGAAATATAGGGACTGGTGGGGATGTGGTAGGAATATGGAATTAGTATAGGATTAGTATAAATGGGTGGTTGATGGGCGGCATAAACTCGGTGGGCCGAAGGGCCTGTTTCAGTGCTGTATCTCTTAAAAAAAAGTATATTACCTCCTATCTCATGTGCTTTAATTTTGCTAACCAACCTCCTGTGGGGACTTTATCAAAAGCCTTCTGAAAATCCAAGTGTGCCACGTCCACTGACTCCTCTTTATCAATCCTGTTGGTAACATCCTCAAAAAACTCCAAAAGGTTCGTCAAACATGATTTCCCATTCATAAATCCATGTTGACTATGTCCAATCAGATCATTATTATCCGTGTCCATTTATCACATCCTTTAGAATAGATTCTTGCATGTTCCCTACAACTGATGTAAGGTCTGGAATTCCTTGTTTTCTCTCTCTCTCCCTTCGTAAATAGTGTGGTGACATTTGCGACCTTCCAATCTGCAGGGATCGCTCCAGAATCTATAGAATTTTGAAAGATGATCACCAATGCACCCACTATCTCCATCGCTACCTCTTTCAACACTCTGGGATGTAGAATATCAGGTCCTAGGGACTTATCAACCTTCCGCCCCATTAATTTCTCCAATACAATCTTCTTACTAATACTAATTTCCTTCAATTCCTCATTCCCCCTAATCCCTTGGATCTCTAATTATGGGTGATTTCTTCCTCAGTGAAGACAGATACAAAGTAATCATTTAGCTTCTTTTCCGGTTCTCTATTCCCCATTATAAATTCTCCTGACTCTGCCTGTATTAGACCCACATTTGTCTTAGCCAAATGTTTCCTTTTTATGTGCCTGTAGAAGCTTTTACAGTCCATTTTTATATTTTTGCTAGCTTACATTCATATTCTATTCTCCCTTTCTTTATCAGTTTCTTTTGCTATATTCTAAAATCCTCCCAATCCTAAGGTTTATTACTATTTCTAGCACCTTTATAGGCCTTTTCTTTTAATCTTATACAATCCTTAACTTCCTTTGTTAACCAGGGTTGACTGCCTTTACTTTGGGGTTTTTGTGCCTTGAAGGAATGTATAGTTGCTGTAAGCTATGCCTATGTACAGTCATGTAATTTAATGTATTTTCCCAATCCACCTCAGCCAACGTGCCCCTCATACCTTCATAATTTCAAATTATGTTTCAAATTTAAGACCCTGGCTTCAGATTGAACTACCTCACTTTCAAATATAATGTGCAATTCTATCATATGGTCACTCATCCCGAAAGGTTCTTTTACAACAAAATTATTAATTAGCCTTTTCTCATTACATTGGGCCGAAGGGCCTGTTTCAGTGCTGTATCTCTAAACTAAACTAAACTAATAACTCGAGGTGAGCCACTAAAAAAAAAACTAGATCTAAAATAGCCTGTTCTGTAGTTGGTTCCTCAACAGACTGCTCTAGAAAACCATCTCTAACACACTCCAGAAACTCGTCCTCCATAGCATTAGTGCTCATTAGGTTTACCCAGTCTCTATGCAGATTGAAGTCACCCATAATTACTGTATTAGTGATGCCACATGCTGCCCTAATCCCCTGATTTATACCATGGCCCACACTACCGCTACTGTTTGGTGGCCTACAAACAATTCCTACCAATATTTGCTGCCCCTTGCTGTTTCTGAGCTCCACCCAAACAGATTCCACATTTTGTACTTCCAATCAGAGATCCTCCCTTACTATTGTACTGATCCCATCCCTTATTATCAACACACCACCTCCTTTTCCTTTTTGCCTGTCCTTCCTAAATGTCGAATATCCTTGAATATTCAGTTCCCAGTCTTGGTCACCCTGTAGCCACGTTTCCGTTATGGCAATTAGATCATACCCATTTACCTCTATTTGGGCCTTTAAATCGTCTACCTTGTTGCGAATGCTGCATGCATTCAGGTAGAGTGCCCTTAATCTTGTCTTCTTGACATTCTGCATTCTAAGGCTAGTTGATGCTCGCCTTTGTTTTGCCTGCCTTCTAATATCACTTGCTACTTTTCTACCTCCTGTTACCAGCTTTACTTCCTTACAATTTGAGTTACCCCTCAGGCTCCCATCCCCTGACAAGCTAGTTTAAACCCTCCCCAACAGCACTAGCAAATCTCCCTGCGAGGATATTAGTTCCGGTCCTGTTAAGGTGTAGCCCGTCCCACCTGCCCCAGAACTGGTCCCAATGTCTCAGAAATCTGATACCCTCCCTCCTACACCAATTCTCCAGCCACATGTTCAATCGATCAATCCTCCTATTCCTATGCTCACTAGCACATGGCACTGGGAGTAATCCTGAGATTACTGCTTTGGAGGTCCTGCTTTTTAATTTCCTTCCTAACTCCCCAAAATCTTTTTTCAGGACCTCATCCCTCTTCCTACCTATGTCATTGGTACCAATGTGGACCACGACCTCTGGCTGTTCACCCTCCCCCAGAAGGATGTCCTGCAGCCGCTCCGTGACATCCTTGACCCTGGCACCAGGGAGGCAACGCACCATCCTGGAGTCACGTTTACTGTCTTCTGGGCTAAGAGCAGAAGTGAGTGGCTGGTTGGCTTCAGTGGTAAGGATCAGCCTCTCGAGCCTCCCAAGCATCTATGCCATTGCGCCCTCCATGTGGCCTCTCATGTTTTTGAGGATGCTGTTGTAGTTTCTCTTACTTGACAAAAGCACACCGATCACATAGACAAGGTCGGTGAATCTAAAAGGTGGATTCTTTTATTGACGATACTAACTTAAGTACAGCAATACTAGGAAGGTAAAGTAACATGTCTTGTCTCTGTAGTTGTTTCCAACAACTGCCTAGAGATCACAAGGGTCTGTACATCACATCTTGTCTGGTGATGAACAGCCGTTTAGATACGCCCCTTAAAATAATACCATAATATCCCCCTTTTTTCTAAATTAAAGATGTGTCTTAAAATAATTGGAACTATTTACAATACAGCGAGTGAAAAAGGTATTAAATGTTTAAAATATACAGCAACAAATTTGCAAGTCTCTAAAGCGCATTGGAGGTCTAATGACATGCCCTGACCTGATCACTGTAAGTTTAGTTTGTGGTCACTGTACAGTTTCAGTTTTGACTGTTGGTGGGAATGTTTGGTTTGGGTCATGTCTTCGAACATGTTCTGTTGGCAGTGGGTTTGCTCGGCGCTCCTTGGTCTGAAACTTCTCGGGTTTGACAGCAGTTCCTGCACAACATCGTGCTGTTGGATGTTCGGACCTGATATGACTGTGGTTCTGGACAAGTACTGACAACTTCTGCTGGATTCCAGTCAGGTATTGAACACTAAGTTTTTGTCCAACACTGAGACTGGACAATTCTTGACGGTCATGAGAGTTTTCCTTTTCTCTTGCCTGTTGAGCAATTCTTCCCTCACCTCTGGAAGTGATAATAGCTGGTGACTGGGTAGGTTCGTAAGCACTGGCCTACCAAGCAACAACTTGACTGGAGATGGGATTGTTGCACTAAAAAGTGTCACTCGGCTATGTAACATAGCAACATGTAAATTGCTTACCCACTTTTTTTCAGGTTTTTTTTTCATGTTTGTACTTGCTGCTGTTCAATCTCAGTCCGTTAACACCCTATCTGTATTAATGCTTTGTCTTTCAACACACCATTAACATATTGTTTGCCTTTGCTCCATGACCTTTTGGTCAGCTATGTGGCCTTATCCAATCTACACCTCTTTTGTTATCTCTTGCCCCACCCCCACCTCACTTGCTTATAACCTTTGACATTTCTAATATTTGCTAGTTCCGAAGAAGGGTCACTGACCCGAAACGTTAACTCTGCTTCTCTTTCCACAGATGCTGCCAGACCTGCTGAGTGGTTCCAGCATTTCTTGTTTTTATTTCAGATTTCCAGCATCCGCAGTATTTTGCTTTTATAACATGTAGATTGTGTTTGATTTGTTGGCATTTCATGATCAACGATTTCACAGTGCACACACAATATGCTTTTAGAGTGAGGATAATGTGACGAAGTGTTATGGCAAACTCTCCATTTGTCACACATGGTCTTAAATGGTTTTCCTGTGTACTGGGGTCTGTTGTCAGTGACGAGGTCCTGTGATGCTCCAATAAGACTGAAGATCAAACTTAAAGTGTCCACAATGGACCAGCGAGCAGTTTAAAAGGTCGTACTTGGATATGTTGTGCAACCGACGAATGATTGGGAATTTGAAGAAATAATCTGTCACGACTATGAAATCCTCTCCATGGATACTGAAGAGATCAGTTGCAATTCTGGTCCTTGGATGTGCAGGAACTTCATAGCGTAACAGAGGTTCTCAAGATTGGGCATGTGAGCTTGGCATGCCCCAGAGTTCTTCGTGGCTCTTTCAATGTCGTGGTGTATCCCTGGCCAATAAACTGTTTCTCTGGCCAACTGTCTTGTGTCGTCCAGATCCATATGTGCTTGATGCAACTGTTGCAAGATGAGAGATTTCAGAACAAGTACTCGTTTGCTTTTAAAGATGACATCCTGAGATATTGCAAGTTTATCTCTGAATGGCCAAAATGATTGAATAGCCTCTGGGATGTCCTGGAAAGTCAATGGCCAGTCATCAATCAGGGTCTGCCAGAGCTGTTGCAAAGTAGGGTTGTCAGAAGTTTCCTGTCGAAGCTGTTGACATTTGTACGTGCCAAAACTCATAAGGTCAACATGTCTTCAATTTCAGAGTCAATAAGGTCGACCTGAAGATCCAATGAAATGTCATTGGATTTGGGCGGTTTGGGTAACTGACTAAATGTATCAGATGTGATCATGGTACTACCTGGCTTGTAGTAAGTGTTACAGTAGTACCTTGAATTTTAACAAGCACACATTGTAGTTGAGGTGGCGCACTTGTCAGTGGTTTCTGCTAGATCATCTCAAGGGGTATGTGATTCATTTCGACAATGAATCTTTTCCCAAAGGGATTTGTATGGAAACGCTGAATCCTGAAGACTAGGGCTAAAGCTTCCCGCTCAATGCTGGAGTAATTTATTTAAACATTTGAAAGACTTCTGGATGCGAATGCAATCGGTTTTCCTTTCTGAAGAATGCACGCTCCAAGGACCTTTTGAGACACATCGACTTCTAAAGTGGTCTCATCTGCTGGGTCATTAGAGTGTCAACGGTCACTCGGTCAGTGATTTTTTGAGATCATCAAATATGTGCTGATCTTCGTGCCACACAAATGGAACTTCCTTCTTCAGGAGATCTCAAAGAGACAAAGATTTGTGAGCAAAATTTGGAATGTATAGCAATAAGAAGTTGAATAAGCCTAGGCAATGTTACAGATCTGGCTTGTCTTTTGGATTTGGCACTGCAGTGATGTCCTCCAGCTTGGCAGGGTCAGGAAGGATACCTGCATCTGACTAGATGGACCCAAAGAAATTAATCTGCTTCATGTTGATGTTGCATTTCTGGCTGTTAAAAACGAGTCCTTCTCGACGTGCTGCTTTCATGAGGAGATGTAGGTTTACAGTTGTGCTCCTACTTCGTTCTACCAACAGCAACAATGTAATCTGCTATACAGATGCATCCTGGGACCTCACATGTGATGCAGTCCATATGTTGCTGGAAGAGGTCCTGGCTAATGGAGAGCCCGAATGGTAATCTTTGGAAACAGTATCTTCCGAATGGAGTGAGAAATGTAGTTAGTTCTTGAGGTGATTTCGCCAAATGAACTGACCAGTACCCGTTCACATTTGCAAACTTAGGGTTTAATTCCTCTGGGATTTGGATCTTATGTGGGCATCACTTCAGTGCCGCATTTAGGTGCCTTTGTGATGGAACTACACCAATCGATGCAATACTGTACCTTTAGTATGATGCTGTCTTTCTCCATCTTATCCAGTTCAATCTTGAGGTTGGTTTGAACATGGATGCTGCACTTGTGTAGAGGATCAATCGAAGGGATGGGGGTCGGTACACATGTACAGAACTGCATCGTCCTTCAAACTGCCAATCATATTGAACCTGTCTTGATAGAGTGAGGTTAAGTCAGCCACTGAGGTTATTGGCATGTCCTTCTGGTCGGTAGGCTGAGCATTTGTGTCAATATTGTGGATTGTCATCAACATGAGGTTTCTATATTCTGGTAGGCCTGCAGTTGATGAATCTGTGGTATCCACGATGTAAAAATTTGGGTGACCAGGTTGAGTTATTATATTTGCACACAAGCGTTATGTATCCCAAAGACAGAATCACTGAACCATTGTATGCCACGAGCTTGGCGGTGGTCAATTGAACCATAGTTTGCCATTTCTGTGGATACATATTCTTCAGGATACAGAGTGGTAAAATATTGGCACTCGCACCTGTGTCAATCTTGGTCCAAAGTGTGAGCTTGCCAGGTTTTTATGGGCAAATAATCTGGATGGTAGCAAAGGCTTCCGGAAGTCTCACCAGGTCAATACACTCCATGAGATTGACAGTATGAAACCCCCGCTCACTTTGTGTGTCAATGTCTTGGTCATGCTCACCTTCCAACCTTTCGGTCTGGCTGCTCATTTTTAAAAATTCATTCATGGAATATGGGCATCGCTGGCTAGGCCAGCATTTATTGCCCATCCCTAATTGCCCTTGAACTGATTGGCCATTTCAGAGGGCATTTAAGAGTCAACCTGTGGGTCTGGAGTCACATGTTGGCCAAAGCAGGTGAGGATGGCAGATTTCCTTCCCTAAAGGACATTAGTGAACCAGATGTTTTTTTACAACAATCAACAATAGTTTCATGGCCACCATTAGGCTAGCTTTTTAATTCCAGATTTTATTAATTGAATTCAAATTTCACCATCTGCCATGGTGGGATTTGAACCCATGTCCCCAGATCATTAGCCTGGGCCTCTGGTTACTAGTCCAGTGTCACTACCACTATGCCACTGCCTCCCCCTCACCTTGTGTACTTTTTGCCTTTGAAATTTGGAATCTTCCCTTTGTCTGTTGGGATGCTGTACTTGTCGTGCATCCAACTGTGGGTTGTCTTGTGACTGAGGTTTCTTGTACTGGCGCGTCCAGTGCCCTCTGTTGCCACATGATTTGCAAATATCATAGAAAGTCTGACAATTTCTTGGTATATGTATGAGGCCATAATGGCTCACCATGTTTGGCTGTGTTGGCAAAAGTGCCAATAGTAAACAAAGTGCTCAGGGCTTGTAGGCTGTGCCTGCCCATTAGGGTGGCTTCAAATTTACGACTGCTTTTAAGCAAGGCGTCTAAACTGTAGCCTTTGGGTTGGTCAAGGAGGTCTTTTTGGAATGCTTCAATGGGGTTGGAAATTATCACATACAATGTTTTGGCCTCAACTGCTTTCTGTGGTAATGAATTCCACAGGCTCACCACTCTCCGGGTGAAGTAATTTCTCCTCATCTCAGTCCTGAAAGGTTTACCCCGTATCCTTACACTATGACCCCTGGTTCTGGACTCCCCCACCATTGGTAACATCCTTCCTGCATCTACCCTGTCAAGTCCTGTTCGAATTTTATAGGTTTCTATAAGATCCCCCCTCACTCTTCTGAACTCCAGCAAATATAATCCTAACCGACTCAATCTCTCCTCATACGTCAGTCCTGCCATCCCAGGAATCAGTGTGGTAAACCTTCGCTGCACTCCCTCTATAGCAAGAGCATCCTTCCTCAGATAAGGAGACCAAAACTGCACACAATTTTCTAGGTGTGGCCTCACCAAAGACCTGTATAATTGCAGCAAGACATCCCTGCTCCTGTACTCGAATCCTATCGCTGTGAAGGCCAGCATACTATTTGCCTTTTTTACCGCCTGTTGCACGGCCAACATACCATTTGCCTTTATACTGCCTGTTGCACCTGCATGCTTACCTTCGGCGACTTGTGTACGAGAACACCCAGGTCTCGTTGTATATTCCCATCTTTCAGTTTATAGCAGTTCAGATAATAATCTGCCTTCCTGTATTTGCTACCAAAGTCGATAACCTCACATTTATCCACATTATACTGCATCCGCCATGCATCTGCTCACTCACTCAACTTGTCCAAATCACCCTGAAGCCTCTTTGCATCCTCTTCACAACTCACCCTCCCACCCAGTTTTGTGTCATCTGCAAATTTGGAGATATTACATTTAGCTCCCTCATCTAAATCATTAATATATATTGTGAATAGCTGGGGTCCTAGCAACGATCGCTGCGGTGCCGCACTAGTCACTGCCTGCCATTTGGAAAAAGACCTGTTTATTTATTTAGAGATACAGCACTGAAACAGGCCCTTCAGCCCACCGAGTCTGTGCTGACCATCAACCACCCATTTATACTAATCCGACATTAATCCCATATTCCTACCACATCCCCTCAATTCCCCTACAACCTACCTACACTAGGGGCAATTTATAATGGCCAATTTATCTATCAATCTGCAAGTCTTTGGCCGTGGGAGGAAACCGGAGCACCCGGCGGAAACCCACGCGGTCACAGGGAGAACTTGCAAACTCCGCACAGGCAGTACCCAGAATCGAACCCGGGTCGCTGGAGCTGTGAGGCTGCGGTGCTAACCATTGCGCCATTGTGCCGCCCCTTTTTCCTACTCTTTGTTTCCTGCCTGCCAACCAATTTTCTATCCACCGCAATACACTACCCCCAATCCCATGCACTTTACTTTTACATGCTAATCTCTTATGTGGGACTTGTCTAAAGCCTTCTGAAAGTCCAAATAAACCGCATCCACTGGCTTCCCCTCTTCAACTCTACTAGTTACATCCTCGAAGAATTCTAGTAGATTTGTGGAGCATGCTTTCCCTTCCGTAAATCCATGCTGACTCAGTCCGATTCTCTCACTGTTCTCCAAGTGCTCTGCTATAAAATCTTTGATAATAGACTCTGGAATTTTCCCCACTACTGATCTCAGGCTGACTGGTCCATAATTCCCTGTTTTCTCTCTAGCTTCCTTTTTAAATAGTGGGGTTACATTAACTACCCTACAATCTGTAGGAACTGTGCCAGAATCTATAGAATTTTGGAAGATGACCACCAATGCATCCACAATTTCTAGGACCACTTCCTTAAATTCTCTGGGATGTAGATTATCAGGCCGTGGGGATTTATCGGCCTTCAATCTCATCAATTTCCCCAACACCATTTCTCTACTAATACTGATTTCTTTCAGTTCCTCCCTCTCACTAAACCTTGTGTTTCCCAACATTTCTGGTATGATATTTGTGTCCTCCTTTGTGAAGGCAGAACCAAAGTATGCATTTAGTTGGTCAGCCATTTCTTTGTTCCCCATCATAAATTCCCCTGTTTCTGACTGTAAGGGACATACATTTGCCTTCACCAATCTTTTTCTCTTCACATACCTATAGAAACTTTTACAGTCAGTTTTTATGTTCCCCGCAAGCTTACTCTCATACTCTATTTTCCCCTTTTTAATCAATCCTTTGGTCCTCCTTTGCTGAATTCTAAACTGCTCCCAATCCTCAGATCTGTTGTTTTTTCTGGCAAATTTGTATGCCTCTTCCTTGGATCTAACGCTATCTCTAATTTCCCCTGTAAGCCATGGTTTGGCTAACTTTCCTGTTTTACTTTTGCGCCAGACAGGAATAAACAATTGTTGCAGTTCATCCATGCGCTGTTTGAATGTCTGCCATTGTCTATCCACCGTCATCCCTTTAAGTAACATTTCCCAATCCATCATAACCAATTCACGCCTCATACCTTCGTAGTTTCCTTTATTAAGATTCAGGACTGTAGTCTCAGAATCAAGTACGTCACTCTCCATCTTGATGAAGAATTCTACCATACTATGGTCGCTCATCCCCAAGGGGTCTTGCACAACTAGATTGTCAATTATTCCTCTCTCATTCCACAATACCCCCAGTCTAGGATGGCCTGTTCTCTATAATAAAAGCAAAATACTGCGGATGCTGAAATTCTGAAATAAAAACAAGAAATGCTGGAAATACTCAGCAGGTCTGGCAGCATCTGTGGAGAGAGAGCAGAGTTAACGTTTCAGGTCAGTGACCCTTCTTCACCTGAAACATTAACTCTGCTTCTCTCTCCACAGATGCTGCCAGACCTGCTGAGTATTTCCAGCATTTCTTATTTTTATTATGGCCTGTTCTCTAGTTGGTTCCTCAACGTATTGGTCCAGAAAAGCATCCCGTATACACACCATGAATTCCTCCTCTATGGTATTGTGACTGATTTGCCCAATCTATATGCAGATTAAACTCACCCATAATTACAGATGTTCCTTTATCACATGCGTCTCTAATTTCCTGTTTAATGTCATTCCCAACATCACCACTACAGTTTGGGGGTCTATATACAACCCCCACTAACGTTTTTTGCCCCTTAGTGTTTCTCAGCTCTACCCATATAGATTCCACATCGTCAGAGCTAATATCCTTCTTCACTATTGCGTCAATTTCCTCTTTAACCAGCAATGCAACTCCACCGCCTTTTACTTTTTGTCTGTCCTTCCTAAATAATGAATACCCCGGATGTTCATTTCCCATCTCTGGTCACGCTGCAGCCATGTCCCCATAATTCCAAATATATCATACCCATTGACATCTAATTCATCACTTTATTGCGAATGCTCCGTGCGTTAAGGCACAAAGCCTTAAGGCTTGTCTTTTTAACATTACTTGTCCACTTCCCACTATTTTTCACTGTGGCCCTGTTTGATTCTGGCCCTTGATTTCTCTGCCTATCACTTTTCTTATTCCTCTTACTGTCTTTTGTTCTTGTCTTTGATCCCCCCTTCTCTGACTCCTTGCAAAGGTTCCCATCCCCCTGACATTTTAGTTTAAACCCTCCCCAACCACTCTAGCAAATACTCTCCCTGGGATATCAGTCCCAGTCCTGCCCAGGTGTTCTTTTGGGCCTCCTTATCTCGAGAGACAATGGATACGCGCCTGGAGGTGGTCAGTGGTTTGTGAAGCAGCGCCTGGAGTGGCTATAAAGGCCAATTCTGGAGTGACAGGCTCTTCCACAGGTGCTGCAGAGAAATTTGTTTGTTGGGGCTGTTGCACAGTTGGCTCTCCCCTTGCGCCTCTGTCTTTTTTCCTGCCAACTACTAAGTCTCTTCGACTCGCCACAATTTAGCCCTGTCTTTATGGCTGCCCGCCAGCTCTGGCGAATGCTGGCAACTGACTCCCACGACTTGTGATCAATGTCACACGATTTCATGTCGCGTTTGCAGACGTCTTTATAACGGAGACATGGACGGCCGGTGGGTCTGATACCAGTGGCGAGCTCGCTGTACAATGTGTCTTTGGGGATCCTGCCATCTTCCATGCGGCTCACATGGCCAAGCCATCTCAAGCGCCGCTGACTCAGTAGTGTGTATAAGCTGGGGATGTTGGCCGCTTCAAGGACTTCTGTGTTGGAGATATAGTCCTGCCACCTGATGCCAAGTATTCTCCGAAGGCAGCGAAGATGGAATGAATTGAGACGTCGCTCTTGGCTGGCATACGTTGTCCAGGCCTCGCTGCCGTAGAGCAAGGTACTGAGGACACAGGCCTGATACACTCGGACTTTTGTGTTCCGTGTCAGTGCGCCATTTTCCCACACTCTCTTGGCCAGTCTGAACATAGCAGTGGAAGCCTTACCCATGCGCTTGTTGATTTCTGCATCTAGAGACAGGTTACTGGTGATAGTTGAGCCTAGGTAGGTGAACTCTTGAACCACTTCCAGAGCGTGGTCGCCAATATTGATGGATGGAGCATTTCTGACATCCTGCCCCATGATGTTCGTTTTCTTGAGGCTGATGGTTAGGCCAAATTCATTGCAGGCAGACGCAAACCTGTCGATGAGACTCTGCAGGCATTCTTCAGTGTGAGATGTTAAAGCAGCATCGTCAGCAAAGAGGAGTTCTCTGATGAGGACTTTCCGTACTTTGGACTTCGCTCTTAGACGGGCAAGGTTGAACAACCTGCCCCCTGATCTTGTGTGGAGGAAAATTCCTTCTTCAGAGGATTTGAACGCATGTGAAAGCAGCAGGGAGAAGAAAATCCCAAAAAGTGTGGGTGCGAGAACACAGCCCTGTTTCACACCACTCAGGATAGGAAAGGGCTCTGATGAGGAGCCACCATGTTGAATTGTGCCTTTCATATTGTCATGGAATGAGGTGATGATACTTAGTAGCTTTGGTGGACATCCGATCTTTTCTAGTAGTCTGAAGAGACCACGTCTGCTGACGAGGTCAAAGGCTTTGGTGAGATCAATGAAAGCAATGTAGAGGGGCATCTGTTGTTCACGGCATTTCTCCTGTATCTGACGAAGGGAGAACAGCATGTCAATAGTCGATCTCTCTGCACGAAAGCCACACTGTGCCTCAGGGTAGACGCGCTCGGCCAGCTTCTGGAGCCTGTTCAGAGCGACTCGAGCAAAGACTTTCCCCACTATGCTGAGCAGGGAGATTCCACGGTAGTTGTTGCAGTCACCGCGGTCACCTTTGTTTTTATAGAGGGTGATGATGTTGGCATCGCGCATGTCCTGGGGTACTGCTCCCTCGTCCCAGCACAGGCACAGCAGTTCATGTAGTGCTGAGAGTATAGCAGGCTTGGCACTCTTGATTATTTCAGGGGTAATGCTGTCCTTCCCAGGGGCTTTTCCGCTGGCTAGGGAATCAATGGCATCACTGAGTTCCGATTTGGTTGGCTGTATGTCCAGCTCATCCATGACTGGTAGAGGCTGGGCTGCATTGAGGGCAGTCTCAGTGACAGCATTCTCCCTGGAGTACAGTTCTAGGTAGTGCTCAACCCAGCGGTCCATCTGTTTGCGTTGGTCAGTGATTATGTCCCCCGATTTAGATTTGAGGGGGGTGATCTTCTTGATGGTTGGCCCAAGAGCTCTCTTCATGCCATCATACATTCCTCTGATGTTTCCGGTGTCTGAGGCCAGCTGAATATGACTGCATAGGTGTTGCCAGTAGTCGTTTGCGCAACGCCTAGCTGTTCTTTGTGCAGTACTTCTGGCTGCTTTAAGTGCTGCGGATGTTAAATCGCTGGGGGCTTTCTTGTAGTTCAAAAGTGCAATGCGCTTAGCGGCTATGACAGGTTCCAGCTCTTCATTATGAGATTGAAACCAGTCTGCATTTCTCTTCGCACTTTTGCCGTAGGTGGTCAAAGCTGACTCATAGATGGCGTCTCTGATGTGGGCCCACTTGGTCTCAGCATCCCCTGTGGGAGTGTTTTGAAGGGCTGTTAC
Source organism: Heterodontus francisci (assembly GCF_036365525.1). Lineage (NCBI taxonomy): Eukaryota > Metazoa > Chordata > Chondrichthyes > Heterodontiformes > Heterodontidae > Heterodontus > Heterodontus francisci. The sequence goes on along the minus strand of NC_090381.1, from coordinate 58,812,864 downwards.
AAGTGAATTTAGAAATTTTTGTAACAGCTGTGGGTGAGAAATTCTGCTCGTGTTGATGCGCGGGTGGCCCTTCTGCTTGGAATGATGCAACTTCTTTGGTCTGAGTCTAACCTTGCTGCACACCAGGGAGTGGTCGGTGTCGCAGTCCGCACTGTGGAAGCTGCGTGTGATTTGAACACTGTTTAAGGCGGCTCGCCTTGTGACAATGAGGTCTAGCTGGTGCCAACGACGTGATCTTGGGTGCCTCCATGAAACCTGGTGACAGGGTTTAGTGTGAAAGAACGAGTTGGTGATGCAGAGGTTATGATAGGTACACAACTCAAGCAGTCTCTGCCCGTTCTCATTCATCCTTCCAACCTGTCCAGTATGTACTGGTCCCACCTCACCCAGGAATCGAAAAGCCTCCCCCTCACACCATCTCTTCAGCCACGTATTCATCCGATTTATCCTGCTATTTCTACTCTGACTAGCACGTGGCACTGGTAGTAATTCTGAGATCGCTACCTTTGAGGTACTACTTTTCAACTTACTTCCTAGCTCCCTATATTCTGCTTTTAGGACCTCATCCTTTTTTTTAACTATGTTGTTTGTACCAATGTGTACCACGACGACTGGCTGTTCACCCTCCCCCTTCAGAATGTCCTGTAACAGCAACAGCTCTGAGACATCCTTGACCCTAGCACAAGGGAGGTAACATACCATCCTGGAGTCTCGTTTGCGGCCGCTGAAACGCCTATCTATTCCCCTTATAATTGAATCCCTATAACTATTGCATTCCCACACTTTTTACTCCTCCCCTGTGCAGCAGAGCCAACCGTGGTGCAACGAATTGGACTGTTGCTGCTTTCCCCTGAGACGCCATTCCCCCAACAGTATCCAAATCAGTATATCTGTTTTACAGGGGAATAGCCACAGGAGATTCCTGCACTGCCTGCCTAGTCCTCTTGCTCTGCCTGGTGCTCACCCATTCCCTTCCTGCCTGTGGAGTCTGAGCCTGCGGTGTGACCACCTCTCTATACGTGCTATCCACAATACTCTCTGCCTCGCAGATGCTCCACAGTGTCCCCATCTGCCGCTCCAGCTCTGAAACCCGGGCTTCCAGGAGCTGCAGCTGGAGACACTTCCTGCACACATGCTTGTCCCGGGCACTGGAATTGTTCCCGGCTTCCCACATAGAGCACGAGGAGCATTGGCTCACAAATTAGTCTATTGTCTCCTTGATTGCTGCTGGAACGACATAAACTCGACACGGTGTATTCTGAAGTTGAATTTGACTTTCAACCAGTCTTCCAACATGGATCATATTTTACTCGGGTCTTTTAAGTCATCCTCTGAAAGACTGGACGTATTTAACCTGTGTAGAACTTCATTCCCAACAGCAATCTTAACTTTAATTGCTTGTCTATCTGGCTCAGCAACGGCCATGTCAAGAAAACACAGTTCCAGTCTCTGTCTGAATAATTTAAATTCAGTTAGGAGGTCTGCTGCCTTCCACTTTAGGGATGGAAACTTGGTGTTCATTTTGTCTTGAACAGTATCAGTGGCAGGAATAAAAATTTAAACTTGCACAGCCCTTGAGGGGTTAAGTTCTGTGGCTCCAGTGGCTTGCAGTACGGTGGATGGCCACACCTAATTGTCAGACTTGGGACTGACGATGCTGTTGCTGCTGTCCTGCTCTTTTGCTAGGCCTTGCCCTCAAAGCTGAGTTTTTAATTTTAATGGCGACTAAGGTCTTTTCCGGCCTTCTCAAAGCTGTTGGAGGCTGCTGTTTGACAGACTTATTATTATTTTATGTTTTCTGGCCCTGTCTCGAATGCTTGGTCACCACACCCACCCCCCACTCCACCCTGATACCTGTTGGATCTGTTGATAGTGGTCGCAGAGGAGTTGTGCGTTGAGGGAATGAAATCCTTTCCAGTTCAAGAAGGCCATTCGCTGGCCTGCGGGTGCCTTGGTGACTACATGCTTGCAATCTATCACACCTTGCACCTGGGGGAACCCTGCTAAGGCACGGATCCTCTGGCTCACTGAGCGTGACTGTCTGCATCAGATCAGTAATTAATGTACTGGCTGGCCCTGCTGAAGTTGGCATCTGTCACCACCTTGTTGTAGTGATGTGTGGGTGATTGGGAGATGTCACACACGTCTCCAGTGGGCCCCTGAAATGAACCTGACACATAGAAATTCAGGACCACAGTGACCTTGGCAGCCACTGGCATCAGATGACCACTACTACAATCCGAGCACACCTCATCTGCCATTATAGCACATAGAGCAGTCATGGCCTCTTGGGAGAGGTGCAGTCTATGGCAATTCCTCTCTGACATCTGGAGGAAGCTCATCCTCTGTCTGTATACCCTTGTTGCAGAGTGCCTTCATCTCCACACTGGCGCCTGCTCGCAGTTCGCTCTGCTGCCTCCCCATCAGGAGGCTGCTCCTGCAGATGGTCAGGATGTTTCTGCAGTCTTGATCCATGTGGCAGCACCACCCCACGTCTCAGCTTCTCCTCTCTGGAGGACCCTCCTCTGGCATGAACAAAGAACAAAGAAAATTACAGCACAGGAACAGGCCCTTCGGCCCTCCAAGCCTGCGCTGATCCAGATCCTCTATCTAAACCTGTCGCCTATTTTCTAAGGGTCTGTATCTCTTTGCTTCCTGCCCATTCATGTATCTGTCTAGATACATCTTAAAAGACGCTATCGTGCCCGCGTCTACCACCTCCACTGGCAACACGTTCCAGGCACCCACCACCCTCTGCGTAAAGAACTTTCCACGCATATCCCCCCTAAACTTTTCCCCTCTCACTTTGAACTCGTGACCCCTAGTAATTGAATTCCCCACTCTGGGAAAAAGCTTCTTGCTATCCACCCTGTCTATACCTCTCATGATTTTGTACACCTTAATCAGGTCCCCCCTCAACCTCCGTCTTTCTAGTGAAAATAATCCTAATCTACTCAACCTCTCTTCATAGCTAGCGCCCTCCATACCAGGCAACATCGATGCCCATATCACTTGGGCACTGTTAATCTGACTGACACACCCAGCCAGTAGCTGCTCCTATGTTGCCCAACCCTCCCCCCCTCTCCAGCCCGTCTCTGAGCCCCCATCCAAGAGCATGATCTCATCAAGGAGGCCTCAACCCCAAAGCAATGCCTGCCCAACTCCTTTCAGCCAACTAAAGATAAAAGCCTTACTGCACAATTGCAGTGCAGCAATGGCAACAGTTGCTGCCTCATTGCCACCCTTTAAAAGACGACTAGGCTCTGATTTTCCCCTTGCGCTTACTGTTAAGCGGGGCCCAACAAATCGCAGTCGATATCCTCATTAACAAGCTTACAAGCCTGTCAATTGCTACTTTCAAAAACACAAGTGGCGTCCCCACGTGGCTTCCCGTTCACTGCTCATATTGATCAGGGACAGTGTGATGACTTCGGGTGGCCGAGCTGATGCCATCCCATGCAATTCTACCGCACCACCCCCCACCCCCCACATCCATTGCCATCCGTTTCTGCGGCATAAAATCCAGCCCACATGTGGGATTGGAAAATATACCTTAAAATGCCCTTGGCACCTCACTAATATGGATTTTTCTTCATACTGTCGCGCAAAAGAAATGTACTAAGGTAAATCATAAAGCTGAATGGGTCTATAACAATATGGGCTGAATTTTTGGACCCTGTCAGGGGCAGGAACGGAGGCAGACAGGGCCCAAAAATACCGGTGCCAGCCAACTTGCCGGTTTCCCGACTGTTCTCGCCTCCAACCATGTTCACCAGCATCAAGATCCCATCTGATTCCCAATTAAGAACAATTAAGGTGGTTGAGGAGCTCATTAAGAGCTTGTTAATGAGACTGCAGACACTCTCTGGGGCAGATCTGGTGAAGGGAGGCAGTTACAGAGTGGAGAGCCAGTCCTGGCTGCTCTTGGGAATTACCCCAGACCCATAAAAAGTTAAACGGTGCAGAGGGAGACTTGGCCATTGACAAACAGGGGTCCTTGGCGGTGGTAGATGCAGGGGAGAGTGGGCAGTAAGTGCTCGGGTAATGCAGGGGGTTGTTGCCCTCTTGGCATCATGGGGGCATAAGAGCAGGGGGAAAGGCTGCCAAAAACAACTGGGTGACCAGCTAAGCACAAGGAAGGCAGCAGCTGGCAATGTAGGCACAACTCTCAATTTTGGGACTAGTGGTGATGAGGAGCAACACCGTCTACAGGAAAGGCAGAGCACTGGGCATCAGGAGGACAGGGGAGAGGAACGAGGGGCAGAAAGGACATGGAGGCCATATCCTTTGCATAGGATCCACCACTGAAGAAGGGGCTACCTTGACATGACTGAGACCCAATGCCACAGGAGACTGTGACTCTCCCTGTCACAGATATCTGTCCCCTCGTCACCGAAGACCCCGCAGCATTGTTAGCCATGTCCTGCCAGTAGCTATCAAAGTCACTGTGACCTTCAACGTCATTATTTCGAGAGAGAGAGAGAGTCGTACACCATAGAAACAGGCCCTTCGGCCCACTGCGTCCATGCCGACCATAATGCCTATCTATACCAATCCCACCTGCCTGCATTAATTCCATATCCCTCTATGCCTTGCTCATTCAAGTACCTGTCCAGATGCCTCTTAAATGTCGCTACTGTTCCTGCCTCCACCACCTCCTCAGGCAGCTCATTCCAGATACCCACTGTTCTTTGTGTGAAAAAATTACCCCTTTGATCCCCTTTAAACCTCCTCCCTCTCACCTTAAATCTATGCTTTCTAGTTTTAGTCACCCCTACCATGGGAAACAGACTCTGGCTATCTACCCTATCTATGCCTCTCATAATTTTATATACCTCCATCATGTCCTCTCTCAGCCTCCTTCGCTCCAGGGAAAACAGACCCAGCCTATCCAATCTCTCTTTATAACTCAAGCCCCCCAAACCAGGCAACATCATTGTGAATTTTTTCTGCACTCTCTCTAGCTTTATCACATCTTTCCTGTAGTGCGGCGACCAGAACTGCACACACTACTCCAAATGCGGCCTAACCAACATTATGTACAACTGTAACAGGACGTCCCAAGTCTTGTACTGAATGCCTCGGCCGATGAAAGCAAGCATGCCATACGCCTTCTTCACCACCCTGTCTACCTGTGTTGCCACTTTCAGGGAACTATATACTTGCACCCCAAGGTCTCGCTGCTCAACAACACTCCACGGGGCCCTGCCATTCACTGTATATGTCCTGCCCTGGTTTAACTTCCCAAAATGCATCACTTCACACTTGTCTGCATTAAATTCCATTTGCCACTCCCTTGCCCACTTTCCCAGTTGATCTATATCCTGTTATAACCTTAAGCAACCTTCTTCACTGTCCACTATACCACCAATTTTGGTGTCATCTTCAAACTTACTAATCATGCCCTTTACATTCACTTCCAAGTTATTAATATATATGACAAACAACAGAAGGCCCAGCACCGATTCCTGCGGCACACCACTGGTCACCGGCCTCCAATCTGAAAAACAACCCTCCACTACCACCCTCTGCCTCCTATCACTAAGCCAATTTTGTATCCAATTTGCTAGCTCACCCTGGATCCCATGTGTTCGAACCTTCTGGACCAGCTTACCTTGTCAAAGGCCTTGCTAAGGTCCAGGTAGACAACGTCCATCGCCCTGCCCTCATCAATCCTCTTGGTCACCTCCTCGAAAAACTCAATCAAACTCGTGAGACATGATTTCCCATGCACAAAGCCATGCTGACTATCCCAAATCAGACCATGCCTTTCCAGATGCATATAAATCCTGTTTCTCAGAATCCCTTCCAAGAACTTTCCCACCACTGATGTAAGGCTCACCAGCCTGTAATTCCCTGGCTTATCCCTGCTGCCCTTCTTAAATAAAGGCACAACATTAGCTATCCTCCAGTCTTCAGGTACCTCGCCCGTGGCTAACGATGATACAAAAATTTCTGCCAGGGCCCCAGCAATCTCCTCCCTTGCTTCCCATGGCATCCTAGGATACACCTAGTCAGGCCCTGGGGATTTATCCACCTTAATGCACTTCAAAACCTCCAACACCTCCTCCTTTGTAATGTTGATATGCTCCAGGATATCGGTGTTCCCTCCCCAAACTCACGAGCTTCCATGACCTTCTCCATGGTAAATACGGACGAGAAATATTCATTTAAGACTTCGCCCATTTCCTGTGGCTCCACACATAGATTGCCACACTGATCCTTAAGGGGACCTACTCTCTCCCTAGCTACCCTTTTACTCTTAATATACTTATAGAATCTTTTAGGATTCTCCTTTATCTTATCTGCCAGGGAAATCTCATGGCCCCTTTTCACCCTCCTAATTTTATTCTTGAGTGTAGTCCTACATCCCCTATACTCCTCGAGAGACTCGCTCGATCCCAGCTGCCTGTACCTGACATATGCCTCCTTCTTTGTCCTGACCAGACCCTCAATATCCCTAAAGATTCCCTAAACTTGACAGCCTTGCCCTTCCATCCAACAGGAACATGCCGGCCCTGAACTATTTCTATCTCACTTTTAAAAGCCTCCCACTTGCCAGACGTCCCTTTACCAGTAAACAGCCTCTCCCATTCAACTTTTGAGAGTTCCTGTCTGATGCCATCGAAATTAGCCTTCCCCCAATTTAGGACTTCAACCTGAGGACCAGTCCTATCCTTTTCCATAACTATCTTGAGGCTAATAGAGTTATGGTCACTGGTCCCAAAGTGCTCCCCCACTGACACATCAACCACCTGCCTATCCTCATTTCCTAAGAGGAGGTTGAGTGTAGTCCCTTCTCCAGTAGGGCCATCCACATACTGCTTCAGAAAACTATCCTGGACACACTTAACAAATTCTTCCCCATCTGATCCCTTAGCACGAAGGCAGTCTCAGTCAATATTAGGGAAGTTAAAATCACCTACTATTACAACCCTATAATTCCTACACCTATCTGTGATTTCCCTACATATATGCTCCTCCACTTGCCTCTGACTATTGGGGGGCCTACAGTATAATCCCATCAAAGTGATCACCCCTTTCTTATTTCTAAGTTCTACCCATATGGCCTTGCTGGACATTCCCCTCGGGATATCCTCTCTAAGTATTGCCGTGATGTCCTCCCTAATCAATAGTGCAACTCCCCCTCCTCTCCTACCTCCACCTCTGTCACGCCGGAAGGATCGGTACTCCGGAACATTGCGCTGCCAGTGCTGCCCATCCCTCAACCACGTTTCTGTAATAGCAATAATATCACAATCCCATGTACCGAAGCATGCTCTGAGTTCATCTGCCTTACCTGTAAGACTTCTTGCATTCAAGTAAATGCAGTTTAGCCTACCAGACCTTCCACACTCCCTGTTCTGCCCCTGCCCGGCCTGCCTATTGGACTTCCTTGCTTTTCTGGCTCATTTCAAGGATCAGCTGCGGACCTTGGTGGCATCTCGCAAATGGCAGCACACCTCTGCATCTAACAGTTCATTGATGCCCTCTTTGCCGAAGCTGGACAATACATTCATTTCACAACAGATGAGGCTTCGCAGACACAGAAGGCAGTGGGTTTTGATGTCATCGCTGGATTTTCCCAGGTGCAGGGCATCTTCCATTGCACCCTTATGGCCATCAACAACCCCAGTGACAAGCCAGTGAGATTCATCAACAGGAAGGGCTTACACTCCTTTAATGTTCAGTGGGTCTGCGACCACAACAAGTCCTTCCTCCATGTGTGAGCTTGCTTTCCTGACAGTTGCCATGACTCCTTGCTGCAGTCCAGGCTGTAGCACCTCTTCAATCCAACCCCCAAAGTCTGTGGATGGATCCTCAGGGAACAAGACATATCCCTTGAAGAGATGGCTACTCATCCCTCTATGAGAGCCCCAGACAGAGGCGCTACAACCAAAGACAGCTGCTCAGTAGGACAATCATTGAGCCAACCATCGCCTTCTGAAGGTGCCGTTCTGGTGTGTGGACCAGTCGGGTGATGCCTTCCAGTACACTCCTGCAAGCTCATTGTGGTGATCTGCTGTGCTCTCCGTAACATCGCCCTGCAGTGAGCTGCAGACCTTGAGAATGGTGAGGCCTCGGAAGGAGACAGCTCATTGGAGAAAGAACAGGAGCAGAAGGTGGGAGTGGAGGAGGAATGCAGGACACAGGTTCTCTGGCTGCACAGGGAGGTGGCCGGGCAAGGCACATGGCGCAAAGGTTTTGTCAGGATGCTATGAATGTCAGGGATCATTTGATTGAGGAATGTTTTAATTGAATCCCTCAGAACGAAGATGAAGAGCATGGTATGGAAGTCAGTCTGGGGTGCCTGTGCAAACATCCATTGAAGACACAGCCTGAAACATCTAAACTCTTAGATGCAGATCTGCTGAGTGGCTTTGCCTCACCATGGAGGAATCCTTCATCTCCTTCACCACCACATAGCGCTTTTATAGTGTCCAGAAAGGGAAACAGTGCACAGATACAGCAAAAGACACCACAGTGCCCCACTCAGTGCTCTACGCAACATGGTGGCCTCCATGCTCAGCCTCTTCTATGCGGTGCTCCTCTTGTCGCCTTGGAGGAGATGGAGACAGCCTGGTCACTTGCCTCAGCTTGTGGCTGAAATGCACATGGCAGTCGTCCTTGTTGTAAAGGTGCCCATGGGGGCATCTGCAGAGGCTGCTGTACCTGCATCATTGCCGGGGCAGCCTCCGTCACTTGGCCCTGCTGCACAGAGGCTCCCACTGTCAGAGGAGCCAAGGAGCTAAGGATGATGAAGGCGACCTATGACAACCTCAGCCCTTGGCGGGCGCTCTGGATAACTGAAGGAGGAACCAGCTAGGGCCCAACTGGCATCCATTCCGAACAGCTTGGTGCCACAAACGCCGCTGACATGTCCAGACTACAGAGTGTGGCATGCATACTGTACACGCCAATGTGCATTTCATGCATACACTCCAAATGCTGCCAGATATGGCCATCCATGAGTTTGGCCACTTCTCCATGGAGGAGCTAATGCCATTGGAGCACACAGGAGCTAGATGAGCTTCTCCATTCTCTGCCCATGATCCTGCACCGCCTCAGGGACCTCTGTGGGAGTACATTTTCTGCTGCTGAAAAAGGTAGAGCCTTCTTGTGACTCCCGAGGCCCTGCATCTGTGCCCAGCTGAGCAGTAATTTGTCTGCCCCCTTCCTCCAAGGGGAAGTGCCCACAGCTGCTTATGCCTCTGTCTCTAGCACTTCCTCCTGCACTCGAGTGCTGTGCTCATCACTCTGTGCCACCCTATCTAAAACCTGAGGTGAGAGTATCTTTGCTTGTGGATGATGCGCGTGTAAGGCGTGGGTGCTTTTTCACTTCCTTACTGGTCTACTGGGGCCACAGAGGGAGATGAAGAGGCTGTCATGGGGTGGACGTCTGCACCCATGGGAAACAGAAGAAGAAGAGGTGATGAGAGCTAGCATAGGAGAGTAGAAACCGCTGCAGTGCCAAGGCTACCCAATGCAACTCAGTGCTCAGCATGCTGTCTGACAGGGTGAACACTGCACCACATTAATGAGCACATTGCCCCTGTAATCACCACTCCACCAAGAGTGCCCATTTCACCAGAGTTAACTTCCCCTTCTTCCACAATCCTAGCTGTTTCCATTGCTCGATTTTCCATTTGTGTGATCATTTGGCAGTACGGCACCCCTCCGCCTGTTTGCGCCCTTTCTTGGGCAGGATGTGACTGTTTCTCCTGTAAGGACTAAAGAGAGCGAGATAAGGCACTACTGTCCTCCATGGCCAATGATATCTACCCCTACTCATTAGAAGCCTCACATTTCAGTGGTGACACGTCTTCAGCAGCACTATGGCTCTGAACCATTCTGAGGGGTGAATAAGTACCCTGAGCACACACCCCTTCCATGTTCAGCAACAGCATGCACCCTGAGGCTCCTCAGGTAGTGTGTTTACTGGAGGGTGCATAACCAGAGGCCTGTCCTGAGGGTTAGTAGTTGCACTCACCTGGCAGAGCGTATGTGCTCATTGAACCTTTTTCTGCACTGAATCCAGGATCCTCTAATGACACTTCCGCTGCTTACAGTGACAGCTATCTCAACTCAGGCCTGCTTTGTCTGTAGGGTGGCTTCTTCTTGCCACACTCCAGAAGGAGGACCTCCCTCCTCTCCCTCATGGCCTCCAACATCACTTCAAGTTTGTTGGTGGAGAACCAATGTGCTGCCCTGCCTGGGTTCCAGGCCTCCAGCTCTCCTGAGACATCATGGACGAGAGCAATCCAGGCCACGGCTCAATGGGAATCTTCTCTGTGCTCCTTCACCACTCACATGACTGCCATGGTGAATTTAAAATTGTGTGTGTGTGTGACTAAGAATGTTGAAGAATAGAATTGCAGTTGGCTCTGATGACTTCCATGGCTGAATATCCTGCTGGCACTTGCTACTCATTTGATCAAGGTACAAGAGGAATCTTTGGAACAACTGCTTTCAGGATTTTAAGGAAGGGTGAAAAATAAAACTAAGAAACATTGAAAAGATTTTTTTGAGAATTTATCAAACTTCATTTTATTTCATTTTATAGAGAATAGCTGTTTTTTTAACTCAAATACAAAAGCAAATCTGAAATTAAAACAGAAAATGCTGGAAATACTCAGCAAGTCAGGCAACATCTGTGGAGAGAGAAACAATTAACATTTTAGGTCAATAACCTTTCATCGAAACTGGGAAAGTTAGAAATTAATAGGTTTTAAGCAGGTGAAACGGGAGATGGTGGAAAAACAATAAAAGGGAAGGTGGAAGACAGGAGACGTTAAATGTCTCATCTGACGCCTTAACAAAAAACTTTTTTTCTTCCTTTCAGGTGTGAAAGATCGCCAACTCCAACAACCCAAGGGTACCAACGCCCCTTCGTTTTCCTCTGACCCCATCCCTCCCTTTAATCTTACCCCTTGCCATGTATTCACGATACCCTCTGACCTTCCCCTCTCTGACCCTGAATGATCTGTCCTTAACAAAGGCCTCGGCTTCATCCCCTTATGCCCCTGCCTCAATGAATTTCGAGCTTGGAACGACACTGAGCTTTTCTTCCATTTCCTTCACCTCCGCACCCACTTCTTTGGCTAGGAGTCTTCTCCCTGCTCAGCAGACCCTTTTGCCTGTCTCCATTATTATCCGTCCACCTGGAGCCCTCTTGCTGCATTCTTTTCTCCCAGCTCCAACCATAACATTGTCATCAAACCTGCTGACAAGGGCGGTGCGGTTGTTGACTGGTGTATTGACCTCTACCTAGCAGAGGCTGAATGCCAAGTTTCCGACACTTCCTCCTATCTCCCCCTGGACCATGACCCCACTACGAAACATCAAGCTATTGTCTCAAGGGCCATCACTGATCTCATCTCCTCTGGAGATCTTCTCTCCATGGCTTCCAACCTCATAGCCCTCCATCCCCAAACAGCCTGCTTCTACCTCCTTCCCGAGACCAACAAACAGGACTGCCCTGGTAGATCTATTGTTTCAGCCTATTCCTGCCTCACTGAACTGATTTCTTCCTATCACGACTCTATTTTTTCTCCCTTTGTCCAGTTTCTTCTCACCTACATCTGTGACTCTTCCGATGTACAGTTTAACAGTTTCCAATTTCCTGACCCTCACCTTATCCTCTTCACCATGGACGTCCAGTCTCTCAACATCTCCGTCCTCCACCAGGTCAGTCTTAGGGCTCTCTGCTTCTTTCTTGAACGAGGCCCAACCAGTTTCCATCCACCACCACCCACTTCCGCCTGGCTGAACTTGTTCTCACATTGAACAACTTCTCCTTTAACTCAACTCACTTCCTCCAAATAAAAGATGTTGCTGTGGGTACCCACATGGGTCCTGGCTATGGATACCTTTTTGAAGGATATGTGGAACATTCCTTGTTCCAGTGCTACTCGGGCTCCCACCCTCACCTCTTTTTCCAGTACATTAATGACCGTATCAGTGCCGTTTCCTGCTCTCACCCTGAACTGGAAAACTTCTTCAACTTTGCTTCCAATTTCCACCCTTCTCTCACCTTTACATGGTCCATCTCTGACTCTTCCCTTCCTTTCCTCGACTTCTCTGTCTCCATTTCTGTAGATAGGCTATCAACTAATATTATAAGCCCACTGATTCCCACAGCTACCTCGACTACACTTCCACACACCCTGCTTCCTGTAAGGACTCCATTCCATTTTCCCAGTTTCTCCAACTCTGCGGCATCTGCTCCGATGATGCAACATTCCATACCAGTGCTTCTGATATGTCTTCCTTTTTCCTCAACCGAGACTGCACCCCCAAAACAACCGTACTTGACAGGGCCCAAAATCATGTCCTCCCATTTCTTGCACTTCTGCTCTCAGCCCTTCCTGTCCTTCACAGATCCATGATGGGGTTCCCCTTGTCCTCACCTTCCACACCACCAGCCTCTGCATGCAACAGATCATCCTCTGCCATTTCCAGCATGATGCCACCACCAAAGATATCTTCCTTTCCCCTCCCCTTTCAACATTCTAAACAGACCATTCCTTCCACAACACCCTGGTCCACTCCTCAATCATCCCAGCATCCCATCCCCTTCCCACATCTTTCCATGTAAGCACAGGAGATGCAACACCTGCCCTTTTACCTCCTCTCTCCTCACCATCCAAGGCCCCAATCACTCCTTCCAGGTTAAACAGCAATTTACGTGTACTTTTTCAATTTAGTATACTGCATTCGCCGCTCACAATACAGGGGGGCACCAAATGCAGATTGGACGACCGCTTTGCGGAAGACCTCTGTTCAATCCGCAAGCATGACCCCCAAGCTTCCGGTCGCCTGTCATTTTAATTCTCCACCTTGCTCTCGCACTGATCTCTCTGTCCTCGGCCAACTGCTGTGTTCCAATGAAGCTTAAAGTAAGTTCGAGGAACAGCACCTCATCTTTCAATTAGACACTTTACAGCCTTCCAAGCTCAACATTGAATACAACATTTTTAGACTGTATCCAGATATGATTCCGTGAGTATGACTGCGTCAGGCTGCTGGTTGACGAGTCTGTGGGACAGCTCTCCCAACTTTGGCACAAGCCCCCAGATGTTAGTAAGGGGAACTTTGCAGGGTCAACAGGGCTGGGTTTGCCATTGTCGTTTCCAGTGCCTAGGTCGATGGCGGGTGGTCCATCCAGTTTCATTCCTTATTGACTTTGTGGTGTTTTGATACAACTCAGTGGCTTGCTAAGCCATCTCAGAGGGCATTAAGAGTCAGCCACATTGCTGTGGGTCTGGAGTCACATGTAGGCCAGACCAGGTAAGGACAGCAGATTTCCTTTCCTAAAGAACATTATTGAACCAAATGGGTTTTGATGGCAATCAACATGGTTGCATGGCCATCATTACACTAGCTTTTAATTCCATATTTTATTAATTGAATTCAAATCCCATCTTCTGCCATGGTGGGATTCAAACCCATATCCCCAGAGCAACACCCTGGGTCTTTGGGTTACTACTCTGGTGACAATACCATTATGCCACCACCTTCTCAGAGGGTATCTCAGAGGGTCGTAAGTCTTTGGAACTCTCTTCCAAAAAAGGCCTTGGAAGCAGAGTCTTTGAATATTTTTAAGGCAGAGGTAGATAGATTCTTGATAAGCAAGGGGGTGAAAGGTTATCGGGGGTAGGTAGGAATGTGGAGTTGAGATTACAATCAGATCAGCCATGATCTTGTTGAATGGCAGAGCAGGCTCGAACGATGTGCTCCTGCTCCTAATTTGTATGTTCGTATGTAACTTCAAGATTTCTAGACCAGCAACCACAGTTTCTCAAGCTATTTTTTAAAGTATATTGAAAAATATAGTTTTATCATTTTAAGCATCCATTGCCTTCCAGAGATCCAGCCATTACCTCATTAAATATTATTTCAATGCAATGGCAGAAAATAACTTTGCCTTTGCCTCCAAACCAGCAGAAAATAGCTTGTCTTCCAGAAAGAAAGGATTCATACAGATGTTTGTGTGAGTGATGTCATAGCTCAGATTTATTCCCTACATATTCATAAGTGTGAATAGTGTCAGCACTAATAATGAACTTGTTGCCCCATGGAGAGGTCTTCCTCAAAGAGTCATGCCAACTGCATATCAGGATGCATCCATTTACTGAAAAATTAAGAACTGCCAGGCCGATATCTCAGTAATCTGTGATAGCAGAACCATAGGCATGAGAATTGGGCTGCAATGCTGTCTAACATTCAATTCATGATGATAGCGTTCCTTGAGAAAAAGCTTTGTTGGGACTAGGTTTAAAAAGCATCATTAGATACAAAAAAAGAACAGGGATTTTTAGAATTTATAGCCATAATAAGAATTCAAATTAAAACCTAAAGGCTCTGCACCATATCAGTGGCATGACCTAGGAAACATCCTGCCCTGAATGTTATTATGACCTTCGCTCAGGGAAATATAACAAGAGTCACACCACCAGTCAAAAATCTCAGCCAGGTCCACTTTTGACAGAAACACCATTACAACGGAAAGGCCTGGTCACAGTCTCACTCAGAAAGGCACAGAGGGAAAAGGTTATAGTAGTGCAGTAGTATTTTTCGAAGGTTTGAAGTCATTATACAAAAAAGGGGGTGCTTTCCTCTGCATCTAACTGTACAACATCGAATCTAACAATTACGTTCTTATCTCTAGGGAAGTTAAGGGTTATGGGAACAGGCAGGAAAGTAGAGTTGAGGCCATTATCTTATTGAATGGTGGAGCAGGTTTGATGGGCTCCTGCTCCTTTTTCTTAGGTTCGGTGCTTGCTACTGATACTGGGTGCCTGAAACAGAAAATGGTCTATTCCCTATTAACCTCCTAAAATTTAGCAGTACATAAAAGTCATTATTGCATTCCAAACCAGTTGTTTTGATTTACATAATTAGTGTTCTTGCAGTTTTATATCAGACATGTGTAACAATTCATTCATTCAGTCAATGTTGTATTTATATTATAGAACTGCCATTGGCAGTTTCCATTTAAGTGCTAGTATTGTGTTATAAATTCGGCAAATGGGGCTGAGCCTGCTCGTAGAATCATAGAATGGTTACAGCCCAGAAGGAGGCCATTCAGCCCTTCATGCTTGTGCTGGCTTTCTGCAACTCACCTAATCCCACTCCCCCGCCTTTTCCCTGTATCCTTGCAATTTTTTTCCCTTCAGATAATTATCCAGTTCTCTTTTGAAGGCCTTGATGAATCTGCCGCCACCACACTCTCAGGCAGTGCTTTCCAGATCCTAACCACTTGCTGCTTAAAAAGGTTTTCTCTGATGATGAGATCTGTGGTTGAATTTCGCTTAAACAGAAAACTGGGGCCGGGAATTGGAAAGGACTTGAAGCTGGGGCTGAAGCTAGGACTATAGCTATCAATGGAGTTGAGTTGTTGAATTGAAACCTGAAATGGGATGGGAGTAGAAGCAAGTATCAATGATTGGAAATTAAAAATGGGACTGGGTACTGAGGATGGACCTAGGTCTGGAGCCTGCAGGGTTTGGAGTGGAAATAGATACTGGGATAAGAAAAGTGTTACGACCAGGTGAGTATCGTGTCTAGTGGTCTTTCTCAGCCTTCACCTGGTCTTATTGTAACATAGTTTTAATTTTAAACACACCGTGTTTTGAGCTCCGCCTTGGTGAATCCTTGTTCACTGCTTTCCAATTATAAGGCAAAGAAATGAGCACAAACAAGCTTTCTTAGGTTTAAAGAAGAAAAGTGAAATTTATTAAAACGTAAACTTAAACTAATTCAGTTAACGCCTACAGATGCATGCCGCGCCCCACACTAGCATGCATACGCAAAACGCAAATGCAAATAGAGACAGAAAAGAGCAGAAGAAAAATGGTGGAGAAGTTTGAGGCAATCTCTGAAGAGGAGTTTTTGTTACTGTGCTTGGAGCTTGCTGTAGGCCTTGCTTGTAGGTAGATCTTGCTTTTTGTTGGGCCGCAGTATTCTTCTTAAACCTTGTTCACTGTAGGAGACTTTTCTCTCTCAGGGTTCATTTGTCTTCAATGGATTCCGAAGCTGGTGAGAACGAGTTGAGAGCAGGCAGGAGAGAGATGTTCTCAATCCAGGAGTCAGTAGCTTTCTGAGTTCCAACACTGTTTCTCCAATTTAAAACTCCCCTAGTTAGCCAGCAAGTGGTCACATGACTGACTGGTTTGACCAAGTCTCTTTTGTGTATTGGGGAGCAGGGACTGGTTCCTTTGTTCCAACACTGGCTGCTAGTATGCAAAAAATGTCTTTCCAGTCAGGGGCTTGGCAACCCCTTGTAATAAACCTTCTTTTCTTCCCAGCAACAATTTTAAAATTTAATGTCCATGTGGCAAAATATATGTGCCTCATTCTTGGCAGGTGGGGGGCCTGCATGACAAGAGCGACAAGAGTGTGGGAAGTTGATGGCTTGCTCTGCCTCTGATACTACAAGCTCCATTTTTATTTACTATTTGTCATAAATTCCAGCATCTTACATCAGATGTAAAATAGTGGTCCACCTGAAATGTTAACTCTACCTTCCTCCCTTAGATATTGCTTTGACCTACTGAGTGTTTACAGCATTTTCTTTTTTCAATTCGACTACAGGGTGTTTGTTTGGACCTACAATTTAATCTCATAGTTTTGACCATGGATAAAAATAAAAATTGCCGATCATACTGTAACTAACTCTCTCTATTTTTCTCTGTCCGTGCTCTGCATATGTCTCACAATCATTCTTCTACCTCTGTTTCTCTTGAATCTTATTCTTTCCGTCTCAATGGGGTCGACTTTGACTTTGGTGGTCAACAGGCGTGCGGTAGCCTGCCACCCATACCGACGGCAAAGTGGCAGCTGCGATTTAGAGGCCTCAGCCACATTTGAATTTGGCAGGCTCGGTGGCGCAGTGGTTAGCGCCGCAGCTTCACAGCTCCAGCAACCTGGGTTTGGTTCTGGGTAGTGCCTGTGTGGAGTTTGCAAGTTCTCCCTGTGACCGCGTGGGTTTCTGCTGGGTGCTCCGGTTTTCTCCCACAGCCAAAAACTTGCAGGTTGATAGGAAAAATTGGCCATTGTAAATTGCCTCTAGTGTAGGTAGGTGGTAGGACAATTGAGGGAAACTTTGGATGTGGTAGAGAGTATGGGATTAATGTAAGATTAGTATAAATGGGTGGTTGATGGTTGGTGCAGACTCAGTGGGCCGAAGAGCCTGCTTCAGCGCTGTATCTCTCTCTCTCTCTAAGGCAAGTAGTGAATGCAGAATAGAATTTCCGAAGCAGCTCACCATTCATCGGAGTGGAGGTCAACCACAGCATCAGCGGAGACTCGCAGGTAGGTCCTTAGGGGAGGGGCAGTACCATGGAGCGAAGCTGACATCATCCCACAGTTCTTTAATCATAAAACCTATATATGTCAGGACAACAGAGAGTTCACTAAAGTCATAGGAACTGACTAAAAACTTTATTTTAATTAAATTTATTTGTAGGAACCAACGAGGTTGTCAGTAAAATGGCAACAACTGTGGAGACAGATGTTAAAACCGGTATCAAGCCAAGAGATAATATAAAATTGGCAATTTTGTCAGTTTCAACACTACTCCCAGTTCTCTGCCATTCAAAAATAATTACTGAAATGTTTTGGAAAATATCTTGAAGTTCTTAGTTTGAAAGATGTTAAAGCCAATTAAGCCCTTGTCAGATACCTAGCAATAAAAACTTATGTTGTTTGCTGTTGATTTTTAGAAAAATGAACAGGATGCATTGGGCTTACCTACTGAGCTGCAGTTACTTCAACAACAGGCTTCCACAAAGATGCAGTAGGGCCAGTACACTCAACAGCAGAGTTACACCCACACGAGTTGGGGGACATATCAGCAACAAATAACAGAAATCTTCACTTCTGGTTGTAGTATTCCTTTTGCTATATAGTGGAATCTCAGTTAGTCAACCACCAGCGGGATTAGTCAAAAGTGGTTGACTTAATAAAGTGTCAGCAATGAGGTACTTAAATGCTGCTTAACATCTACAATAGACACAAATCAAAGGTTTGTTACTGTGTGATCCATTTAATAAGAATACTTTAGTTACAGCGCTGCAGACTAGCAGAGAAACAGTGAACTGGAATAGATAATTAAATGTGTTTTGCTTCTACAGCCTTGTGATATTCTTGGAAACATTGGGTAGGATCTTATCACCTCAGTCCCTGCCGAAATGGCGGGGCCATTTTTGGGTTGGGAACCTGACTTTCAGAACAGTGTGCCCAGCGATTGCTCTTTACCAAAGCAAGCCAATTGTCATCCTGCCTCCAGGCTCCCTGACCAATTAGGGAAGTCAGCAGCGGGAGTATGCTCCCTCCAACCTGGAGACAGTGCACCAAAGGATCTAGGACCTCAGGAGGGCACGGCAGGTGAGTGGCATAATACTTTGAGGTGCCAAGCCGCACACTGACTTGTCCAGTATTCTCCTGCACAGCACACCTCAGGACATCACACCTTGCAGATGCAGTCATTCCTCACTCTACAGGCACCTCGCATTCCCTTCTGAGCAGCAAACAATCACCATACTGATTCAGCATACTGCCATCTCACACCCATGCCTCATAGTCACCCTGCACAAGTTGTGTCCTTCCATCCTCTGCACAGAAGCTATTACGAGCCCTCACACCTCTCTGCTTTCTCTCTGCAAAAAAGAGCACATAACTTGATGAGAGGCAAAGACCCAGGGTTGGGGGTGGGGTGACCCTCCAGTGACAGTAACAGCCTGATCTTCCTGAGGCACTGGTGCTCAGACATGTCGAGAGAGCTGATCCTCTGCCTGTAGACCCGATGTTGGGGTCTTGCCTTCTTCCAGCTGGATCTTTGTGTCCTTCCCTCTGTTCTGTAGAGGGGCATGCAGGTGAGGTGAAGGCAGCTTGTGTTGTTCCTGCTACTGCTAGAGCAGTTGGCAGCGGTGTGACCTCTGCTCTTGATCCTCAGCAAAGGTGAAAGGTGAAGTTGCATAAGCTGCTCCCATACTGTGGTGAAGGCTAGCAGCAGTGAAGTACAGCTGAAAGTACACCTGTTAGACAGGTAAAGTACCTTCCAAGAAGTTGACAATCACCTGTCAAGCAGTGAAAGCACTCTCTGATCGAAGAATTGCTTTCAACAGCAGTCTTGCAACGGCCGTGGCTGGAGCTCTTCAGTGTAAGTGATCAAAGACTTTCCAGCTTGTCAGTTCCAGTAAAGAAGCTCTTCCCACTGTACACTTCCTTCGGCGACCCTGGCGAGGTGCTGACAGGTCAAAATCAGGTTCTATGGCTGGAAAATCCAGGATTCAGGGCTGAAGCAGCTCATAACTACCTCAACAGCTTATTAATTATTTACCCAACTGATTTAAGGGAATTTCCTGCTCTCCTTCAATGACAGAAAGTGCCGGAAATACTCAGCACGTCTGGCAGCATCTGTGGAGAGAGAAATAGGGTTAACGTTTCAGATTTGCAACCCTTCATCAGAACTGGCAAAAGTTAGAAATGTAACAGCCTTTGAGCAAATGAGAGGGGGGAAGTAGAACAAGAAGGAAAGACTGTGATAGGATGGCAGGGGGAGGGGTTAAATGGCAGATGTCATGGAACAGAATGCAAATGGAGTGCGAAGTAGTTGTAGCGAAAGACATTTAACCTATCTGCCCTCCATCCTATCACAGTCCTTCCTTCTTGTTCTACTTCCCCCTTAAAATGCAGCCCATCAGATCGATGCCAGCCAAAAAACAACTATCCAGTCTAATCTCACTTTCCAGCTCTCGGTCTGTAGCCCTTTACGTAATGGCACTTCAAATGCATGTCCAACTATTTTTTAAATGCAATGAGGGTTTCTGCCTCTCCGATCCTTTCAGGCAGTGACTTCCAGACCACCACTACCCTCTGGGTGAAAAGAATTCTCCTCACCTCCCTTCTAATCCTTCTGCCAATTAATTTGAATCTGTACCCCCTAGTTATTGACTTCTCTACTAAGGGAAATAGGTCCATCTTATTCACTTTATCTGGACTCCTCAAATTTATGCATCTCAATTAAATATCTCCTCAGCCTCCTCTGTTACAAAGAAAACAACACTAGCCTATCCAATCTCTCCTCATAGCTAAAATTCTCTCTTCCTGGCAACATCCTTGTTAATCTTCTCTGTACCCTTTCTAGTGCGATCACATCCTTCCTGCAATGCAGTGACTCAAACTGTTCACAGAACTCTAGCTGTGGCCTAACTGATGTTTTATACAGTTCCAGCATAAACTCCCTGTTCTTATATTCTATGTCTCAGCTAATAAAGGAAAGTAGCCCCGTCTCAGCTAATAAAGGAAAGTATCTTCTCTGCTTTTTTGCTGTCAGCTGTGGCTCAGTTGGTAGTACTCTTGCTTTATGAGTTCGAAGAGTGTGGGTTCAAGTCCCACTCTACTTGTCAATCTGTGCTCTCAGCACATCAATTTAGAGAAGTGAGAGGTAATGCATTTAGAAAGCACAAGCAAGGCAAGGGAATACACAATAAGTGCAGTGCTCTTGGAGGTGTTGCCTTTCAGGTGAGACATTAAACTGAGGCCCTGTCTTCCCTCTCAGGTGAATATAAAAGATCCCATGGCACGATTTGGGGAAAAAAGCAAGGAAGTTCTCCCTGGTGGCCTAGCCAATATTTTTCCTTCCATCAACATCACAACATACAGGATATCTGGTCATTTCAAAATTACTCTTTGTGGGAGCCTGCTGTGTACAAATTGGCTACATTCTTCTTCTTCTTTGGCCTCCTTGTCTCGGGAAACAATGGGGAAGCGCTTGGAGGTGGTCAGTGGTTTGTGGAGCAGCGCCTGGAGTGGCAATAAAGGCCAATACTAGAGTGACAGACTCTTCCACAGGTGCTGCAGATAAAATTGGTTGTCAGGGCTGTTTCGCAGTTGCTTCTCCCCTTGCGCTTCTGTCTTTTTTCCTACCAAACGCTAAGTCTCTTCGACTCGCCACACTTTAGCCCCACCTTTATGGCTGCCCGCCAGCTCTGGCGATCGCTGGCAACTGACTCCCACGACTTGTGATCAATGTCACAGGACTTCATGTCGCATTTGCAGACGTCTTTAAAGCGGAGACATGGACGGCCGGTGGGTCTGATACCAGTGACGAGCTCTCTGTACAATGTGTCTTTGGGGATCCTGCCATCTTCCATGCGGCTCACATGGCCAAGCCATCCCAAGCGCCGCTGACTCAGTAGTGTGTATAAGCTGGGGATGTTGGCCGCCTTGAGGACTTCCATGTTAGAGATACGGTCCTGCCACCTGATGCCAAGGATTCTCCGGAGGCAGCGAAGATGGAATGAATTGAGACGTCGCTCTTGGCTGACATACGTTGTCCAGACCTCGCTGCCGTAGAGCAAGGTACTGAGGACACAGGCTTGATACAAGCGGACTTTTGTGTTCCGTGTCAGTGTGCCATTTTCCCACACTCTCTCGGCCAGTCTGGACATAGCAGTGGAAGCCTTTCCCATGCGCTTGTTGATTTCTGCATCAAGAGACAGGTTACTGGTGATAGTTGAGCCTAAGTAGGCAGGTAATAAAGCATTTCATCAGTTCCCACCATCCCACCATCCTAGAAGACCTCGCTGTGTCTGGTGTGTTGGTTGCTGCTGTGTTTAACAGGATTCCTCATAAGGATTACTAATGGAGATGACAAAGGGGAATGGTTCATAACCCAGCACAAAACCACTGCCGCACATCAATTGTCATCAGCCTGGGAGAATGTTACCAGTGGAGTCCCACAGGGGTCTGCTTTGCAACCTGTTTCATATCTTCATAAAAACTTTGCAGCTGGGAGTCACAGCTCATCCGTGTCCTCCGGGAGGTGGGCGACAGCCTCAGGTGCCAGTATCAGCAGCAATTCGCCGACATTGCGCTGCAGATGCGCTACGAGCCGCACATCTCCCGCGGGCGCTTTGAAGTTGTGGCCGAGGAGCCGTTCCGCGATGGAGTCAACTGGGGCCGGGTCGTGGCTTTTTACGTGTTCGGGGGCACCTTTTTCTCAATGCTTCCCCTCTGTACTAGGTCTTATTACCCTAGGGTTCCACTGCTCCTTCCTCTCTGCCTCTCTGCACTGGACTTACCGCACGCCGTGGCCGCGGACGCTCTAGACGATGAAGACAACAGGATAGAAGATCAGAGTATCACCAGCTGTACTTTGCAATTTTGTCCGGTAGAGAAGTGTAGCCGAGGCGTCCAGAAAACTAGATGTCAATTTGAGCAAAATTCAGTGCTCAATGAAGAAAGCAAAGAGCAGGTATGGCTGGGCGAGGGCAGTGGGCCTAGGTAACATTAAACTAGCTGTTAACTAATTGTTAATTGGCTACATTACAACAGTGAATAAATTGCAGAAGTACTTCATTTACTGTAAAGGTCTTTGAGATGGCCAGCGGTCATGAAAGGGGCTATATAAACACGTCTTTTTTTTTCTTTTTTAACCATCTTATCTCCCTGCCCTGCTAACCTCAGGGATCTGTGGACATGCAATGCAAGATCCTTCTGTTGCTTTACACTTGTCTGTAATCGACCATTTAGTGTGTATTCCCTTGCCTTGTTTGTGCTCTCTAAATGCATTACCTCTCACTTCTCTGAATTGATGAGCTGAGAGCACAGATTGACAAGTGGAATTGTGATATTATAGCTATTACTGAGACATGGCTGAAAGAAGGGCTTGAATGGCAGATTGCATTTCTGATTACAGGGTTTTCAGACGAGCTAGAGAGGGGGATAAAAAAGGAGGGAGATCGCAATATTGAGTAAAGAAACATTTATAGCTGTGAAGAGGGATGATATGGTAGAATGATCATCAAATGAGGCCATATGGGTTGAACTGAAAACAAAAAAGGGTCAATCGTACAACTGGGACTATATGCTGCCAAACAGTTAGAGGGAGATAGAAGAGCAAATATGTTAGCAAATCTCTGAGAAGTGCAAAAGCAATAGCATAGTATTGGTGGAGGATTTCAAAAGAAAAAACTAAGAAAAAGCAGGACCTATTAGGAACCATAAGGGTAATTGGAGGAGGAGGGCATGGGTATGGTTTTTAATCAGTACTTTGCATCTGTTTTCACAAACAAGAGTGTTGATATAGACATTGCAACCAGGGAGGAGGAGTGTGAAATATTAGATGAAATTAACATAGTGAGAGAGGAAGTTTTAAGGGGTTTAACATATTTGAAAGTAGATAAACCCCCTGACCCAGATGAAAAGGGAAACAAAAGCAAAAATAGCGGAGGCTCTGACCATCATTTTTCAATTCTCTCTGGCTGCCGGTGTGGTGCCAGAGGACTGGAGGACAGCTAACATACCATTGTTTAAAAAAGGGAAAAAGGGATATACCAGGTGATTACAGACCAGTCAGCCTAACCTTGGTGGTGGGAAAATTATTGGAAAAAATTCTGAGGGACAGGATAAATCTTCATTCATACAGACACACAAAGACAGTCAGCACAGATTTGTTAAGGGAAGGTTGTGTCTGACTAATGATTGAATTTTTTGGGGAGGTAACAAGGAGGGTTAATAAGGGTAGTGCATTTGATGTAGTCTATATGTATTTTAGCAAGGCTTTTGATAATGTTCCACATGGCAGACTGGTCACAAAAGTAAAAGCCCATGGGATCCAAGGCAAAGTGGCAATTCGAATCCAAAATTGGCTCAGAGGCAGGAAGCAAAGTGTAACAGTCGATGGGTGATTTTGTGCCTGGAAGGCTGTTTACAGTGGGTTCCACAAGGCTCAGTACTAGGTCCCTTGCGTTTTGTGGTATATATTAATAATTTGGACTTGAATGTAGAGGGTGTAATGCAGATGATACAAAAATTGACTGTGTGGGTGATGATGAAGAAGAAAGCTATGGACTGCAGGAGGATATCAATGGACCAGTCAGGTGGGTGGAACAGTGGCAAATGGAGTTCGATCCAGAGAAGTCTGAGGTAATGCATTTGGGGAAGGTTAACCAGGCAAGGGAATTCACAATAAATTGTAGGATTCTGAAATGGAGTGCATGTCCAATGATCCCTGCAGGTGACTGGACAGATAAATAAGATGGTCAAGAAAGCATACGGGATACTTACCTTTATTAGCCAAGGCATAGAATACAAGAGCAGAGAGGTTATGTTGGAAATGTATAAACCACTAGGCTGGAATTTGTGTAAGAGGCAGGGCTCCTGGCGCTGTGCAGAATAAGTGTGGGGAACCCCGCCTCTGCCTTTTCCTGCCCCCCAGTCCCCTGGAGCAATCCTCTGGTCTTTTTACATCAAAGTTTCACAAGCCAGGATCCCCATCCCTTTAACGATGGGATCCCATCTCCACGAGCTGCCAGCCACTCAGCAGTATTGGCAGCACCACCAGGAGCAGTAGCCACTGCCATACTGCAAAGGCCTTGGACACCCCCCTCTCCCTCAAGCCCGCAGGGAGGGCGTCTTGTTTTGCAAGATGCCATCCCCACATAGCGGAGGCACCCCCCCCCCCCTTGCTGGTAAGATCCCAGCGACGGTGGAAGTGGCCCTTAATTGTTCGTAATTCTCTGTGCCCCCGCCCCCTCCCCCAACCCCCTCTCATTTCGGGGGGCTCATAAAATCCAGTCCACTATTTAGGCCGCAGCCGGAGTACTGCTAGCAGTTCTAGTCACCGCACTTTAAGAAAGATGTGATTGCCCTAGAGAGGGTGCAGGGGAGATTTACGAGGACATTGCCTGGGCTAAAGAATCTTAGTTATGCGGAAAGATTAGATAGACTAGTGCTGTTTGCTTTGGAACAAAGGCGGCTGAGGGAAGACCTAATTGAAGTGTATAAAAGTATGAGGGGTCCAGATAGAGTGGATTGGAAGGCCCTAT
The DNA here is from genome assembly GCF_036365525.1 of Heterodontus francisci. Lineage (NCBI taxonomy): Eukaryota > Metazoa > Chordata > Chondrichthyes > Heterodontiformes > Heterodontidae > Heterodontus > Heterodontus francisci. The sequence goes on along the minus strand of NC_090381.1, from coordinate 58,788,025 downwards.
TCCCTTGGTTGAGAGGTCCATAACCACGGGCATCGATTTAGGATCAGAGGTAGGAGGTTTAGAGGGTATTCAAGGGGAGAGTTTTTTCATCCAGAGGGTGGTGGGGATCTGGAACTCACTGCCTGAAAGGGTTATAGAGGCAGAAACCCTCATAACATTTGAAAAGTACTTGGATATGCACTAGAAGAGCTGTAACCGAAAAGGCTACTAACCAAGAGCCGGAAAGCGGGATTAAGCTGGATGGCTCCTTGTTGGCCAGTGCGGACAGGATGGGACAAATGGCCTCCTTCTGTGCTGTAATTTTTACGATTCTATGATTTCTGTGATTCCATTTGCCACTTTTCTGCCCACCTGACCAGTCCATTGATATCATCCTGCTGCCTATAACTTTCTTTCTCACTATCAACCACATGACCAGTTTTTGTATCATCTGCAAACTTCTTAATCATGCCCCCTACATTTAAGTATAAATCATTGACATGTACCATAAAAGCAAAGAACCTAGTACTGAGCCCTGTAGAACCCCACTGGAAACAGCTTGCCATCACATAAACAACCTTCAACCATTACACTTTGCTTCTTGCCTTTGAGCCAATTTAGGATTAATTTTCCATTGGATCCCATGGGCTTTTAATTACCTGATCAGTCTTGCATGTGGGACCTTGTCAAAAGCCTTGCTAAAATCTATGCAGACTACATCAAATGCACGACCCTCATTGACCCACCTTGTTACCTCGTCAAAAAAATTCAATCAAGTTAGTCAGACACTATTTATACTGTCCCTTAGAATTATTTCCAATAATTTGCACTGACTGGCTGACTGGCCTGTAAATACTCGGTCTATCCTTTTGTCCATTTTTAAAGAATGGTGCAGTGTTTCCAGTTCTTCGGACCCGCACCTGTAGACATTGGAAAATGATGGTCAGACCCTCTGCTATTTCCTCCCTTGCTTCTTTTAGCAGCCTGAAGTCCGAAATGGGAAAAGGTTAAACAAAAAGATGGGCAATTATAAACCAAAATATGCAAAAATTTGTAAAAGGGAGAAATGAATAACGAAAAGCCAAAAATAATTTTCAGAGACAAAGTGTGAAGTGGAAAATCGGTATTTAAGTGCTTTTCTGAAAAAGTGTACTGTATTGACCTTGGTTATGATTTCCCATTGTGCAGTTCCCCTCCATGGTCAGATACTTTTTGCTCCAGAGTTCTGAACCTGATTTCCTCTGGAAGTGGCTCATTGGAAAGTGCTGCCGCTGCAGCACGCTATTTGGCTGTGCTGGCTCCAAGCAAGCAAGCGAAGAGGGTAAAACACCAACTCCACTGCCAGGTCAGATGTGCCAACTTGGTCTTCCATTAACAACCAGGTTGGAACATCAGATTTCCTCTGGGTCAAATGCAGGTAAAAGGGCTTGCTGAACTAGGGAAGGCAGTCCCAGGCCTGAAATGCTGCACCTTTCCCGGGCAGAGTCATAACAGGAAAGCAGAAGACTGATTTCTGACTGATAAATCCATGAGTCTGTGACCGACCATCTTGGGTGTGCCATTTCGGCTACCTAGGGCAAAAGGGCATCCAATGGCACCGGAACTAACCCAGTCGGGCACCAAGAAGCTGAGTGGGAGTCTCCAAAACATATCAAGCAGGACCTGTTAAAATCACAGAGATCAAGGCTGCCAACTGCAGGTGCACCAGTCACCTTGCCTTGGTGGCTGATTTTCAGTTCACCAGTTGGTACTTCCGGGTGCTCCAGTTAGACGTGTTTTGCTCTGGAATTCCAAGTTCAATTTGCAGACCCCTTGAAACCTTTTTGTGGACTATTGAGGGCATGGATCCTTGGGAACTCCTGACCTCGATGTGAGGATGAGGAAAACTAGCTATGTTACTCCATTAATTGTTGAATTTCCATTAGTTCAAACACAGAAATGTAGGTGTTGTTAAATGGGATTTACAAATTCATTGCTCTGCTCGGTTGCTTCCAGGTTCCTACCCATCACAATTAGTTAATGTCCTTAGCCATTACTTGGCTGGATAACTGGTTGTGTAGGCATTTGAGGTGCAAAATTAAAAATGTTAGGGACATTAACTGACTGGTGAAGATTCTGGTGCTGAGGATAAGGATGTCATACTGAAATAACTCACCCAGTGGAAAATAGGCATCAGCTGCATGTCAAATAATTAACATAAAAACAAAAAGTGATATTAATATCCCAGTTTTTTAAAACAGAAAATATTCCCCCAAGAATCTATATTTGGTAACAAAACTGATGCCCATGTGGATCCTGTAACACTTCAGGCTTTTTCTGTCATTTTTTTTCACAAAACGTTAAATAACAGTTTTCATAAGCAGGTTGTGTCTTTTACTTTCTGCTGTACTGAGTTATTAGCCAGGGTCCAAGAATTAACTAAATCAATGGTCTGGATTTTGCTGTACTAATTACAGCACTCACCTTTATTATAGATTAAATTTGACAGTTACTTCTGACACATGAGCAGTTAGATGCAGAAATCTGGAAGTTGCTGTCAGTCATATCCAGTTCCTCCACATGCTGCATTGATTGTAGTCTTTGCTGATGGAATCTGCACAGAAATCACTGTAGTTGCCCTCTAGTCTCACACTAAAAATAGATGAAAAGGTTGGGGCTACTGCAGTCAGAAGTAAGTGACTTTTTAACTGTATAATAAGTGATAACTACTGCTGAACAACCTTTCTGGCCCTGAAAAATTAAGGTTTCAAGTGAGTCTCATTCCTAAGAAGAAAATGATTGTTTTTCACAAAATAAATATTTTTTAAAGTTTCTCTGCTTTTCTCCTTATCTATATCCTTAATCCATGTGTATATACCAATCATTATTTTGCTCCAGTCGAAAGACTTAAATGAAATTTATATTTCCTGCATGTCTCAGTGAGAACTCGTCAAGCTGATTGTTTAAAGAGCTTCCCTGCTGCTTGATATGCTCACAGACACCACAGATCCCCTTGAGAGGGTGCCACATTGGATCAAATGGGGGATTATTAGAAATCTCTGCTGACAAGCCCACGAAAAGTCTCTGGACAACTATATGCAAGGTGAACACCAAAAGTCATTCCTTTGTTGCTCAGAGCAAAATTTGAGCCATTGTCAATTAATCACTGGAAAATAGGTAGGATACTCTTTTCAGAAAGCAGAAAATATTTACATTGTTAGATTTATTAACAAATAAAATAGTTCACAAAACCAGAAACGTAGGTAGTCTTGAGTTTCATGGATATTTCCCAGTTTAATAAGTTCATCAACAATAGAGTCTTGCCCATGTTAATAATGCCAATCCAAAACCATAATTTAAAAAGGAGCTTATTTTGTTCAGCAATTTGGAGCACAATGGCCATATACCCTCAACAATTAAAACACAGATAATAGGGTAGCTTTCATAGTAATGCCATTGACAAACAATCCAAAAGCGCAACATTGATTATGTTGATGAGGTTACAGTCCAACAAGTTTAATTGACATATTGCACAGGACAGTCAAACAATGGGCTATGTTTTTTGGGAGGCTAAAGCCACAATATGCACCAATTGCAAACAATGTTGCTGTCTAGGATATGGATATTCACTGAGTTAGCATTTAAATATACCTTCTTTTCAAAGATACAGTTTATCTCAATGAATTCCTGAATAAGTAAACTACGCCCATTTCAACACTTTGCATATCTCCAGTCAACCATATAATATTGCTATTAATATTATAAAAACAGATAAAATTTATATTATCACATTTTTTACATTAGGAAGCTGTAACTGGCTGCTGCATTGTTATGGTATTTTGCATCTCTCATCTGCCATTCAATATCATGATTCCACTTTGTTTTTAATTAGCCATTGCCTGGCTCAACTGTATTCCATTAAATCTCCATACATTGTGTTATTTTCATTAAAAAAGGAATAATTCAGGAGATACTTTATGTGCATTAATGGTTAAACCAATACTACGACAAGAATACAAAACTACAGATAACTGACAATGCAAATTATCCTGTTGTCCAATAACTAAACTGTTAAAGACCCAGGTTACCCTGCTGAGTAGCATTTTCCTGTTCATCTGAAAAAAAATGAATAAGGAAGTACAGATAACATGAAAACTAAGACTTGTTTCAAAGGAATGGAACTCATTCTGGGTTTAAAAATGAATCAAAGTTGTAAAGTGTATATATTTTCGTTTTTTTAAGAGAAGGTAAAACATCGAGGGCCGAAGGGCCTGTACTGCGCTGTAATGCTCTAATACTCTAATTCTAATATTAGCACTGGAAGTTTAATTGCTCCAGCAAGAGGAATGTTGTTTAAGATAAGTGACAAAATAAAATTCAGAAAAATGATTTGTAGCAAGGTAGGGCAGAAATCAGCATCAAAACATTGACAGCAATGGATTCTTCAAAAATGGGCATTAAGTCTACAAGTATGACCAAAGTACATAACTTCATCATATAGAACTACAAAAATATACCTGTTTCCTTTCACCCCATGTATCCACCCTTCACGCGCACACACAAATGAAGGCCAGCAGTTACAAATTAGGCTGTGTCCAAGTAACTCGGAATACTTTGGGGGTATTTTAATCTCTCCCTTGTGATGAGTTTGGAGGTGGGGAGAACATTTAATTGGGTGGTATGGTGGCGGTGGAGGGGGGTGGGGGGGCGTGGGGGCGAACCGCTTTACCACCCCAGTTAAGTCTGTGGCAGAAGGCCCCTAGATGGCCTTCCAGCCCAGTCGCCAATTGAGACCCTTAAATGGGCAATTAATGCCCAATTAAGAGCCTCAACCCACCTCCATCAGTATTAGCGGTGGTCTCGGCCACCAGCTGAAGTGCTGGCAAGAGCCCTACATCGCCTCCTCTGGGGAAGGCCCGCCGCATTACATGCCAATGAGTCACTTAAGTGGTCAATGTCGGCCCTTCCCCGGGATTCAAGACCCCAGCGATGGAAGTCCCGCCTACTGAGAGCTGTCGGCCAATCAGACACCAGCAGCTCTTTCGCTGAGCAGCACCACTGCAGAGGCAGTGGCTGCTGCTGGTAATGGACCCACCAGAGGGGAGACACCTAGGCCATAGGTGATCCAGGAGGGGTTTTGGGAGGTGGGGGGGTGGGGGGGGGGGCGGTTGGCAGGTGTGGTCGCAGGTTAGCGGGAGGTCAGTAGTTCTGGCAGGGGGTTGGCTGTCAGTGGCTCCCCCTCCCGATTCCGTATACCTTGATCAGGCACTAAGTGCCTTTTAATAAGGGACCCCCTCTCCCCACCTGGAGCCGGCAAGCAACCCGCACGAGTTTGCTTGGCGTGCTCCCCGTGTGGCAACAGACCCGCCCACCGCTAATACCACTTATACCACTTATCTCAAACAACTTCTTTAAAACACAGATGGGATTGCCTAATTTTTAATAAGGATTTGACATGTGAATGAAATGAAAATGTGTTGCTATGTGTCAAAACTACTGATCCGACAAGTTTGCTAACCATTACCATATACATTCTATGACAGACACCAACAACTTCTCTAGGACTGCTTGGAGAATGTCCTCAGCTTTTCTGCATCCTCTGTCATCCTTTCTAAGTTTGCCATCAATATCTGTCTCCGTCAGGATAATACCATCTTTGAGCAAGCTGCCTATTTGCTTTGAATCTACTTTTATCTTCTTTTGTTGTGATCACATCTTCTCAACACAACACAACAGTTTGCAAACCTTTTCACAAATATTTTCCTTGTTTTTCCCTTGCTTGGGATAGAATGAATTCAGATGATGGCTAGGATTGTATCAGATATTCTGCATGAATATACTTGGCATCCATGCTTGAAATGGGAGCAAAGCAATAGAGAATTTTACAACATAGTATACGTGCCTGCTATTTTTGTTGTCGAACTACAGCCAAACTGTGCAGAATTCGGCTTTAAAATGATCTGAAAACAATGGACTGGATCTAGTTCTCCCCCAGGCGTTGGGAATTTTTTTTGGTGGGTGGGGGCGAGGGGGCCTGAAGGTGCCTCCAGGAGAGGGCCGCCATGCACCCCGACACCAGGAGGGCCCGGCCTAATATTACCGGCGGTGCCCCCCACTCTGTTTGGCGACGGGACCCCAATTTGAATTTTAAATAAAATGAATGAATTAATGACATTCATGTCGCCTCCTGATGTCCCGCAGCAATCTTCAGCCCAGTGGCCCGCACTTCCGTGCCTTCGGATCCCTGTCCAGGGATACGAGGTGCAACATTGGTGGGGAGTGGGGGGAGGAGGTAAGTTTATTAGTGCAGGAGAGGGAGAAACAAGGTCAAATTAACATCATGGGTGTAGGGGATGGTGGGAAGGGTTGGAGTTTAAAGTTTGTCTAGTTTGGTGAAGAGGGGAAGGTCAGATGGACAAGCTAGTGTTTTTGGGAGGGAAGGGCAAATAATTCATTTAATTGTTATTCGGGGGGTGGGAGAGGGGCAAAAAAGATGTATTTATTTTTATTTACTTTACCTTTAAATATTTAAATTTCCCGGTAGGGCTGACAGCTCTTTAAAATGGCGTCAGCACCTGCCATTATTGGGGACGGACAGTCCGCCCCCTCCGCATGATCGGTGGGGGGCCGGCCTGCCCCAGCTATTTAAATGAGCTGCCGAGCAGACGATTGCAAAGGCTCCATAACATGTGTCCCATGCGGGCAAGCCAGCAAAATTGGCAACGGGCACAGTAAATACAGCCCAATGTTTCTCAAATTGTAATTAGGATATTATGTCGGGAAAAACCTTGAAATTTTATAATGCTTATATATATCAAACTTATGGTGACTAAATGGATAATAAAAGTGCTGATCTCCCACGGTAATCGTTCGTTCATAACAGCATGGGAGTTGCACAATGCATTGTGGAATGTATAATTCTGTTACCAAGGTGCAGCTATGTTTAACGTGGCCTATTCATTTAGGATCACATACTTCTCATTGCTGTAAACAGAGACATTCTGAGTTTAATTGTTGTACGTGAAGGATGTTTGCAGATCAGTAGCCTCTTGTAAATTTTCAGCTGCATACTAGAAGAAACTAACATGAAATGACTATCTTTCTTTCTTCTATATACTTTTGGTGCTTTGAAGTGTGATGAACTCAAAACTTTTATAGATGGATAATTAAATTGGTTAAAAATGATGTATTGATGTTCCTATGCATCTGGTGCTTTTTTATCAGCCACGAATAATGAATGCTAGTGTGATTTGCTAACAGTTTAATGTTCAATATAAAAGTAAATTTCAATTAATATTCTTAACACAGATATGCATTAAATCTCAATGAAGTCGGTGATGCAAAACCAATAAATCTGTGCAATAAAAGCAAAATACTGCAGATGCTGGAAATCTGAAATAAAAAAGAGAAATTCTGGAAATACTCAGCAGGTCTGGCAGCATCTGTGGAGAGAGAAGCAGAGTTAACATTTCAGGTCAGTGACCCTTCATCAGAACTGCCTCAACGTGCTTTTTAGACCTTAGATGCAAGTGCACAAATGCTAAACTAGCCACCTATTTTATTCTACACAGTATTTGCTCTTTTGTAAGAATGTGGTAACAAACACTGTTATGTATGTCAGCTAATTTGTGCAAATTTTTAAAATTCTATCTTTATAGATGTATGCACAAACTGATGTAATCAGTATTTTGGATATCACCATATAAACTGCTAAATTTAAAAAAAAATGCTTTTAATTAATAGTTTTAATCATTTTTTTATAAATTAACTTTTAAAAAGTTGACCTGAGCCAAAGATATAATAGCAAGGTTATATTTCATACTATATTATGATAATCTGTCTCTGATATTGAAAATAGTTCACCACTAATTTGAAACTGAATGTATATTTGATTTTTGGTTAGATCGAGATAGGGATATCATCAGTAGATATCAACATTCCTTCCCCTCCACCCCCACAAACCTGAAAAATATCAGTGGTGCATTGAAATAGGTAAACACTTCAACTGGGCAGTCATTTGATTCCATAAATAATCTTATACACTCAGTTTCATGTATCGGCACATTTGCTTGATATAGAGTTGCCGTGATATGACCTATGCTATTGCATAGAATTTTCAAGAATTTGAGACAACCTTGGAGCTGAATTTTCAGCTTACAACCACCAAGCCCCCGCCCCCCCCCCCCCCCCACCCCACTCCTCCGTGAAGGTCAGGAACACAGACCTGAAAATACCAGTGCCCATCAGTGTTTCCTGGTGCTGGCAATGTTAACCGGGGGGTGGGGGTGGGCGGTGGGCAGTGATTCCCATTGAGGCTAATTAAAAGATTTAAAATGTTTGTAAAGAACTTGTTAAGAGGGCGAAGGTGGAATTTTGAAAGGGGCGCAGAGGTTTCATGAGCTGTCCATTTCTGAGTGGCTGAAGGGAGGCGGGTGCAGAGTGGGAAGCCAGTCATGGCTGACCTGGGGAATTACCTCGGCACCATGAGAGGGTCTTCAGGACAAAGGGGAACTCAGCATTTGGAAAGGAGGTATCCTTGGTGCTGTGCAGATGACAGGGAGAGTGGGAACTCAGCACTTGGGCATTAAATGGGGATGTCACCTTCCTGGCATCGCAGGGGCAGAGGAGCAGGGGGCAAGGCTGCCGATTACAATAGGGCAGCCACCTGTCCAAACAAAAGGCAGCAGCTGGCAATGGGGGAACGTCTGTCAGATTTTAGGGGAAGTAGCGATGAGGGACAACACCCTCTGCAGGAAGTGCAGAGCCCGGACAGGGTAGAGGAATGAGGGGTATAAAGGACCTGGAGGCCATACCCTCAACACAGGATCTACTGCTGAAGGCAGAGCTACCAGGAGATGACTGAGACCCAGTGCCGTAGGAAACTGCAACTTTCCAGGCGGATGTTCAGTGACATCTATGACCTAGCACCTCGCAGCACTGGTCACCATGCCCTGCCAGTAGCCATCAAAGTCACTGTGGCCTTGATCTTCTTCGCCTCTGGCTGCTTCCAAATATCAGCTGCCGACCTTAGTGACATCTCGCAAATGGCAGTACATCACTGCATCTCGCAGGGCACTGATGCTCTCTTTGCCAGAGCTGGACAGTACGTTCAGTTCACGACAGATGTGGCCTTGCAGGGGCAGAGGCCATTGGGTTTCGCCACCAACGCTGCATTCCTCCAAGTGCAGGGCATCATCGACTGCACCCATGTGGCCATCAAGGCACCCAATTATCAGCCAGTCGGATTCATCAACAGGAAGGCCTTCCACTACCTCAATGTCCAACTGGTCTATGACCACATCAAGAGCTTTCTCCAACTGTGCACTCGCTTTCCCGGCAGCTCTCATGATTCATTCATCCTCCGCCAATCCAGGGTTCCTCAGATCGTCAATGCAATACCCAAAGTGTGTAGATGGATCTTAGGGGACAAGGCATATCCTTTGAAGATATGGCTACTCACCCCTCTACGGGAGTGCCAGACAGAGGTGCAGAGCCAATACAACGAAAGCCACCTACTCATTAGCACCACCATTGAGCAGTCCGTCGGGCTTCTGAAGATGCAGTTCTGGTGCCTGGACCAGTTGGGTGGCGCCCCCCCCAATACCCTCCTGCAAGGGTTTCGGTCATTGTAGTGGTCTGCTGCATTCTCTATAACATGGCCTTCCAGAGAGGTGTAGACCTTGAGGAAGGTGAAGCCCTGGAAGGAGGCAGCTTATCGGAGGAAGAGCAGGAAGTAAGGGAGGAGAAGGAATTGGAGGCGGAGGGAGATAATGCTAAACATAGAGCCGTCCCTACTGCATAATAGGGTGGCCTGGCATGGTTCGGAGCACTAAGGGCTCATGTGGATGCCATGAATGTCAGGGAATCTCCTGATCCAGGAATGTTTCAACTGAGCCCCTCCCATCCAAGTTGAGAGGCATGGTATGGAAGGGGGTCTGAGATACCTGTGCTAGCACATGCGAGAAGATGCAGCCTGGAACATCAAATCACTTACCGCTAATGAAGGAAGCGTATCTGCCCAGAAGCTTTGCCCTCACTGTGGAGGATCCCATTACCTGTTTCATCACCTCATACTACTTTTCCTGTCATGGCAGCAAGTAAAGGAGTCCGAGACGTCTGGCTTCAAGTGTCATCAGTTATACAGTAAAGAGAGGGAAACAGTAGACAGAGACAGTAAGAGCACACCCCAGTGCTCTGTGCAAGTTGTTGGTCTCATTCTGTCACTCTTCGAGATGAGGACCTCTCTCTTCTCCCTCAGGGCCTTCAACAATAGATCCAGGTCGACCGATGAAGTGAGAGACAGCCCTGCCCTGGGTGCCAGGTCTCCATCTCTCTTGTGACATTTTGCTTTCCTCTAGTGCTGTGGTAAGCTTTGGAACAATCAGTAGATTTCTCCCTCAGCAAATCAGCAGCCTCACTGATTGCTGCAGTGGGAATCTAAATCAGTCCCTCACTTCATTTGACCTGCCTCTGTTCCTGCCCCTACTGGCTCCAATTGGACAGAGAACCCATCTCCATATCAATTAACAGCTCACTACCATGAAACTCTCAACTTTAATCAGTTTTCCCTGCACCCTGCCCCCGCCGGAGACAGGTTTCTGACTCGAAAACAAACCTGAGTCCTGTTTCCCTTTGTAAAGCTGAAATTTGTGTTTGGACTTAGGATTGACTTTATTAAAAGGATGTTATATAAAATGAATAGGTTACTTTGTAGAGCACAGTAAAATGTGGCAAGGGAATGATGTGTTGGTTTTTCTCATCATCTATTACTGCAGCACTAACAACTGATGTCGTTCGGGCTAAAACACAGATTAAAATTAAATACATAAAATATCAAAAGATAAAAGTACCAAAAGAAAAAAATTATTGTACAATAATCAATTTTTATCATACTCATTTTGATTCCTTTCCCATGAGCTTTGTGCATTGTATACTGAGATGATAGGTGTACACATGTATACATAGGAGTGGGGAATAATTATTTCTTCTGAAGTCATTAATTCAACTTTGTACTGTTTAAAATCACTGTGAATGGCTTCTTGAAACACAGGTAGTTATCAACGTTCAGTACAAGAAAGAAGCACAAATAATGATGAAACCAGACAGCTGATTGAACCAGGCCAGTGCCAATGTGAGAAGCAGTTAATGAAATTCACTCAGTATTACTCAGAATACTTATTGCAGCAATCAGTGCTGCTGTCCTGATCCCTTGTTAGCAGCATTTAGAAATCAGAGTTGTACTCCTTGCTTTGTATTGGTGCTAAGTAAGGTTAAAGAAGAGTTCAGGTTCAGGTAATGAAATGCAGGCACAGATGGTGTTACCACCAGGTGTCTAGGGGTCCCTTTCAGCCTCCACTTGGTCTTACTTTAACAGGGTTTCATTTTAAACACACCATGTTTTGAGCTCCCCTTGGTAAATCCTTGTTCTCCACTTTCCAATTATAAGGCAAAGAAATGAGCGCAAGCAGGTTTTCTTAGGTTTAAAGAAAAGTGAAATTTTTTTCAAACTTAAACTTAAACTCTAATTTGGTTAACGCCTTACGGATGCATGCCAGGCCCCATGTTAGCATGCATGCGCGATACGCACACAAATAGAGACAGAAAAGAGAAGAAAAATAAAGTGGAGAGGTTTGAGGCAAAATCTGAAGAGTTTGTTACTGTGCTTTGAGATCGCTGTAGAGTCCTTGATTGAAGGTAGTCTTGCTTTTCGTTGGGACTCAGTATTCTTCTTAAGCCTTGTTCAGTGCAGGAGACTTTCCTCTCTTGGGGTTCATGTGTCTTCAGTGGTTTTTGCAGTTCCATGAGAACGTGATGGGAGCAGGCAGTCGAGAGGTCTTCTCAGCCCAGCAGCAAACAGCTTTCTGCTCAAATTCTCCATGGCAAGTTCAGAAAAAACCTACACCAGCCAGTTAGTCATGTGACTAAACTGGTCTGACCACGTCTGTTTGTATATTTGGTCATCATTGCAGTCAACCTGGAATGCTAGCTCCTCCACCTTCAACGTCTGGTTAACAAAAGTCCATTGTGGATTGACTGTCTCAGGGTCTTTTGACCCTTTTAAGCACTGTCTGTAAAATGCAAATGTCTTTCCAGTCAAGGGTCTAGTGTTTTTTTTAAAAAAAAACACGTTCTTTCTTTACTCCAGTCACAGTTTAAAAATCAATGTGCATGTGGCAAAATTAATATGCCTCATTCTTGGCAGGTGGGGGCCTGCATGACACTAGTCTGTTCCTGACAATTGATGTAATCCACCTAGAAGAAGTGAGCTTACTATTAACACCAAAATTTCAACTTTCGTATCATTCGCAATATTATTGTGCACATTTGTTTTTGTATATTCCAAAAGATTGTGTTCCACCAGTGTCAAACATGCAATATAACTGAGGCGTCAATAAGTGATAGGAGCACTCATTATCAGCCAGTTTTTTTTGGAACTTTATTAATGTCAAAATCACATATCAGAGTGAAAATCACCATCAGAATCATTGGGCTGAAACTTACGCCACCCCAGAGACCGGGATGGCGGCTGGGGCGGTGGCGTAAAATAGAGCGGGAGACTCCGGGTGCCTTTCTCGACCAGCCCCCGCCTCTGCCACCACTTTACGTGGGGCAGCAGCGACGAAAAACAGCTCGCCCGCCCCAGTCCAATCAAGGCCCTTAAGTAGCCACTTCACGGCCACTTAAGGGCCTGCGCTCGCCTCCACGCGGATTTTACGCGTGGCAAGCGGACGTCCTAGAGCCGAGAGAAGCAGGCTGCTCTCAAACGTCTGGGGGGGGGGGCCCTCATGATCGGGCACCCTGTGCCCAATGGAGGGCCACCCCCACTACCCCAACCACTCCCAACACTCTCCTTCCCCCCAACTGACCACCTTTGCCTCGCTGGGGCCTGATCGATTACCCCCAGTGAGGCAAACAAAACTTATCTTTGCTCCAGACTCCTCGACATCTTTTCTTCACATTGGGCTGTAGTCCCAGCAGTGGCCACCGCTCTCGGTGGTGCAGCTGGGACTAGGAGCTGCTGGCCCGCTGATTGGCCGGCAACTGTATTAGGCAGGACTTCCTACCTCAAGCGGGTGGATGGCCAGACTCACACCAATTGAAGCTTGGCGACCTGCAAAATCCGGTTCTGATCCCCAGGTGAGGCGGAAGCGGGTTCACCACTGATCTTTCAGTTGGTGGCAGGCTCCCATCCACCTCGGGTAAAATCCCGGTCATTATTTCTAAATTGGGTGAAACTGGATAAATTTCAAAATAGTTTATTTGGCAACAGTCATTGTTAAACCATTTAGTTAATTGCCACTAAATAATATGAATTACTACCACCAAAAAATTACTTCCTTTCCAAACCAGATGTGATCAGATGAGCTGAACCACAGCATTACTCATCACCACAATAGCTTTAAAAGCAGTAATTCAATTCTTAATTTATGCAACTTCTACTAGAGTCATGTGATGTAGTTTCTCAATGGTATGTTGAAAATAAAACAGCTTCCATTTTCTTGCAGTTATCACTCAATTTCTTTATAGTTTTTTTTCACAAGCAAAATTTTGCTTCTGCTTGAAGTTAGGTGTCATTAGGTAAAATCTAAACTGCTTATCATCAGCAATATTTTGTGTTGATCACGATGATAAACATCATCACCAGAGAAATTGAACATTTTCCTATTTTGGGTATTCAGTTTCAGCTTCGGGAAGGGGTTGGGTGGTAGTTTTAATGGGTGGGCTTGGGTTGCATGGAATGTAAAAATTAAAAAGAAAATCTGATACCCGACCCCCAACCTACATCCAAACTGCTCACTTCTAGTTTCAATGGAATCGGGACATGGGGCAGGAAACTAACCCACTCTCAGGAGGCAGGTTGGTCATTTAAATATTTTAATGAGGCTGTATGCCTCAGGATTAACCACTATTTCAAATTTAACCCTAGCCAGCTGGGTTTCCCAACCCATCAGCTAAAGGGAGGCGAGAACTGCTTATCCAGGAACTAAGTGCCTTTCCTTTTAACTGCTTCACCCAACCCCACAATTGGACATTGGCTGATCCCTCCAATCTCCTCTCCCTGACTCTTCTGATCTCTTACACGACCAACCCTTCCAATCTACCCCCCAAGGCTTTTGATCTCCTCCACCGCTTACACTTCTGATCTCCCCCGGGACCTCCGATCCCTCCCTCCCTCCTATCCATTCCTTCCTCCCTCCTCTCTGCTCCCCACCTGCAGCCTGGTGCTCAAGGCCTACCCACCCATCAGCCAGCTAGCCTCTCAATCTGAAATAAAAGCAAATACTGCAAAAATATTACTGCATCAGAAATGAACTGATGAAAGGCCACAGACCTGAAATATTAACTCTTCTCTCTCCACAGATGCTGCCAGACCTACGGAGTATTTCCAGCACTTGCTGTTTTATTTCAGCCTCTCAATCTGACTAGCTGTAGCTGGGAAACAGAGACAAAAATGTTAATCAGGTCCTGCTGCTAAATTTGGCAGAATCTGAGGGAAACTGTTCTTTTAGGTTTCCCAACTTAAAAACAGCCCCTCACCCCTCACTCCATTCTCACCTCTTGAGTTAATATCCAGCCGAGTGCAGGTTTAACACCACCATAGATTTCCCTCCACTCTGCCCTAACAATGGGCAAAGATTTCCTCTGCCTTCTATGTATTCCTGGCATAGTATACATAATAGAAAGATTTCCTACTGTTACGACCAGGTGAGAAAGAGGTCTAGGGTTCCCTTACAGCCTTCACCTGGTCTTACTGTAACAGGGTTTTTATTTTTTTAAACACACTGTTTTTAGCTCCCCTTTGGTGAATCCTGGTTCACCACTTTGCAATTATAAGGCAAAGAAATGAGCACAAACTGGCTTTCTCAGGTTTAAAGAAGAAAGGTGAAATTTTATTAATCATAAACTTTAATTCGGTTAATGCCTACGGATACATGACGTGTCCACTGCTAGCATGCAGATAGGGACAGAAACAGCAGAAGAAAAATAAAGTGGAAAGGTTTGAGGCAGTATCTGAAGAGTTGTTGTTATGGTTCTTCAAGCTTACTGCAGAGTCCTTGCTTGTAGGTAATTCTTGCTTTTCATTGGGGCCCAGTATTCTTCTTAAACCTTGTTTGCTGTAGGAGACTGTTCACTCTTGGGGGTTCATGTATGTCTTCAGTGGGTTTTTAGAGTTCCATGGAAAGAGACGGGAGAAGACAGGAGAGGCTGTGACAAGCCAACCATGAGAGTTATTTATTTTTATTTAGAGATACAACACTGAAACAGGCCCTTTAGCCCACTGAGCCTGTGCTGACCAACAACCACCCATTTTTACTAATCCCATATTAATCCCATATTCCCTACTGCATCCCCACCATTCTCCTACCACCTACCTACACTGGGGGCAATTTACAATGGCCAATTTACCTATCAAACTGCAAGTCTTTGGCTGTGGGAGGAAACTAGAGCACCCAGTGGAAACCCACGCAGTCACAGGGAGAACTTGCAAACTCCACACAGGCAGTACCTGGAACTGAACCCGGGTCGCTGGAGCTGTGAGGCTGCGGTGCTAACCACTGCGCCACTGTGTCGCCCCCACAGTTCTTTTCAATCCAGGAGCAAACAGCTTTCTGCCAGGCTCTTTGTTTGAACTCAACAATTCAGAAAAAAACCAGACTGCCAAGCAGGTTAGTCATGTGACTAACTGGTTTGACTATGTCTGTTTGTGGATTGTATTGGAGCATAGGTTAGCTCCTTTGTCTACAAGCACTGTCTGTTAATATGCAAAAATGTTTTTCCAGCCAGGGCCTGGCAACCCCGTGTAACAGGCCTTCTCTTCTTCCCAGCAACAATTAGAAATTTAATGTCCATGTGGTGAAATTAATATGCCTCATTCTTGGCAGGTGGGGCCTACATGACACTATGTTCACTATTTCTAATCAAATTGGAAAAGTAAACAGCTTGACAATTTTGCTTGAAATTCCTCTCACCATGTCAGAAACACAGAGAAACTAGAGGAAATCTCAGAAGTGCATCCCCAACTGTATTAATGTGACATTTCCCATTTCCCACAGCAGCTATTTGTGACCGACATTGATAATTTACGCAATATGTCGGGTTAGGTGTTATGCTGTGTACATGTAATGCAAATAAAGGTCCGTAGTGGCAGTGTTGAGCCACAAATGATAAAGTAAAAATTTACACTGTGCGATTGCATCACCAAAAGTGCAGGGGTTGGGGGGGGGATGGAACTCTGCCCATCTTCTGGCTTCAGCTGTGATCCAATTCTAAATTCCAGGAATATTGTCACTACCATGTTAGGGACAAATGCTCATTCCTGTAGTAGTGCAGCATGGCCAGCCACCCAGTGCAGGAAGCAGAATCTTGAGTAGCAACCTGCCACTCCAGAGGGAGAGCCACATTCTCCAGATTGTGCCAATGATCAAGGAGAGAATACCTTTTTAACATCTTTCCAGCATCAAGACAGGATGCAGAATCAATTGGTTATTGATCCGATTGGGATCAATTAGCATTCATTGCTGAATTGATGGATATCAGATCAGCACCTATACCTATTTTTGGCAAATGTTGAGATTCCTTCAGGCATGGCACCAAACTGCTGTTGGGATATATAGGAAGGCAGAAGATGTACTGAACCCCACTTTGTCAAAAATTATTGCTGCTAAATTAAAGGAGCATGAACCTGACAGATTCAAGTTCCATAAACTTGGCAGATCCAAGTTCCATCTCAAATTCTGGTGGCTCCATTGATTCTGCACCAAAATTCCAGTCCTAGAAGGAGCAGAATTAGCACGCTGGCTGATACAATTTGGTTTTGGGCTGTCTATAGTTGAAGAATTTTCATCATCTATTTGGAAGCTCAAAAGCTCGTAAAAATATATAGTTATGTCCCGGTGACATCTTGCAGCTGAATCCATTGAAGAGGAGCTCATAATGGATTATGGTGGCAGCAGTTGTTATTTTTTGTTAACACAATAATCTGGAAATCACAAAAAACAGAAATACAATTTGCCAGAAGAGATGTAAAAGCATCAAAATATGGTTTATTTTTACATAAAGCCTCCAGATAAATTTGATTTCAATGAGCAAACAAAACAGTAAAGATGAATCTAGCAATTTGGAAGATTTAGAATCCCTTCAGGCTTAGGTAAGAAGGAAGAATTGAATTAGATTAATACACAGTGATATTTGATGGCTGAGGGAGTAGAGACATTTTATGCTCTTTAAAATTGTCCAAAAATTATGATGGTATTTATTGAACATTACAAGCTGGATTCAAAAAAGATTTTATTGTCGACAGGAATCCTATTTTTAAAAGAGCTAAACGCAGTCAAAGGAATCAAAAAGAAAGAATGAGTGGATGGTTTCATAATAGCTTAATACGTTTTAAATGAACATTGTAATCTACATGAAGACATGATTTGTGATCATATTGCAGTGTAACTGTGAAATAAGGGTCTATCTGAATGATTGCGGGTAGACCCTGAGTTAGCTTCTGTTAAAACAATCAACAGGACAGACAGAGGTTATTGGTTGGTGATTGGCGGAGCAATGGGCTAAAATGTTTAAGGGAAAGCATATAGAACATCAAAAGACCCAAAAATGTCGAGAATGATCCAGGCAAATCAAATAATGGCCAGGCTTGAGCAATTATCTTCAATTAATTGTTATAGACTATATTAGTATACAGAGGAGAGAATAAATGCAGCTATGGGTAGAGATTTTTCACTTCTATATTCCATGAGTGCAATGTGTAATGACACAGGTGGGGGAATTGCACTGCCCAATAGTTTATGGCAGGAAAGGCTGTCGAAGCAGGGATTCACACTTCTGGAATGTGCCAGTCTCATTAGATGTTCAAAATATATATAAATGAAGATAAGGCCTTCCTGTCTTCCATTTTCCATGATATGCTGCATGATATCAACAACTTGTATTTGTCGAGCCCCTATAATGTAGTAAAATGTGCCAAGGCATTTAACAAGAGCATTATCAAACAAAATTTGACACGGAAACACATATTAGAGCAGATGACCAAAAACTTGGTCAGAGCAGTAGGTTTAAAGGAGTATCTTAAAGGAGGAAATAGAGGTGGAGAAGTTTAGGGAGAGAATTCCAGAGCTTACAGCCTTGGCAGCGAATGGCTGGGGATGCTCATGAGGTCAGAATTGGAAGAACACAGAACTTTTTTTATTCTTTCATGGGATGTGAGAGCGCTGTCAAGGCCAGCATTTGTTGCTCATCCCAAATTGCCCTTGCAAAGGTTGTGGTGAGCTGCCTTCTTGAACCGCTGCAGTCCATCTGGTGCAGGTACACCCCCAGTGCTGTTAGGGAGAGAGTTCCAGTATTTTGATCCAGTGACAGTGAAGGAACAGCGATATATTTCCAAGTAAGGAGAGTGTGTGACTTGGAGGGAAACGTGCAGGTGGTGGTGTTCCCATGCATCTGCTGGCCTTGTCCTTCTGGGTGGAACAGTTCGCAGGTTTGGAAGGTGCTGTCGAAGGAGCCATGGTGAGTTGCTGCAATGCATCTTGTAGATGGTACACACTGCTGCCACTGTACACTGGTAGTGGATGGAGAGAATGTTTAAGTGATGTTTGGGGTGTTGATCAAGCAGACTCCTTTGTCCTGGATAGCATCGAGCTTCTTGAGTGTTGTTAGAGCTGTGCTCACCCAGGCAAGCAGAGAGTATTCCATCACACTCCTAACTTGTGCCTTGTAGATGGTGGGCAGGCTTTGGGGAGTCAGGAGTTGGCTTACTCGCTGCAGATATCAAGAAATGGCTGAAGGCAAGGCTATGGGCCCTGACAACATTCCGGCAATAATACTGAAGATTTGTGCTCCAGAACAAGCTGCTCCCCTAGTCAAGCTGTTGCACTACAGCTACAACACTGGCATCTACCTGGCAATGTGGAATATTTCCCAGGTATGTCTTGTGCACAAAAAGCAGGGCAGTAATTGGGCAGGTTGGATTTGTCCCTCTACTCCCGATCATTAGCAAAGTTATTCCCTTGTTCAAGAAAGGGAATAGGGATAACCCTGGGAATTACAGACCAGTCAGTCTTACGTCGGTGGTGGGCAAATTATTGGAGAGGATTCTGAGAGACAGGATTTATGATTATTTGGAAAAGCATAGTTTGATTAGAGACAGTCAGCATGGCTTTGTGAGGGGCAGGTCATGCCTCACAAGCCTTATTGAATTCTTTGAGGATGTGACAAAACACATTGATGAAGGAAGAGCAGTGGATGTGGTGTATATGGATTTTAGCAAGGCGTTTGATAAGCTTCCCCATGGTAGGCTCATTCAGAAAGTAAGGAGGCATGGGATACAGGGAAATTTAGCTGTCTGGATACAGAATTGGCTGGCCCATAGAAGACAGAGGGTGGTAGTAGATGGAAAGTATTCAGCCTGGAGCTCGGTGACCAGTGGTGTTCCGCAAGGATCTGTTCTGGGACCTCTGCTTTTTGTGATTTTTATAAATGACTTGGATGAGGAAGTGGAAGGCTGGGTTAGCAAGTTTGCCGATGACACAAAGGTTGCTGGAGGTGTGGATAGTGTGGAGGGCTGTTGTAGGTTGCAACGGGACATTGACAGGATGCAGAGCTGGGCTGCGAAGTGGCAGATGGAGTTCAACCTGGAAAAGTGTGAAGTGATTCATTTTGGAAGGTCGAATTTGAATGCAGAATACAGGCTTAAAGACAGAATTCTTGGCAGTGTGGAGGAACAGAGGGATCTTGGGGTCCACGTCCATAGAACGCTCAAAGTTGCCACCCAAGTTGATTGGGTTGTTAAGAAGGCGTATGGGGTGTTGGCTTTCATTAACAGGGGGATTGAGTTTAAGAGCCGCAAGGTGATGCTGCAGCTGTATTAAGCCCTGGTTAGACCACACTTGGAATATTGTGTTCAGTTCTGGTCGCCTCATTTTAGGAAGGATGTGGAAGCTTTAGAGAGGGTGCAGAGGAGATTTACCAGGATGCTGCCTGGACTGGAGGGCATGTCTTACGAAGAAAGGTTGAGGGAGCTAGGACTTTTCTCATTGGAGCGAAGAAGGATGAGAGGTGACTTGATAGAGGGGTACAAGATGATGAGAGGCATAGATAGAGTGGATAGCCAGAGACTTTTTCCCAGGGTGGAAAGGGCTATCACCAGGGGGCATAATTTTAAGGTGATTGGAAGTAGGTTTAGGGGGGATGTCAGAGGTAGGTTCTTTACACAGAGAGTGGTGGGTGCATGGAATGCACTGCCAGCGGTGGTAGTAGAAGCAGATACATTAGGGACATTTAAGCGACTCTTGGATAGGTACATGGATGATTGTAGAATGAGGGTATGCAGGTAGTTTGATCTTAGAGTAGGTTAAAGCGTCAGCACAAATCGTGGGCTGAAGGGCCTGTACTGTTCTATGTTCTTTGTTCTAAAGTAATGGAAGAGGTTGTTAACAGTGCTTTCAAACAGCACTTGCTCAGCAATAACCTGTACACTGATGCTCAGTTTGGGTTCCGCCAGGGCCACTCAGCTCCTGACCTGATTACAGCCTTGGTCCAAACATAGACAAAAGAGCCAAACTGCAGAGGTGAGGTGAGAGTGACTGTCCTTGACATCAAGGCAGCATTTGACCGAGTATGGCATCAAGGAGCCCCAGCAAAACTGGAGTCAATGGGAATCATGGGGAAAACTCTTCGTTGGTTGGAGTAATACGTAGTACAAAGGAAGATGATTGTGGTTGTTGGAAGTCAATCATCTCAGTCCCAGGACGTTACTGCAGGAGTTCCTCAGGGTAGTGTCCAAGGCCCAACCATCTTCAGCTGCTTCATCAATGACCTTCCCTCCATCATAAGATCTGAAGTGGGGATGTTCGCTGATGATTGCACAATGTTTGGCACCATTCACAAATCCTCAGATACTGAAACAGTCCATGTGGAAATACAGCAAGACCTGGACAACATCCAGGCTTGGGCTGATAAGTGGCAAGTAACATTCATACCACACAAGTGCCAGGCAATGACCATCTCAAACAAGAGATAATCTAAACATCTCCAAAGAACAAAGAACAGTACAGCACAGGAACAGGCCATTCGGCCCTCCAAGCCTGCACCGATCTTGATGCCTGCCTAAACTAAAATCTTCTGCACTTCCGGGGCCCATATCCCTCTATTCCCTTCCTATTCATGTATGTGTCAAGTTGTCTCTCAAACGTCGCTATCGTATCTGCTTCCACCACCTCCCCTGGCAGCAAGTTCCAGGCACTCACCACCCTCTGTGTAAAGAACTTGCCTCGCACATCCCCTCTAAAGTTTGCCCCTCGCACCTTAAACCTATGTCCCCTAGTAACTGACTCTTCCACCCTGGGAAAAAGCTTCTGACTATCCACTCTGTCCATGCCACTCATAACTTTGTAAACCTCTATCATGTCGCCCCTCCACCTGAATCGTTCCAGTGAAAACAGTCCGAGTTTTTCCAACCTCTCCTCATAGCTAATGCCCTCCAGACCAGGCAACATCCTGGTAAACCTCCTCTGTACCCTCTCCAAAGCCTCCACGTCCTTCTGGTAGTGTGGTGACCAGAATTGCACGCAATATTCTAAGTGTGGCCTAACTAAGGTTCTGTACAACTGCAACATGACTTGCCAATTTTAATACTCTGTGCCCCGACCGATGAAGGCAAGCATGCCGTATGCCTTCTTGACTACCATATACACCTGCATTGCCACTTTCAGTGACCTGTGGACCTGTATGCCCAGATCTCTCTGCCTGTCAATACTCCTAAGGGTTCTGCCATTTACTGTATACCTCCCACCTGCATTAGACCTTCCAAAATGCATTACCTCACATTTGTCCGGATTAAACTCCATCTGCCATTTCTCCGCCCAAGTCTCCAACCGATCTATATCCTGCTGTATCCTCTGACAATCCTCATCATTATCCGCAACTCCACCAACCTTTGTGTCGTCCGCAAACTTACTAATCAGACCAGCTACATTTTCCTCCAAATCATTTATATATACTACAAACAACAAAGGTCCCAGCACTGATCCCTGCGGAACACACTAGTCACATTCCTCCATTCAGAAAAACACCCATCCACTGATACCCTCTGTCTTCTATGACCGAGCCAGTTCTGTATTCATCTTGCCAGCTCACCTCTGATCCCTTGTGACTTCACCATTTGTACCAGTCTGCCTTGCGGGACCTTGTCAAAGGCTTTACTAAAGTCCATATAGATAACATCCACTGCTCTTCCTTCATTAATCATCTTCGTCACTTCCTCAAAAAACTCAATCAAATTAGTAAGACACGACCTCCCCTTCACAAAACCATGCTGTCTCTCGCTAATAAGTTTGTTTGTTTCCAAATGGGAGTAAATCCTGTCCCGAATAATCCTCTCAAATAGTTTCCCTACCACTGACGTAAGGCTCACCGGCCTATAATTTCCTGGATTATCCTTGCCACCCTTCTTAAACAAAGGTACAACATTGGCTATTCTCCAGTCCTCTGGGACCTCACCTGTAGCCAATGAGGATGCAAAGATTTCTGTCAAGGCCCCAGCAATTTCTTCCCTTGCCTCCCTCAGTATTCTCGGGTAGATCCCATCAGGCCCTGGGGACTTATCTACCTTAATGCTTTGCAAGACACCCAACACCTCCTCCTTTTTGATAATGTTGATCCCTTTGATGTTCAATGACATTACCATCACTGAATCCCCGACTATCAACATCCTGGGGTCACCATTGACCAGAAACTGAACTGGGCCAGCTACATAAATGCTGTGGCTACAAGAGCAGGTCAGAGGTTGGGAATTCTGCAGTGAATTACTCACCTCCTGTCTCCCCAAAGCCTGTCCACCATCTACAAGACACAAGTCAGTAGTGCAGTGGAATACTCTCCACCTGCCTGGATGGGTGCAGCTCCAACAACACTCAAGAAGCTCAACACTATCCAGGACAAAGCAGCCCGCTTGATTGGCACCCCATCTACCATCTTCAACATTCACTCCTTCCACCACCAATGCACAGTGGCAGCAGTGTGTACCATCTACAAGATGCACTGCAGCAACTCACCAAGACTCCTTACACAGCACCTTCCAAACCCGCGACCTCTACCAACTAGAAGGACAAGGGCAGCAAATACATGGGAACACCACCTGCAAGTTCCCCTCCATGTCACACACCATCCTGACTTGGAACTATATCGCCGTTCCTTCACTGTTGCTGGGTCAAAATCCTGGAACTCCCTTCCTAACAGCACTGTGGGTACACCTACCCCAAATGGACTGCAGCGGTTCAAGAAGACTGCTCACCACCACCTTCTCAAGGGCAATTAGGGATGGGCAATAAATGCTGGCCTGGCCAGCGTCGCCCACATCCCATGAATGAATAAAAAAAAAATGCCATTGAATGTCAGGGGAAGATGGTTAGAATCTCTCTTAGTGAAGACTGTCATTACCTGGCACTTGCGTGGAACAAATGTTACTTGCCACTTATCAGCCCCAGCCTGAATATTGTCCAGGTCTTGCTGCATATGGACACAGACTGCTTCAGTGTCTGAGGAGTTGCTATATCTTGGTGGATTATGGGACTGGAGGAGATTACGGAGATAGGGAGGGATGAAGCCATGGAGGGATTTGAAAACAGATGAAAATTTTAAAACTGAGGAATTGCTTAATCAGAAGCCAATGTAGGTCAGCGAGCACAGGGGTGATGGGTGAGCAGGACTTTGTCAGAGTTAGGACATGGGCAGCAGAATTTTGGATGATCTTAGGTTTACAGAGGCTAGATTGTGGGAGATTGGCCAGGAGTACATTGGAATGGTCGCCACATTACCAAAAGGATGTGGATGCTTTGGAGAGGGTGCAGAGGAAGTTCACCAGGATGTTGCCTGGTATGGAGGGCGCTAGCTATGAAGAGAGGTTGAGTAGATTAGGATTATTTTCATTAGAAAGGAGGTTGAGGGGGGACCTGATTGAGGTGTACAAAATCATGAGAGGTATAGACAGGGTGGATAGCAAGAAGCTTTTTCCCTGAGTCGGGGTTTCAATTACAAAGTGAGAGGGGAAATGTTTAGGGGGGATATGCGTGGAAAGTTCTTTACGCAGAGGGTGGTGGGTGCATGGAACGCATTGCGGAGGTGGTAGACGCGGGCACGATAGCGTCTTTTAAGATGTATCTAGACAGATACATGAATGGGCAGGAAGTAAAGAGATACAGACCCTTAGATAATAGGCGACAGGTTTAGATAGAGGATTTGGATCGGCGTAGGCTTCGAGGGCCGAAGGGCCTGTTCCTGTGCTGTAATTTTTTCTTTGTTCTTTCTTTCTTTCTCTTTGAATAGCCAGGTGTATAGGTAGCAAAGGCATGGATGAGGATTTCAGCAGCAGTTGAGCTCAGGCAGGGGTGGAGTAGGGCAACGTTACATAAGAGAAAATAGGTGGTTTTAGGGATGGTGCAGATATATGGTCGTAGCTCCTCTCAGGGTCAAATCTGACATCAAGGGTTGAATTTTATCAGCCCTTTAGGTATGGACAAGGAGGCAGGGATAGAGAGGAGGCATAAAATGATGAGGGAAGGTTGGGGGGTGGAGTGTCCAAATTTTGTCAGAGGCTGTGTACGTCGAGGACGGCCTTCCCACTCAAAGGCTAACTTACTAGTGGTTGGTGGGAGTACTGCCATGTTGGGAGACCGCTCAGCAGAACCAGGCGGCCTCCCTGCAGGCTGGGGAGTGTGGTCCCTCCTGCTTAAGCAATATTTGGCCCACGGAGGACCCGCTGGAGGCAAAGGCCACTCCTGTGCAGCAACACCCCCTCTGCCATCAATAACCAAACTCCACCCTCACCCCCTCTACCTCCTCAGAGGAAACTGCCTGACTGACCCCTGCGAAACCACACCACCACCACCACCCCCCCCCCCCCCCACCCAACTGCACTTACCTGCTTCCGAGGCCAGCATCCATGTTGCCTCTTCTGGCTGGGCGCAGTTTCAGCAGTGACTACTGCTCCTGGTGGCACTGCTGAGCTGCTGACTCTCTGATTGGCCAGCAGCTCTTGGAGGTAGGATCCCCATCCTCAGAGGGACGGGACCCCTGGTGTCAGGCAGTTAACTGCCTAATTTCCGTAAAATGTAGGTGGGGGTCCCCCAACTAGCTAAGGCCGTGTTATCCCTGCCGTTCTTGCCCGGCATTGGGATCCCTGCCACCTCCATAAAATTCAGCCCCAAGTTTGTAAACGGTCTGGTTCTGCCTCAAACAGTTGCCAGGGAGAGGGATGGAGTCTATAGCTAGGGAACGGAGTTTGTGGCGGACCAAAGACAATGGCTTTGGTCTTCCCAGTATTTAGTTGGAGGAAACTTCTGCTCACCCAGTACTGGCTGTTAGACAAGCAGTCTGAAAACTTAGAGACAGTGGAAGGGTCGAGAGAGGTGGTGATGAAGAGCTGGGTATTATCAGCATACATCCACCTGTGTTCTGTTATCAAGGTGCAGTCCCAAGAAAGGGAACTGCCTGATCTACGTACAGCTGTGTTTCCATTGGTTTTGTGAGGATTGAGAGAGTTTTTTGTCTTTTAGATTTCCTTTTGTTGTACTTATTTAGTTACCTTTTAATTTAATTTGGCCTTACAATTTATTGTTACTTTTGCTTACCGCTTAGTCTTGGCCTGAATTTTATTGATTGACAATAGCACTGCTGGTAGAATGAGCATTCCTTTTGGACTAATTGGATAGCTCTTTCATAGGGCCAGCAAAGGTTGATTGGCCTCCTTCTGTGCTGTATTATTGTACGATTCTGTGAAATTTTCTGGACCACAGGAAGGTAGAAGACAAGGGTTTGAGAAATGATAAGTGGAATGTCTGTCTGCACTCAATGTGTGCTACACAGATTTACAGTTACCCATGCAGTCAGGTCCACAGCCCCTGGCAAGTGAAATGACTTGTGCCGTTGTTCCGATGCTTGCCCAGGTATACCGTTGTCCAATTTGAGATCATGCACTCAAGGTGCCTTCTTGTTGAATATGCAGAAAAGTTGTCTTGAGATGCTGGAAGTTGAAGGAGCATTTGTGCAATGGCAAACATATAAACAGCCTGCATGCCAATCTGGGTGACGTAAGTAACAATGCATCATACAGCTATGTTACTCAAAGTGTTTTGACTTTGAAGATGTGAAAATGGTATGGTTTTAATTGTATTTCGTTTTGAAAGTGTGCCCTACTAAGGCAAAGGTACACATCACATGCAATTAAAGAGCTGGAAGGTTATATAAGCGCTTGACCTGGGTGGACAGTAAATGTGCAACCAATTGACCGGCATTAGTTGTGTTTTATTCACTCTTGGGATGTGAGCATCACTGGCAAGGCCAGCATTGATTTCCCATCCTAATTACCCTTGTGAAGGCGGTGGTGAGCTGCCTTCTTGAACCACTGCAATTCATTTGGTTCGGGTACACCCACAGCGCTGTTCGGGAAGGAGTTCCAGGATTTTGATCCAGCCACAGTGAAGGAATGGCGATATATTTCCAAGTCAGGCTGGTGTATGACTTGAAGGAGAACTTGCAGGTGGTGCTGTTCCCATGTGTTTGCTGTCCTTGTCCTTCAAAATGGTAGAGGTTGCAAGTTTGGAAGGTGCTGTCAAAGAAGCCTTGGTAAGTTGCTGCAGTGCATCTTGTAGATGGTACGCAATGCTGCCACTGTGTATTGGTGGTGGAGGGAGCGAATGTTCAAGGCAGTGGATGGGGTGTCGATCAAGCAGGCAGCTTTGTCTTGGATGGTGTTGAGCTTCTTGAGTGTTGTTGGAGCTGCACTCATCCATGCAACTGGAGAGTATTCCATCACACTCCTTACTTTTGCCTTGTAGATTGGGGACAGGCTTTGGGGAGTCAGGAGGTGAGTTATGCACTGCAGAATTCTGAGCCTTTGACCAGTTTGTGGCATGCAACCTTAGGCAACCTATGAGGTACTGTTTACTTGCCAGATTCCCTGAAGTGTGTGATCTTCTTAAGGATAGAGAAGGAAAGGCTTACAAAAGGCCTTCAAAATAGTAGTAACATAATTTTTAAGTGTATTAACCTCACAGCAGCAAGAAATCTCATTACCTTGATCATATGTTGTACAAGCACAAAGTGATAGAAGAACAGACACAGTTTTGTTCTTATGCCCAAACCAACTGGAACATTTATAACCAAATCAAAGAAAGCAAAAGCATTCCAGAACTATATCAAGACTGTTTTATACTTTTGAGAAATAGGAAGGCAGAATTGCTCAGGAAGATCCAGGAGAATCTCCATCACTCCAGAAAGGCTGGACTTACAACTGTAATTCTAAGAGGGTGAACATGAATTGAATATTGTTGTTTGAAATTATTCAAGCTAATGTACAAACATAATGAAACCGGGATCCGATTTCTTCAGAAATATTTCTCAGAAAGGCATTATGCAAGGTTAGATACTATGTAAAAAGAGTGCGACTTCACTTAACCTCAGGGAGCGGAGAGGAGCCGGACCTACGTGGGAGCACCTGACATTGGGAGAAGACAAATAGAGAGTGAGGCTCCAGGCCTTCACTTCACTTATCTTCAGGAAGCGGAGAGGAGCTGGACTTGCGTGAGAGCACCTAACAGCTTCAGGAGTCGGCACGTGCTGACTGAGTTTGAAAAAAAGCATCGAACGGTGGCATCATAGGAAAGCTCTAAGGTGAATGGTGGGTGAGTAACTGTTGTTAGGGAGTATCCCTCATAGCTAGACTGGTACACTAATGTTAGGGTGTGTGTGTTAATAGCTGGAAATTAGAAAAAGGTAAAATTAAAAGTTAAATAGCTACCTTATAGTTAATTAAGACATGCAAGCAGAAGAGAAGTAAGAAGCTGGTGGGTTTACTGTTTTGCTTTATTTTTAAACGGTATGGTTTATTGTCATACTGGGGTTAAATTAGTAAGTAAGTACTGGTGAGGAGTGACATTAATTAAAAAATTAATTAAGTAAATAATTAATTAGTTATTTAAAACACAATCAAGATGGCAGGACAGGTGATGTGTTGCAGCTGCAGTATGTGGGAGCTCGTGGACACCAATGTGATCCACGGCAACCACGCCTGCAGTAAGTGTTTACGGCTTGAAGAGCTTCGGCTCAGAGTTGATGAGCTGGAGGCTGAGCTACAGACACTGTGATGCATCAGAGAGGTGGAAAGTTACCTGGACACTTTGTTCCAGAAGGCAGTCATGCCCCTTAGAATAGGGTCTTCTGATTTGTTCAGTGGTCAGGGACAGGAGAGTGTGACTGTGAGTGAGGCAGGTAAGGGGATCAAGAAGGCAGAAGTGGAGGAGCCTCAGCCCTTGCATTTCTCCAACAGGTCTGAGATTCTTTCAGCTTGCCTGGATGAGAGTGAGGGCTGCAAGGTGGTTGAACAAACTGACCATGGCACTGTGGGAAAGGAAGCTATTTAAGGGGGGGGTAATGTAATGTAATGTAGTGGTAATAAGGGACAGTATAGTCAGGGGGATAGACACAGTACTCCACAGCCAAGAGCAAGAGTGTAGAAGGCTGTGTTGCTTACCTGGTGCCAGGGTTCTGGACTTTTGCTCAGGGCCGGACATGAACTTGCAGTGGGAGGGGGAGGATCCAGTTGTTGTGATCCACATGGGTACCAACGACATAGATAGGAAAGAGGTTCTGCGTAGAGAGTATGAGCAGCTAGGGACTAATTTTAAAAGCAGGACCTCAAAGGTAATACTCTCTTGAGCAAATTGGAGTAGAGTAAATAAGATTAGAGTTAAATGCGGAGCACAAAGATTTGTGTGGGAGAAATGGGTTTTGATTCATGAGGTACTGGCACCAGTACTGGGGAAAATGGGAGCAGCACCATTGGGACAGTCCTCACGTGAAACGTGCTGGGACCAGTGTTCTAGGACAGTAGAGAGGGCTTTAAACTAAATAATGGGGGCAAGGAATCAATGAGGGAAGATGTGATAATTTAGAGAGAGGAGAAGGCAAGAAAGCAAGGTAGTAAAAGGGGAATTGATAATCTGAGTGTGGCAGGAAGGGAAAATTGGAGGGAAGCAAAACTGGTAACAGGTAGTAGAAAATTAGTAAGCGAAATTAGAAGAGAGACCAAGTGAAGACAAGCATCAAATAGGATCAAAATGGGGAATAATGTTAAAAAGACAAAGTTAAATGCATGCTATCTGAATGCATGCAGCATTCGCAACAAGATAGATGATTTGAAGGCACAAATAGAAGTAAATAAGTATGATATAATTGCCACTACAGAAACATGGTTACAGGGTGACCAAAATTGGGAACTGAAAGTTCAAGGATATTGGTCATTTAGGAAGAATAGGCAAAAAGGAAAAGGAGGTGGGGTTAATTAGTTATTTAAACCACAATTAAGCGCTCTTAATAAGGGACGAGGTCAGTACATTAGTGAGAGAGGATCTGAGATCGAAGGATCAAAATGTAGAATCAATTTGGGTGGAGCTAAGAAACAGCAAGGGGCAGCAAACATTGGTGGGAGTTGTTTATCGGCCACCAAACAGTAGTGGTAATGCTGTACATGGTATAAATCAGGAAATTAGAAGTGCATGTAACATGGGTAATACAGTAATAATTGGCAACTTCAATCTACATATAGACTGCTTGAACCTAATCAGCACTAATGCTCTAGGATGAATTCCTAGGGTGTATACGAGATGGGTTTCTGTAACTGTACATTGAAGAGCCAACTAGGGATCGAGCTTTTTTAGATTTATGTAATGAGAAAGAGCTAATTAATAACCTTGCTGTAAATGAACCTTTAGGAAATAGTGACCATAATATGATAAAATTTTACATTAACTTTGAAAGTGATATAGTTCAGTCTGGAAACTATGGAGGAACAAGAGAAACTATGAAGGTATGAGGGACAAGTTGGCTATGTTGGATTGGGAAAATATACAAAAAGGTTTTGACAGTAGACAGGCAATGGCGAGCATTTAAAGAAGTTTTACATGGTCTGCAACAAATATACATCCCTCAAAAACATAAAATCCCAACAGGAAAGATGAATCCACCATGGCTAAGAAAAGAAGTTAAAGATTGCATTAGATCAAACGAATTGGCTTATAAGGATTGGGAGCAACTTAGAATCCAGTAAAGGATGACCAAGAAACTAATAAAGAAAGGGAGAAGGGAATATGAATGCAAGCTAGCGAGAAACATAAAGGTGGACTGTAAAAGCTTCTTAAGGTATGTGAAAAGGAAAAGATTAGCAAGGACAAATGTGGGGCAATTTCAGGCAGAGACAGGAGAATTTATAATGGAGAATAGGGAAATGGGGCAAAAACTAATCAATTACTTTGTGTCTGTCTTCATGGAGGAAGATACAGAAAATCTCCCAGAGATATTAGGGAACCAAGGAACTTGTGAAAATGAGGAACTGAAAGAAATTAGTATTAATAAAGAGGTAATACTTTAACTGAATTGAAGGGTGGAAATCCCCTGGACCAAATGAGCTACATCCCAGAGTGTTGAAGGAGGTGGCTATAGAGATAGTGGATGCATTGGTGGTTATCTTTCAAAATTCTATAGATTCTGGAAAAGTTCCTGCAAACTGAAAAGTAGCAAATGTAACCCCACTATTTAAAAAAGGAGGGAGAGAGAAAACGGGGAACTACAGACCTGTTAGTTTGACATCAGTAGTAGGGAAAATGTTAGAACCTATTATAAAGGATGTGATAACTAGACACTTGGAAAATAATTATATGATTGGGCAGAGTTAACATGGATTTATGAAAGGGAAATCATGTTAGACAAACTTGTTGGAGTTTTTTGAGAATGTTACTTGTAGCATAGGTAAAGGAGAACCAGTGGATGTGGTGTATTTGGATTTTCGGAATGCTTTTGATAGGGTCCCACACAGGAGGTTGGTAAACAAAATTAGAGCACATGGGATTGGGGGTAATATACTGCTATGGATTGAGAATTGGTTAACCGACAGATAACAGAGATTAGAAATAAACGGGTTATTCTCAGGATGGCAGACTGTTACTAGTGGGGTACTGCAAGGATCAGTGGTGGGGCCACAGGTGTTCACAATCTTATTACAACCCGGTGAGAAAGGTGTCTAGGGGTCTCTCTCAGCCTTCACCTGGTCTTACCGTAACAGGGTTGAATTTTAAACACACTGTGTTTTTAGCTCCCCTTTGGTGAATCCTTGTTCATTGCTTTCCAATTATAATGCAAAGAAACCAGCACAAACAGGTGTTCGTAGGTTTAAAGAAAAGTTGAAATTTATTAAACTTGAACTTAAACTCTAATTTGGTTGACGCTTACGGATACACGACACGCCCTCGCTAGCATGCATATGCGATACACACATGCAAATAGAGACAGAAAAGAGCAGAAGAAAATTAAAGTGGAAAAGTTTGAGGCAATATCTGAAGAGTCTTTGTTACGTTTCTTTGGGCTCACTATAGAGTCCTTGATTGTAGGGAGATCTTGCTTTTTGTTGGGGCCCAGTATTCTTCTTAAACCTTGCTTGCTGTAGTAGACTTTTCTCTCTTGGGGTTCATGCGTCTTCAGTGGATTCAGAGAGATTTTCTCAGTCCTGGAGCAAGCAGTCTTTCTGAGTTCAAACTCTGTGGCTAGTTAAAAAAAACCCTGGAACAGCCAATTAGTCATGTGACCAGCTGGTCCAAGCAGTCCTGGCCCCTGTGGATTGCATCACCCAGAAGGCCCCTCACCCGCCCCCTCACTGTCTGGTGATCAACATCCATTGTGGGTTGAATGTGTCAGGGAATGGTCCTTTGTCTACACAAGCACCATCTGTTAGTATGTAAATGTTCTTTCCAACCACGGCTGATCTGTTCAACAAGTCATTTCCTCGCTGCAGCAACAGTTCAGAATCAATATTCCTATGACAAAACCAATGTGCCTCATTCTTGACATGAAAATCTAGATAAACGATTTGGATGTGGGGACCAAATGTAATATTTCCAAATTTGCTGATGACACAAATCTAGGTGGGAATATAAGTTGTGAGGAGGATTCAAGGAGGCTTCAAGGGGACTTGGGCAGGCTAAGTGAATAGGAAAGAACATGGCAGATGAAATATAATGTGAATAATTGGGAAGTTATCCCCTTTGGTAAAAAAGCAGAAAGGCAGAGTATTTCTTAAATAATGAGAGGTTGGGAAGGGATCTGGGTGTCCTTGTTCATAAGTCATTAAAAGCTATCATGTAGGTACAGCAAGCAATTAAGAAGGCAAATGGTATGTTGGCCTTCATTGCAAGGGGTTATGAGTACAGGAGTAAATAAATTTTGCTGCAATTGTGTAGAGCATTGGTGAGACTGCACCTGGAATATTGTGTACAGTTTTGGTCTCCTCATCTAAGCAAGGATATAGTTGCTGTAGAGGGAGTGCAATAGAGTTTCACCAGACTAATTCCTGGGATGGCAAGATTGTCTTATGAGAACAGATTGCAGAAACTGGGCCTGTATTCGATAGAGTTTTGAAGAATGAGAGGTGATATAATTGAAACTTCCAAAATTCTTACAGGGTGTAACAGGGTGGATGTAGATAGGATGTTTCCCCTGGCTGGTGAGTCTAGAACCAGGTGACATAGGACTTAATTTTATAGGACCCCGACGTCGGGGCTTGTGGCATGACAGGATGGGGAGGGGGGCGGAAACCGGAAAATGCCTCCGGGAGAGGGCCGCTGCGCACCCTGACACCGGGACGGCCCAGCCTGATATTGCCGGTGGTGATGAGGCCTCAGGCGGGCCCCCCCCCGCCCCCCCACCACGCCACTTGGTGACGGGACCCCTATTTACATATGCAAATAAATTCAAATTAAACCATTAATTATACTTACATTCACGCTTTCTGTCCCAGTGTGATCTTCCTGCCACTGCCACTCCCGTGCCTTTGGATCCCCGTCCGGGGAAACGAGGCAGATCACTGGTGGGGAGGAGGTAACTTTCTCAGTGCTGGGTGGGGGGAATGGGGTCAAAATGACATCATTTGTGTAGGGGATGGTGGGAAGGGTTTTAGGTTAAAGTTTGTGCACTTTGGAGGGGAAGGTCAGGTGGACCAGGGAAGTGTTTTGTGGGGAGAGGGCAAGTAATTAATTTTCTGTTTATTGGGGGGATGGGAGGGGGCAAATTTAATGTATTTAACTTTTTTTATTAACTGTACATTTAAATCTTTAAATTTAACAATCGGGCTTAAAGCCTTTAAAAATGGCATCAGCACCTGTGCACAGCCCGCCCTCTCCATATCTTCGGGGGGAGGGGTCATGGGGTGGCCGGCCCCAGCTATTTCAATGACCCACCATGCTTAGGATTGCGGTGGCTCCGCAAAGTGCGGCCTGCACAGGCGGGCTGCCATTGTTTTCGCCCGTGGAAATGTAAAATTCAGCCCATACTCTCAGAATAAGGGGCAGGCCATTGAAGACTGAGATAAGGAGGAATTTCTTTGGAAATCTTTGGTAAATCTTTGGAATTCTCTACCCCAGTGGACTGTGGAAGTTCAACCATTGAGCATGTGCAAGACAGAAATAGATAGATATCTAGATAATAATGACATCAAGGGATATGGGGATAATGCAGGAAAGTGGCATTGAGGTAGGTGATCAGCCATAATCCAATTGAATGGCAGAGCAGGCTTGATGGGCTGAATGGCCTACTCCTGCTCCTGTGTTCCTAAACGAAAGCAAAAAGAGTACTGAAGTATTGTAACAGTACAGAAAGTTGGTATAATCCCATTTGGAGCATTATGTTTTCATGGCCTAGCTGGATGCTTAAGGACTTCTAGAAAATGCTCCAATTCTAGAAAATCTATATTTTGGAGATCTCTTGCATCAGAATATATTTTAAAAAAACAACAGATCATTGTCCACTGAGAATTACATACAGACGAATTAGGAGCAGAATTAGGCCATTTGGCTCCTGTAGCCAGCTCCGCCATTCAATGAGATCATGGCTGATTTGTTTCTGTCTCGAATCCCACACTCCCATCTGCTCCTGATAACCTTTGATTCTCTTGCCTAATAAGAATCTATCTACTTCTGCCTTAAAAATATTCAATGACCCTGCCTCCACCACCTTCTGAGGCAGAGTTCCAAAGTCGCACAACCCTTTGAGAGAAAAGATTTCTCCTCATCTCTGTCCTAAAAGGGCGACACCTAATTTCAAAACAGTGCCCCCTCATTCTGGACTCAGCCACAAGAGAAAACATCCTTTCCACATTCACCTTGTCAAGACCATTCAGGATCTTATATGCTTCAATCAAGTCTCCCCTCACTCTTCCAAACTCCAGTGAAAACAAGCCCAGTCTGTCCAACCTTTTCTCATAAGACAACCCACTCATTCCAGGTATCAATCTAGTAAATCTCTGAACCGCCTCCAACGCATTTACATCTTTCCTAAAATAAGGAGACCAAAACTGCACACAGTATTCCAGATGTGGTCTCATCAATGCCCTGTATAACTGAAGCATAACATCCTTTTATTTTCAATTCTTCTTGTAATAAAGGATAACATTCCATTAGCCTTCTTTATGACTTGCCGTACCTGCATACTAACTTTTTGTGACTCATGCACTAGAACATCCAGATCCCTCTGTACCTCGGAATTCTGCAGTTGTTCTCCGTTTAAGTAATACTTTGCCTTTTTATTCTTCCTGCCAAAGTGAACAACTTCACATTTTCCCACATTATACTCCATCTGCCAGATTTTTGCCCACTCACTCAACCTATCTATATCAGTTTGCAACCTCCTTATGTCCTCTTCACAACATACTTTCCTATCTATCTTTGTGTCATCTGCAAATTTAGCTACCATGCCATCGCTCCTCTCATCTAAGTCATTGATATAAATTGTAAAATGTTGAGGCCCCAGCACAGATTCCACTCGTCACATCCTGCCAATCAGAAAAGGACCTATTTATGCATACTCTCTGTTTTCTGCCGGGCAGCCAATTTTCTATCCATGCTAATATGTTAGCCCCTACACCATGAGCTCCTACTTTGCGCAATAACCTTTTATGTGACACCTTGTCAACTGCTTTCTGGAAATCCAAGTACAAGATGTCAACATGCTCCCCTTTATCCACAGCGCATGTTACTCCTTCAAAGAACTCCAATAAATTGGTTAAATATGGTTTCCCTTTCACAAAGCCATGCTGACTATTCCTGGTTACCTTGAGTTTTTTGAAGTGCCCAGCTATAACCTCCTTAATGATCGATTCTAACACCTTCCCCATGACAGGCATCAAGCTACCTGGCCTATAGCTACCTGTTTTCTGCCTTCTCTTTCCCCCCCACCCCCCTTCTTGAATAGAGGGGTTATATTTGCTACTTTCCAGACTGATGGAACCTTTCCCGAATCTAGTGAATTTTGAAAAATTAACACGAATGTATCTACTACCTGATTAGCCACCTCTTTTAAGGTCTTAGGATGAAGCCCATCAGAACCTGGGGACTTGTCAGCCTGCAGCTCCATCAGTTTGCTCAATGCTGCTTCCCTGGTGATGGTAATGTCACCAAATTCCTCTCTTCCTTCCACCTCCTGATTTACAGCTATTACTGGAATGTTTTTTGTATCCTCCATAGTGAAGACAATCACGGACACATCACAAAGTTTTTTCCTCTCTCTCAGGGGCAGCAGGCTTGGCTGTAGGCGCCTCATTCCAGTCAATGCTGAGGCCGAAAGATGTGAGGGAGCAGCGAGCGATGGAGCCCGAATGAGTGCTTGGTCATGATTATCATTAGCTAGCCTTGATGGCTGTTTGAATGTGATTTCAGTCTGCAGCTGTCGTGGGAACAACTTTCATCATAAGTTGTCCTTTGAAGTTTCTGGATGTGTTGAAATGGAAAACAAAAAGGAACCTCCTTTCTCTAATGAGGACAATTCCATTCCTATAAGTTATAAACTCCCGTTTTATGAGACAGTGGAACTTTTCATTGAAACACTCACAGGGACTTGTTTTGAACTCTGAGTGTTGCCTTTCGATATGGTGTTTTCTGTGAAAGCCAAAATTCAAAGACTCAAAGGTATTCCCATAGTACAGTAACATCTGATCTGGAACAATCTGGAACTGGAGGATGAATACTATTTACACAACTACAATATTTCAGAAGGTTGTACTCTTAAACTGGTGCTCGCCATGAGAGAGGGACCTATAAATACCAGAAGGGTCCCAATGGAAGATCCCACCAGGTTTATGGCTGAATGCATGGAGACTAGTCGAGATGACATCTGGGATAAGATCCCTTCCGACAAGCAAAGTCACCTTTCTAGTGTATTGTGAAGGTGACCAGTTGAATTTCTTTTGAGTTGTCGATTGAGGGGATGGCTCTTTAACACCTGAAGGGGTGTTAGAGGCAGAGGCTGGAACCCTCACAACATTTAAGAAGTATTTAGATGTGCACTTGAAATGCCATAGCATACAAGGCTACGGGCCAAGTGCTGGAAAATGGGATTAGAATAGATAGGTGCTTGATGGCCGGCACAGACACGATGGGCTGAAGGGCCTGTTTCCATGCTGTATAACTCTGACTCTATGACCACTGTTCGAGTCCCTGAGTGGATGTTCAGTGGTCAACCTTTATACAGATGAAGATGATGATCTGAGGAGTCTGCATCTGAACAGCAGGTACTCGAGAATTCAATCCCTATGAACAAAATGAAACTTCTGAAAGCAAAGATGGGAAATATGAACCTTAGAAAAAAAGCCCAAGAAAATCGCCAAGGTGAAGCCAAGGCCCCCTGTGGCACCCAGACCTACCAGCAGTTCGGTCACAACAGCTTGTCACTGCCTTTTCCGGGTTCTCCCTCACAATGGGCAGTCTCTCAATCATTCACTGTGTCCACCTCCTGTTGGTGATCAGCATCCAACTCTTTCATGCCATAATATACCGAGTCCCAAATTTGCTTCTGGTGTTAGCTTAGTTCCGTCGTCTTCTAACAGCTTCCTGCTGAAGGATGATGAGAACACTGACTTTGCACCAGAGGTCTTTCCCATCTCCAGGCATGGTTCTGCAGGGGGATCTGAGAAACGCACAGCAACAGAAGCGGCTTCTGCCACTGATTTCTCAGGACTTCAGGGAAGCTCCGGCTATTTGTACAGATTTAAAACCGGTTGCACAGCAAGTGGCTCACAACATAAAGTGCCTGTAAGATTTTTGATAAGGTAGGGGAGTTTTATACCCCCTTCTAAGGTGGGAACAGACTTGGCAGCACAACAGCTTGTTGTGAATCGACTTTATTGCAATGAAGGTAAGGACAAGTTTGTTAAGTTCTCAGATAAACTATTAGTAACAAACTCAGGCAGTAATTAACAGTCTAACACAGATACTACCCATATTTGAGACTGGACGGCAGAGCGCACAACTCTTTCTCTTGCAGCTTTGGTCTTCAAGTTTTTGCTTTCTCTCTCTCTTATCCCTTGCTGTTGTTCTCTGCTGTGGCAATAGCAGGGTCGCAAGCCAATTTATTCTGGGAGCCTTCCAGTTAACCCTCCCCTCTTACCAATATTTGTATTCAAGGATGTTTTCCTTAATCAACCAAGGATCATTTTGTGATGAATGCCAACCTTTTCATTTACGCAATTAATACATGGAAAAACTCTTTGCATTAACTACCTTATCTCAATGCTTGTACTTTTCCAAGGATTCCTTATCTCACTACGAGACAAAACTATGCAGCACTGTCTGTTCTCACGGTCTAACACTTTTTGCTGCAAGTAAGCATTAAAATTTCATATAATCTCCCAGAATTCCTCTGCCTTGACATCTTGTCCATAGTGTACCTTATTTCCTAAGTTTTCCACTTTACCATACTACAAAGAAGGATTCTAATAAAGCTAAATATTAGTTTATAATAACAAGTCATTTGTTAGCTTGTAATAGCTAGATGCTAACAATTAGTATGCTGTTTAGTGATTTTTAGCAACCTATAATCTTACATCCCCATTATGGAAGTTAGCCTCTCAGAAGTGAAGAGGTACCCAATGATGCCGCAAGTGTCCTTGCCTTGTCTGTTGATGCTGATCGAGCGGAAGAAGCCAGCATACTGAGTGAAATAGGACTTAACACATCACTATGTGAACAGACCATGAGAGAGTCGAAGTCTGCAGAAAGGGATGCTGTGGAACCAGTTGTTATCAGGATTGCTTGGACTGCATTGCGATTGGTGTACTCCAGGGGTCACACAGGTCACAGATGTACTGTAATGTGAATAAGTGTAATGCAATACAATTTGGGAAGAAAACAAGGGTTGAGAATAATGTTAAGACACTGATGAGTGTTGATAAACTGAGATCTTGGAGGTTGAAATGTCTAGTTCCATTAAAGTGTGATAAAATCAGAAAAAGACCAATCAAATTTACAGGTTTTATAAATAGAGTTTATAGGGCCAATGTAGGTCAGTGAACACAGAGGTTAATGGAACTTGGTGTGAGTAAGGACACAGGCAGCAGAGTTGTGGTGACCTCAAGTTTAGGGAGGGTAGAATGTGGAAGGCCAGTCAGCCTTAATATTTTACACTATAAAGCGCTGTGTGGTGATAAGATAAATACAAAGAAGGTCATTTGGCACATCCTACCTTGCCTGCCCATTGGAATAGTCAAGACTAGAGTTAACAAAGGCATGAATGAGGGCTTCAGCAACAGATGAGTTGAGGCAGGGGCGAAGTCGGGTGATGTTACAGAGGTGGATGTAGGTCATAATGATGGCATGCATACGTGGTCGGAAGCTCGTATGACACCAAGGTTATGTACAGTCTGGTTTAGTCTCAGAGAGTTGCCAGAGAGAGGGATGGAGTCAGTAGATAGGGAAAAATAGTATTCAATAGTACAGAAGAAGACTTTTTCTATTGAACTCTTTTGTAGTAGCTTCCAGCAACTGGCAGTGATCCAAACCAAAGCACACAAAAGTGCAAACAGCAAATTATAAATTCACAGCTTCTGTCTCCCTTCTGTAACAAATGAACATTGCCCTGAAACAGAGTATCAGCTCTTAAATACAGATGGGTGTTCTAATTGTGATCATAGAACCGACAATTTTCATCACAGTTACATCAGTAAATGGGTCTTTTCCAAGCAGAGCTTATGACCCTACTGCAATTTTTGCAGAACCTTTTAAGTAATAGGCTTTCCATTAACTTAAGTGTCGAGTTGATTTCTGTCCCATAAAGCTGGTTAGGTCAAAGATTATTTGGCTCCAGTAAGAAAGTCGTCATAAACATGGAATTGATTATGTTCGCTTGAAAAGAAGAATAAAATGGATTTGAATTAAATTAAAGAGGTGACATCAAATTTAGGACTGATGTTAGGAAGTTCTTTTTTACACAGTGTTCAAAGATGGAATGGACTTCCATATTGGGAAGTAGATGGCAAAAACACTGTAATCATTTAAGAAGCAGTAGGGTGAATATTATATTCTAGATGGGCAAGGTAGTATGTGCCAAATGACCTTCTTTGTATTTATCTTAACATCATAAAGCACTTTATAATGTAAAATATTAATCCTTGTTTTGTTACTAGTACATTTTAACAGATTTCTGTCTCTCTAGCATCCTCGTTGTCTGAGAGTTGCTAATCATGGCTTATGCTTTGATATCACTATGGGACAAGGCAAGGAAGCAGGCCTCAAGAAGTACCTTAGCCGCTATGGGGATTGGCATTATTCTGTACCGCACTCTAGCTATCTAGCCAACTGAGCTAACTGACCCCTTAATAGATTTAACATCTCAGAAACTCATTTTACCCCTTTTATAGATTCTCCTCCTGAAAGTGTTGATTGTTGCTAAGGCATGGTGTCATAGTCATGGACATCTCTCCAATACATCAGCTAAGTGACTATTCTTCATGCACGAGTCTATGCAGTAAATATCAACCAGCTATTCAACTGTGGAAAACATTGCAGCTGAACCTCATCTCAATTCATCTATACACGCACACACATAAACACAAGCATGCAAATCTTCTAGCAGAACTCACTGCATGGTGTCAGAAGCAGAAGCTATGGCTGATTTTTGCACTGCTTAGCTCAAAATGTTGTCCAAGCTGAGATTAGTTGAACCAGGAACTTAAGCTGGAACTTTCTGGTCTGTACTACCACAGATATATTACAGTAAAAGAATAAAACCAAATTATAGAAGGTATTGAGCACATTCTTGTCATTAGTGATGGACTGGGAGTGAAGTTGAGCTTGGTTGATGTTTTTCTAAGAAGATGCCAAAGGATTGGGGTCAGAGAGGCCAATGGCTTCATGGAACAGTGTAAGAGATAGTGGTTTGAGGAGAGTAGGGCAGGAGGATTACTTTTAGATTGTTCTAGCAAAGGATTGGTACAGACATATAAGCCAAATGGTGTCCTGTGTTATAAATTTCAATGCATGTATGAGTAAGGCTGCAATATTTCCTGGCCATTGTATCTGAATAAAGCCAAAATACTTTAATGGATATGCTGAAGCAGTGAGTCCTAGGGGAAAGTTAATGCAACATATTCATAAAAAGAAAATGACATTGGCTTAAGTTGCAAGATAAATTGTAGTTTGAAAAACATTAATGCATTATTTACTTGAGTAGAGTTGATTGCATGCTGCTCATTACATAGAAAATAAAATTATCAACACATGAACATAATTAATCATGTAGGAATAGTAAAGCATTCTGATTAGAGTCTGTAAGCTCACTGCTGGCTTATTTAATAACCTGAAATGTAATATAGGGTGTATAGGGGCTAGAAACCAATTTGCTTGAATTCTAGAAGATTGTATTATTGTACTGGAGCAATTGCAATTTGGGCTGTTTATAAAGACACAATTTTTTTGTAATTAAAGTAATAAATGAACAAAACAGGCACTGTTCTCAGCTTGTAGAGCAATTGTGTAAGTCATGTTAAATTGACATTCCATATTAGTAAATGTTCAAGGAGAAATTTTTGATTACGAGCCATCACCTCAATTCTTCATATGGAAAGAACCTCTTCTTGTTCCACTTTGATATTTCCATTTCAATGTCACCAATTCAGCTCGAGCAATGGCAAATGTTAAGTTGAATACTTGGAAATTGTTAAGTACAGTATAATATGTGCTGCTTAATTTGCATCACTTGGACCAGACAAATGTGTTGTCATTAACTGGTTATATAGGTTGAAAGAAGTAATAATTTTGCTGCCTTAACTATCTACTTTATATACACTAGCATATCTATTATGTGCAGAACAGTGTGAACTATTCAATTAAATGAAGTGGTTACTAAGGAACTGAATGGCGAACAAGCCTTTATGTGGTAACTGTGACTTGTAAGTAACTTTTGTGAATATAGGCCTTGGGTTCATGCTAACATCATATTTATAATGGAAGAACAGTATTTCAATCTTATAATTTAAACATGAATAATTGCATGAAAGTGGCTTCCCTGCACCATTACTGTAACACTTTTGACACCCAAGCTGACTCATAGTGTTTTTATTCTTGTAGTACTGTTGGCTGAGATGAATTTCTGGAATCCAGTAACACCATGGCTCATTCTCTTCAGGGCTGAGGTAAACAATTGCATGCTGTGTACTTTAGGGGCATCAAACTTATTAATACTCTGTTCTATAAATTGCATTCATATCTCTTTGGTAGCTTATTTGGGGAATTAGTAAAGCAGAACATTGGAAGATTGCTGTGAAGCACAGATCCTGTGACATGGTTTTTGCAAAGTAAACAAATAACCGTTTAGCAGCATCAGTGAGTGAGATTCCAAGTGTGTCAAATTATAAATCTAATTTAGCGAACTAAATTAAATCTGAATGCATTTTCACTGCAATTTTAATGACACTGCAAATCATTTTCTGCTGTATGGCCAACTAAAGTTGAAGCATAAATCTTGAGTCAAGGCCCAACCTGGCTTTGGAGAGAGGCAGTGTAAGACATCCTGAAGAAGATCTTCTCGCACTAACTTGATTTACACTACATGGGAGGGGTGAATGTTTGCAAGAGTACTCCCACTTATCTACTGTAACTTTCAGGAAAAGTCACAGAAACCATGGAAAAACAGCATTTACTCCATGATTTTCCACTGTTTCCGTGGCTCTTCCACCAATGTCACAGTGAAGGATCAGAAAACTACCCATAGTATTCACTCCTATGGAGTGCAAATCCCGTGTGGCCTCAAACTAGATATTTAAAGTGGTCATAGCTTCCTTCAGACTTTCTTTCTGATGACTGTTCAAACCTGCAAAATACTTAAAAAGTGCTACACATGTTCTATAAACATTTACATTTTAATTGTTGGTGGAAGAAGTCTGCATATGTCTGCAACGTGGGCAGGAGAATTGGAGTTCCAGGTGAACAGTGTAAACACATTACTTGTTAATTGTATATTAATTGTGTTTAGTTATATGCAGGTAGTGGGCATGAACTGGGGAAAACTATGTTTGTTGGGTTAGGAGATATATGCTTGTAATATGTAACTCTGTAAAGAAATATAAAGTGTGTAAAGGTTGGCTCTAGTTCTATACTTCACTAACTGGCTTTCTAGAATAGAACACTACTACCTTGCTTGTATGTACTTTGAAGCGACTGGTTATTGGGTCATCTGTCATTGGGAAAATGCTGGAATCCATGATTAAGGAAGTCATAGCAAGACATTCCAAAAATCATAATACAATCAAGCAGAGTCAATATAGTTTTATGAAAGGGAAATTGTATTTGACAAACTTAGAAGTGTTATTTGAGGATGTAACAAGCAGGGGAGATAAAGGGAAACCAATAGATGTAGTATATTTGGATTTCCAAAACGCTTCAATAAGGTGCCATATAAAAGGTTACTGCACAAGATAAGAGTTCATGGTATTGGGGTAATATATCAACATGGATAAAGGATTGGCTAACTACCAGAAAACAGAGAATCGTGATAAATGGGTCATTTTCAGGTTGACAAATTCTAACTAGGAATCAAGTGAGCAACCAGTAGCAACCTCAGGACACCTGCAGCTATCATCTGATGGAGGCACAGTCAACCTTATGTGTCTACGCTCCGACTCTGAAGGCCAGCACCTCAAATAAAGAGCATTTCTATGACTCCCTTGGTGGTGTTCTGAGGAACATCCCAAATGGTGAGAGGCTGTTCATCCTGGGTGACTTCAATGCACATGTTGGAGCAGACAGTGATTCATGGCCAATGTGCCTCAGTCGTCATGGGGTGGGCAAGATCAACGATAACGGACAACGCTTTCTTGAACTTTATGCCCTGAATGGACTCTGCATCAACAACATTTTCTTCCAGGGCAGACATCACCACAAAGTATCATGGCGTCACCCAAGGTCTGGACATTGGCATCAATTAGACCCAGCCATCAGGAGGAGGCGTGATCTGCCCAATGCTCTTCATACCCGCACCTACCACAGCTCAGGTTGCGACATCCACCACTCTCTTATCAGCAACAGAGTGAAGGTGCACCCCCGAAATTTCTAGTTACAAACACAATGCCCCACCATGTATCAACATCCCTTGCATAAGCAATGATGCCAAATACCAGCACTTCGCACTGTCACTAGAACAGGGGCAGCACAGTGGCGCAGTGGTTAGCACTGCAGCCTCACAGCTCCAGCGACCTGGGTTCGGTTCTGGGTACTGCCTGTGCGGAGTTTGCAAGTTCTCCCTGTGACCGCGTGGGTTTCCACTGGGTGCTCCGGTTTCCTCCCACTGCCAAAGACTTGCAGGTTGATAGGTAAATTGGCCATTGTAAATTGCCCCTAGTGTAGGTAGGTGGTAGGAGAATTGAGGGAAGGTGGGTATGTGGTAGGAAATATGGGATTAATGTAGAATTAGTAAAAATGGGTGGTTGATGGTCGGCACAGACTCGGTGGGCCGAAGGACCTGTTTCAGTGCTGTATCTCTCTATAACGCTTGCTACCCACAAAAGGCTTAACGGGAAGCACTGATGCTGGCATCGATGAAGCTTGGAAGTCACTAAGCTCAATCATCTATGAAGTAGCAGAAGCATCATTTGTTATAGACGGAACGTGCACAGGGGCTGGTTTGAGACCTACTCAGCTGAGATGATATCTGTCATTGATGCAAAAAACAAAGCCTACATGATGCACAATATAAACCCAACAGCTAAGCCACTGCATGACCTGAAAGTAGCCAAAGACAGCCACGCAAAAGACAGGGATATAATGCACAAACAAACACTGGATCAGCTTATGTCAAGAAATCCAAACTGCATGTGACAAAGGAAATCTGCGAGCTATGCACGAATGAATCAAACGGGCGCTTGTCTCTGCCATCACCAAAGTTGCTCCCCTGAAGTTAACGGATGGTGAAGTAGTCACCTACAGAAGTAAACAGATGTTCTGCTGGGCTGAACACTACTGTAAGCTGTACTTCAGTGAGTCGGACATCACCCCACTTGATGCTCTCCCTCTACTTCCTGTCATGGATGGGTTGGATGAAGAACCCTCAGCACTGGAGCTCGAGAAGGCCATAGACAGTCTAGCGAACAGAAGGGAACCTGGCAAAGACGGAATCCCAGCCGAACTGCTCAAGCACGGAAAGTCCCATGAATTGCCACACCTTTATGACCTTCTCCTTCTCTGCTGGAAAGTAGGCTCTGTTCCATAGGAGATGCATGATGCCAAAATCAACACACCATACAAAAACCAAGATAACAGAGGAGACTGCAACAACTACAGAGGCATTTCACTCCTTAGCGTCATGGGGAAGGCCTTTGCTAGGGTCATACTTAAAAGACTCCATTTACTTGCAGACCGAGTGTACCCAGAAGCACAGTGCAGTTTCCGTGCCAGCTGATCTGTATAAAAACACACGAACTAGGTGCAGGAGTAGGCCATTCAG
Organism: Heterodontus francisci; assembly: GCF_036365525.1. NCBI lineage: Eukaryota > Metazoa > Chordata > Chondrichthyes > Heterodontiformes > Heterodontidae > Heterodontus > Heterodontus francisci. The sequence continues at coordinate 58,743,259 of NC_090381.1, read as the reverse complement.
CCCCTCGACTCTGCTCTGCCATTCTATAAGGTTATGGCTGATCTGTTTGTGGACTCAACTCCACTTTCCTGCCTACCCCCGATACCCTTTGATTCCCTTGTTTGTCAAGAATCTGTCTACCTCTGCCTTAAAACGTACAATGATCTTGCCTCCACCGCTGTCAGGGGGAGAGAGTTCCACAGAGTTACGACCCTCTGAGAGAAAATATTTCTCCTCATCTCTATCATAAATGGGAGATCCCTTATTTTTAAACTGTGCGCCCTAGTTTTAGTCTCTCCCACAAGGGGAAACATCCTCTCAGCATCCACCCTGTCAAGTCCCCTCATGATTTAATATGTTTCAATATGATCACCTCCCATCCTTCTAAACTCTAATGAATACAGACTCAACCTGTTTAACCTTTCCTTATAAGATGACCCTCTGATCCCAAGAATCAGTCGAGTGAACCTTCTGCCTTCTCTGAACTGCTTCCAGTGCAATTATATCTTTTCTTAAGTAAGGAGACCAAAACTGTACACAATACTCTAGATATGGTCTCACCAATGCCCTGTACAACTATCGCAAAACATCTTACTTTTATATTCCATTCCCCTTGCAATAAACAACAACATTGCATTTGCCTTCTTAATCACTTGCTGTACCTGAATACTAACTTTTTGTGTTTCGTGAACTAGGACACCCGTATCCCTCTGCATCTCAGAGTTCAGCACTCTCTCTCCATTTAAATATTATATTGCTTTTCTCTTATTCCGGCCAAAGTGGACAAGCTCACGCTTTGCCACATTATGCTCCATCTGTCAAATCTTTTCCTACTCACTCAACCTATCTATATCCCTTTGCAGACACCTTATGTCCTCTTCACAACATACTCTCCTACCTATCTTTGTGTCGTCAGCACATTTAGCAACCATACATTCTGTCCCTTCATCCAAATCATTGATATAGATTGTAAATAGTTGAGATCCCAGCTGATCCCTATGGCAATCCACTAGTTACAGCTTGCCAACCTGATCTACTGTGGACATGATCTTCTCCATGCGCCAGCTACAAGAGAAGTGTAGGGAACAGAGTATACCCTTTTATCTTAGTCTCATAGATCACACTAAGTCTTTCAACACCATCAGCAGAGCAGGGATCTACAGAATTTTGGGAAAAATTGGCTGTCTGCCGCAGCTCCTCAGTCTCATCTCCTCCTTCCATGACAACATGCACTGCACTGTACAGTTTGATGGTTCCACTTCTGACAGTTTCAGACTGAAGAATGGAGTGAAATTTGTGTCCTAGCCCCCACACTATTTGGCATCTTTTCCATGCTTCTGGCCTTCGCCTTCCCTGCAGATATAGAAGGTGTCTACTTGCACACAAGGTCAAATGGAAAGCTCTACAATGTATCAAAGCTGAAAGCGAAGACAAAAAAAATTGCATCCTGATCAAAGAACTCCTCTACACTGATATAAAAACAAGAAATGCTGGAAATTATCAGCAGGTCTGGCAGCATTTGTGGAGCGAGAAGCAGAGTTAACGTTTCAGGTCAGTGACCCTTCTTCAGAACTTCTCTACACTGATGAGGCTGCTCTAGTCGCTCACATGGAAACTCAGCTACAAAGACTCATGGACTGTCTCTCCCATGCCTGTAACTTGTTCTCCTTGCCGATAAGCGTCAAGAAAACTGTGGTCTTGGGACAAGGTGTTGCATCTCTGCGCCGATCACACTCAGTAACACCCCACTGAAAGTGGTTAGTAAAATCTACTCCTTTGGGTCGACAGTGACAAACAATATGTCCCTTAATGCAGAGCTCGATACACACAAAGGGAAAGCAGCTACCTACCTCCTTTGGCTGACTCATGAAAGATGCATGGGATAATGCCAAGCTGACCCTTAGGGCCAAGCTGATGGTTTATAAGGCCTGTGTTTTCAGAATCTTGCTGTATGGCTGGACAACATGGAGGACTTACAGCTACCAGGAAAAGAAGTTCAATATTTCCATCTTCACTGTCTGCGGCGCATTATGGGTATAACCTAGCAGGACAAAATCACAAATGCGGCCGTCCTCGCAAAGGCAGAGCTCCCAAGTGTGTTGGCACTAATCAAACAGAAGCGGCTTCGGTGAATCGGACACAACCGCAGGATGGAAGGTGGTCACATACCCAAGGACCTTCTGTACGGTGAGGTAGCTGGGGCCAGACGACCAGTGGAGCGCCTAAAGCTCCACTTCAAGGAGGTTTGCAAGCAACTCACAATGTCACTTGGTAGCTTCATGTGCAGCACTGGTGGCAGAACCTGCCTCTCAAGGATTGGCCTCCACAGCCATCAGCAAAGGTGCACCAAGAGAAGACGCCCACCTAAATGGATTGTTTACTGGGTGTCCATCATATTTTTTAGATGGAAGGATACCAACCAACCATTGCAAGGGGGATGTTATATAAAAGTAGGGAAGACTTGCTACGACTGTACAGGGCATTGGTGAGACCACAACAAAAGTATTGCAGACAGTTTTGATCTCCTTATTGCAGGAGGGATATACATACATCGGAGGAAGTTCAGAGAAGGGTCGCGAGGTTGATTCCTGGGATGAAGGGTTTGTCTAATGAGGAAAGTTTGAATAGGTTAGGCCTATATTCATTGGAGCTTAGAAGAATGAGAAGTGATCTTATTGAAACATATTAGATTCTGAGGGGGCTTGTCAGGGTAGATGCTGAGAGGATGTTTCTCCTCATGGGGGAATCTAGAACCAGGTGACACGGTTTCTTGAATAACGGTTCACCTATTTAAGACACAGACGAGGAAGAATTTCTTCTCTCAGAGGGCCATATCTCTTTGGAATTCTCTACCCCAGAGAGACTGGGTTATTGAATATATTCAAGGCTAAGATAGGTTCTTGAACTATAGGAGGGTTTTGGGTACAAGGCAGGAAAGTGGAGTTGAGGCCAAGATCAGATCAGCCATGATCTTATTGAATGGTGGAGCAGGGCGAGAGGCTGTATGGCCTACTCCTGCTCCTATTTCTTATGCTGTTGTGGTCTGTGCCCATTATCTGCAAAATAATGGAAATATAAGAATATACAGTTTTGTAAAATTGGAAATTTGTTGCCAGAGAAGTGGGAAGACACCCATTTCCATCTAAAATATGTATTTCCTTTTAAAATTAATTCAATGCATGTTCAACTTTGGTTAAAAGCATCAAAATTCATCAATTTTACAATTCCAGTTGGGAGCCACGTTGGAAGCGAAAGTAGTTCAAGAACCAATGCTACAATGTTGTAGCTGTATCTTCAGCTCATGATTCTTTCAAGCAAATTAACGCAGTGTCAACCCAACAGTGAAGAGTTCTACTGGCATAGAAGTATATCCTTTTACTCTAGTTTCCATCATCGTATCACCTTCTTCTTGGTGCATTGTATTCATTTGACTCTAGAAAGATGTCAAAGCTATTTTTTTTAAATTATTACCTGTCTCAGAACATCAGGAGACATCATTGCAAGTATTCTATGGCTACTAGTGTTATGTGACACAAGCTCGCCACATAATACATGAGGACTGAAGTTGTGAATATTTCAATTTGTTGTAACTACAGAAACTATATCCATGGGACTTCTATTCTTATGACAAAGCTCTTCCAATGTGTCACATACACTTACCTTCAGGAGCGGAGAGCAGTCGGACCTGTGTGGAAATACCGAGAACTGGGAGGTGATAAATTCAGCATGAGGCTCGGGGCCTTCACTTACCTTCAGGAGCGGAGGACAGTTGGACCTGTGTGGAAATGCCGAGAACCGAGAGCAGATAAATTCAGCGCAAGGCTCGGGGCCTTCACTTACCTTCAGGAATGAAGAGCAGTCGGACCTGTGTGGAAACGCCGAGAACCAGGAGCGGATAAATTCAGCACAAGGCTCAGGGCCTTCACTTACCTTCAGAAGCGGACAGCAGTTGGACCTGTTCAGGCGTGCCGGAGTTCTGAAGAAATAAAGCCAGCAGTGACATCACAGGCAAGCTACAAGGTGATTGGTTGGTGAGTCACTGCTGTTAGCGAATAGCTGGGTAAGTAACTAAAGCAAAAAGGGAAAGGTTACAGTTTTTTTTTAATATAGTAGGTAGTGTTTTTTTAGGGAATCAAGGTCCCTAGTGTAAATAATCTAATTGTTCGGTAAATTAGGGGGATAAATTAAGGGTACATCCTGGCAGGGCAACCCGGCAATGTGGAGTGCTCCTCCTTTGCAATGTGGGAAGTCAGGGACACTTCTAGTGTCCAGGGCGAACAAGTGTGCAGGAAGTGTCTCCAGCTGCAGCTACTCGAAATCTGCGTTTCGGATCTGGAGCGGTGGCTGGAGACATTGTGGAGCATCCGCGAGTCTGGGAACATCGTGGATAGTATGTACAGGGAGGTGGTCACTCTGCAGGTAAAGACTACTCAGACAGAAAGGGAATGGGTGACCACCAGGCAGAGTAGAAGAACTTGATAGGTAGTGCAAGAGTCCACTGGGTCCATCTCCCTTTCTAACAGATTTTCCACTTTAGATACTCTTGGAGGAGATAGTTTCTCAGGGGAATGCCGCAAGAGCCAAGTCTGTGCCACCACGGGTGGCTCAGCTGCACAGGAGGGGAGGAAAAGGGGATTCTATCATAAGGGGTACAGATAGGCGTTTCTGTGGTCACAAACATGACTCCAGGATGGTATGTTGCCTCCCTGGTGCTAGGGTCAAGGATGTCACGGAACAGCTACAGGACATTCTGAAGGGGAGGATGAACAGTCAGAGGTCATGGTACACATTGGTACCAGCGACATAGGTAGAAAGAGGGATGAGGTCCTGCAACAAGAATTTAGGGAGCTAGATAGCAGATTAAAAAGCAGGACCTCAAAGGTTGTAATCTCTGGATTACTCATGGTGACACGTGCGAGTGAGTATAGGAGTAGGAGGATAGAGCAAATGAATACGTGGCTGAGGAGATGGTGCAGGAAGGAGGGCTTTAATTTCCGAGATCACTGGGACTGTTTCTGGCAAAGGTGGGACCTGTACAAGTTGGACGGGTAGCACCTGAACCAGAATGGGACCAACATCCTTGCTGGGAGGTTTGCTAGTGCTGTTGGGAGGGTTTAAACTAATTTGGCAAGGGGATGGGATACAGAGTGGAGGTACAGTAGGGGGTGATGCACAGTCAGATAAAGAGTAACAGAATCAGTCTGGAAGGCAGAGCAAATATTGAACTGCTAAGGCACAAGTGAAAAATGCAAGGCTGGATTGCGTCTATTTTAATGCAAGGAGTCTTACTAGTAAGGCAGATGAATTGAGGGCATTGATTAGCACATGGGATTATGGTATTATTGCTATCACAGAGACATGGTTGAGGGAGGGGCAGGACTGGCAGCTCAATATTCCAGGGTATAGAACCTTCAGGCGTGTCAGGGGAGGGGATAAAAGAGGAGGTGGTATTGCACTGTTGATCAAGGAGTCAATTGCTGCAGTAAGGAGGGATGATATTAGAATTAGAATGATATCTTTGAAGGTTCCTCAAATGACGCCATATGGGTAGAACTTAAAAACAAAAAGGGGGCAATCACTTTATTGGGAGTGTACTACAGACCTCCAAACAGTCAAGGAGAGCTGGAGGAGCAGATGTGTAGGCAAATCTCAGAGAGGTGTAAAAATAATAGGGTAATTATAGTAGGGGATTTCAACTTCCCCAATATCAACTGGGATAGTTTTAGTGCAAAAGGCTGAAAGGGGGAGGAATTCTTAAAGTGCATCCAGGAGAGCTTCTTGAGTCGGCACGTAGAAAGTCCTACAAGTGAAGTGGCGGTATGGACCTAATCTTAGGGAATGAAGCGGGACAAGCGGTAGAAGTGTCAGTGGGAAAGTATTTCGAGGATAGCGACCATAACTGTAAGATTTAAGGTAGTTATGGAAAAGGACAAAGATGGACCGGAAATAAAGGTACTGAATTGGGGGAAGGCCGATTTCAGTATGATAAAACAGGATCTGGCCAAAGTGGGCTGGGAGCAGCTATTTGTAGGAAACTCTACATCAGACCAGTGGCAGTCATTCAAAAAGGAAATAGTGAGAGTTCAGGGCCAACATGTTGCTGTAAAGGTGAAGGGTAGGACCAACAAGTCCAGGTAACCCTGGCTGTCAAGGGATAAAGAGGATTAGATAAGGCAAAAAAAGGAGGCTTATGGTAGATTCAGAGGGCTGAAAACAGCGGAGGCCCTAGAGGAGTATAGAAAGTGTAGGGGGGTACTTAAAAAAAAGTAATTAGGAGAGCAAAGAGGGGACATGAAAAAACACTGGCGAGCAAGATAAAGGAAAATCCCAAGGCGTTTTATAAGTATATTAAGGGCAAGAGGATAACCAGGGAAAGAGTAGAGCCCATTAGGGACCAAAGTGGCAATCTGTGTGTGGAGCCGGAGGACATTGGTGAGGTTTTAAACGATTACTTTTTATCTGTGTTCACTATGGAGAAGGACGATGTAAGTACAGCGATCAGGGAGGGGGATTGCGATATACTTCAACAAATTAGCATTGAAAGGGAGGAGGTATTAGCAGTTTTAGCAGGCTTAAAAGTGGATAAATCCCCAGGCCCAGATGAGATGCATCCCAGGCTGCTATGTGAAGCAAGGGAGGAGAATGCAGGGACTCTGACACAAATTTTCAAATCCTCTCTGGCCACAGGAGAGGTGCCAGAGGACTGGAGGATAGCGAATGTGGTACCATTATTCAAGAAGGGTAGTAGGGATAAACCAGGTAATTACAGGCCTGTGAGTCTAACATCAGTGGTAGGGAAACTATTGGAAAAAATTCTGAGGGATAGGATTAATCTCCACTTGGAGAGGCAGGGATTAATCAAGGATAGTCAGCATGGCTTTGTCAGGGGGAGATCATGTCTAACAAATTTCATTGAATTTTTCGAGGAGGTGACTAGGTGTGTAGATGAGGGTAAAGCAGTTTATGTAGTCTACATGGACTTCAGTAAGGCTTTTGATAAGGTTCCGCATGGGAGATTGGTCAAGAAGGTAAGAGCCCATGGGATCCATGGCAATTGGACACATTGGATCCAAAATTGGCTTAGTGGCAAGAGATAGAGGGTGATGGTCGAGGGTTGTTTTTGCGATTGGAAGCCTGTGACCAGTGGTGTACCGCAGGGATCAGTGCTAGGGCCCTTGCTCTTTGTAGTCTTAGACATGAATATAGGAGGTATGATCAGTAGGTTCGCAGATATCTGAAAGTTGGCGGTGTCGTAAATAGTGAGGAGGAAAGCCTTAGATTACAGGATGATATAGATGGGCTGATAAGATAGGCGGAGCAGTGGCAAATGGAATTTAATCCTGAGAAGTGTGATGTGATGCATTTTGGGAGGAATAATAAGGCAAGGGAATATACAATGGATGGTAGGACCCTAAGAAGTACAGAGGGTCAGAGGGACCTTGGTGTACTTGTCCATCGATCACTGAAGGCAGCAGCACAGATAGATAAGGTGGCTAGGAAGGCATATGGGATACTTGCCTTTATTAGCCAAGGCATTGACTATAAGATCAGGGAGGTTATGATGGAGCTGTATGAAACGCTAGTTAGGCCACAGCTGGAGTTCTCTGTACAGTTCTGGTTGCCACACTATAGGAAGGATGTGATTGCACTGGAGAGGGTGCAGAGGAGATTCACCAGGATGTTGCCTTGGTTGGAGCATTTCAGCTATTAAGAGAGACTGGATAGGCTAGGGTTGTTTTCCTTAGAGCAGAGAAGGCTGAGGGGGGACATGATTGAGGTATACAAAATTATGAGAGGCATTGATAGGGTAGGTAGGAAGAAACTTTTTCTCTTAACTAAGGGGTCAATAACCAGGGAGCATAGATTTAAGGTAAGGGGCAGGAGGTTTAGAGGGGATTTGAGGAAAAGAATTTTCACCCAGAGGGTGGTTGGAATCTGGAACGCACTGCCTGAAGAGGTGGCAGAGGCAGGAACCATCACAGCATTTAAGAAATATTTACATGAGCACTTGAAACGCCATAGCATACAAGGCTACGGGCCAAGTGCTGGAAAATGGGATTCGAATAGGTAGGTGCTTGATGGCACAGACACGATGGGCCGAAGAGCCTGTTTCTGTGTTGTATGACTCTATGACTATGACAAAGGGTTCCATTCCCTGAATGCGAAGTTGGTGTGCAACCATGCTGAACACATCATGCAGGTGAATTTCTGGTATCCTGGCAGCAGTCATGATGCTTTTATTCTCTGCTTATTCACTGTACCATCAGTATTTCAGCCATCACCTCAAACCAGAGGCTGACCACTGAGCAACATGGGCTATCTGCTGACCACCTGACTCATTACTCTGGTGCACACAACACGCCACGTGGACAGCATGCATATAATGAAAGCCATGCCACCACACACAATGTCATCAAGCAGACCATTGGGGTGCTTAAGCAATGCTTCCACTGTTTGGAGGGTCTTGGAGGAGCCTTGCAGTACTTTCCAGAGTGCGTGTCACGATTTGTTTTGCAGCTGTAACCTGCACCAACCTTGCCATCATGTGGGTACAACCTTTCCCACCAGATTTACAGTGAACAGCTGAGGAGGAGGAAGAAGAGGAGGGAGGTGGAGGAAGGGAGGAGTCAACCAACACATCCCATTTCCAGTGACTCACCACATGGCAGATGGAGCCTCTATGCTACCCTTTAAAGTACGTGCAATGCTATCATCTAAACTGGTGGCTGTGAGTGTGAGATCAAGTGATGGTGCTTCATTATCATCAGTCTTTTCTTCCTGTTACACTTCATGATGCTGCATCACTGCCTGGTCAGGTGGCAGTTCATGGACATTGAAAGGAGAAAGGCACAAGGGTGGAGTTAGAGTGAAGAGATGTGGGGGAGGTGGTTGGGTGGAAAGCAAGTGCTGCATACTTACTCCATGTGCAGCTTGGGAATCAGAAGAGATTGTGCGATGAGGGGGAAGTGGGATACAAAAAGGAAGACAAGCTTTGAACACATCTTCATTTTCGATCCTTTCAGTCCCGCTGCTGGCCACAGCCTCAGTCATATCCGCTCTAATCATGGTGACCATTGTCTCCTCCATGGAGGTCAGGACGTGCACCCATGCTTGTCCCTCACTGGTTAGCTGCTGCTGCTTTCCGTTGTGTACTACCTTGTCCCGCAAGAGAGGGGTAAGTGTGTCAGTGAGTATGGTGCAATGTGACATGTGGCTGTCATTGTAGAATAGCTGGCAGTGTGTGCAAGGTGTGAGATGTGGATGTGAGGCTTGCGCCAGTGCTAAGTGTGTGAGGATGAGGTGAAGCTCTGAATGTTAGATATGTGATGTTATTGATGGAGATTGTTGGTAGGTAAGTGATGGAATGTGCTGCATTGAGCATTGTGTGAGGACTGTGGTGCAGTTGGTGGAATATGGCATTTGAAGATGCATTCACTCACCTTGACCACTCCTGTATTGTAATTAAACTTCTTTCAACAATGCATCCAGATGTTCAGGGCTACACTGTTGGTATTGACCTGCATGGCTATCTTCTCCCATTGCCTTCTCAAAGATTGTCTGGGGGAGTCACACAGTCCCTGTGGATAGAGGGACCTCTCTCCTCCTGTCGATCTCCTGCACCAACGCCCCCAGTGCTATGTTGGAGACTGCTGTCTGCCATGTTGTGCCATTCATGTGTCTTTCCCAGGTCATAATCACTTGTGCAATGAATTTCAGCTCTGCTCCAGCCAAAATGCACCTCCCCTTTATGAGGTGCAAGCTTGTTTTAAATAGCGCATGAACTCGTACTAGCCTCTCACAATTTTGCAACCCTATACTCAGGTGTCCAGCCACTCAACAAAGCACTCAGTGCTGTTTACACATTGCAAACAAGTAAATGAGTGGGAAGCATGAAGTTTGCCAGAACAAACAGGCATGTGTTAATCACACATCGTGATCCTTGCACTCTTTTCAGACATTTTGAATTTTCCACTCTAAGTCTATAGAACTGTAAACAATGTAGATAAAAGAAAATGCACAGACTAGGTCTATTAGAATCACTCAGGTTACTATGAAATAATGGGACAGACTTTCCTCATATTACACTTGATAAAAAATTGCTTGGAAGCAGTGCAAAGAGCAAAAGCAGGTGAGGAGGATTGCACATGTGTAAGGGAGCCTCCCTGATTTTCCATTCATTAACATTGATGAACAGAATATTGGGAAGACTCCATTACATGCATGTGATCCTCCCCACTGGACTTTCTTTCATGCGCTGCACACAGGTGATCCTTTATGCCTAAGTGCTTGATGAGGAACATCTGCCCCACTATTTCACCTGAAGCGCTCTCGGTGCCAACAGGGATGAGGTGAGATGTTTTGAATCTTGTGTAAAGGGGCTGATGTACTAAGGTAGTAGTACAAATGTGACAGAATGTTTATTACTACCTTTGAGTCCAGGGTGCTTCCTTACTTGACACTTGCACTAAATTGGCTGCAGTCTGTAAAGGAACCACTAAACTATCTGCAGGAACATAACACCCAATTTTAAGCATTGGTCCATTAACATTTTAAATTATTGACCCACAGCATTCATCATTTGATTTTGGTTTCATGGGATGATCAGGCTGTGACTTTTTTTAAAAATTAATTTCCAAAGGGTTTGGTGCTAATAAAATGTATAGTATGACTTACACTTCTTGAGACATAATTAGCTATTGAAAAATGTCACAAAGGAAACTCAATTTGTGTGTAACTGTATACTTCACATTGTTAAAGTTGTTTACATTTGGATTGATTTTTCTAATTTTTCTTTGCTATTTTCTTTGAGGTCTTTCATGAGTTTTCTTATGTTTAACTTTGGTCATTTTGTAAGTCAAAGCTGCCTTGTTGTCTTTTTTTTCCCTCAGTTGTTGTTCTTTTGCAGCCATATGGCAGTGCTAATGGAAAGCAAACAGTGTTAATGGAATAAAGTTTACAAATACAGAAAAATTAAAACTCAACCTACATAATTAATAACTTTGTGTCTTGCAAAGCTGTTGACTGGTGTGACCTAAGGCCCTGGGAAAGTGTCCCACATAATGGTGCAAAGTATGCCAATTGGTTCGTATTTCACACTCACTAAAAAGCAACCATTAGAATACACTGGGAGCTTAAAATTCAATCTCAGTGGAGACATAAAACAAGCAGTAGGATCGGCCGCATATGATACACCCAGTCTGAAGACAATAGAAAGGAAAATCGGGTGTGGTGTTCTATGGGTGGCTATTCCACTACAGCCTGTTTTGCAGCCTCACCAAAGTTGAATTGTACCCTGGCTGAAACACTGATTTCACAATCTTGCAGAAAATTCTAATTCACAAAAAAAACATTCAAATCCCTGAAAAAAGTTTTCAAAGTCATCGCATCTAGCATGTTAGCTCACCATCCACCCCTCTAAAAATCCCAAACAATAACATTTGTAACATCATAAAGGCATAAAGAAATTGAACAATTGTGGAAAAGAGCACCAAACCTACAAATAAGTCTGCTTATTAACTTTCAACAGCTCCAGCAATTTTCCCTTACACAAGCTTCTGCTGTAACAGTGGGCTTGGCCTTGTCTTCTGCTCTAAGCTTGAAGCATCATTTAAACAAGGCATAGGTCTGATATAGAATCATAGAATCATTGAAAGTTTACGGCACAGAGGCCACTTGCTCATCGTGTCTGCACTGGCTGAAAAACGAGCCACCCAGCCTAATCCCACTTTCCAGCATTTGGTCCATAGCCCTGCAAGTTACAGCAGTTGAGGTGCATATCCAGACAGCTTTTAAATGAGTTGAGGGTTTTTGCCTGTACTACCCTTTCAGGCCGTGAGTTCCAGACTCCCACCACCCTCTAGGTGAAAAAAGATTTTTCTCATCTCTCCTCTAATCTTTCTACCAATCACTTTAAATCTATGTCCCCTAGTCACAGACCTCCCTGCTAAGGTAAATAGGCCCTTCACATTCACTCTATCCAGGTCCCTCATAACTTTGTACGTTTCAATCAAATCTGCCCTCAGCCTTCTCTGTTCCAAGGAGAACAACCCCAGCCAATCCAATCTTTCCTCATAGCTGCATTTTTCCAGTCCCGGCAACATCTCCTCAGTACCCTCTCTAGTGCAATTACATCCTTTCGGTTCTTGGGTATCTGAAATGAAAAGGAACAAGGGTTGGGTTGTGGTAAGGAGAGAGGAAAAAGTAACAAGTGCATGCTTCCGCCATCTGCAGCTTGTGAGTCAGAAGAGATTGTGGGATGAGGGAGAAGTGGGATGAGAAAAAAGTATCAGATATATCATCATCATCAGGCATATCATCATCAATCCCCCCAGCCCCACCAGTGGTCATTACCTCAGTGATGCCCTTTCCCATGATGGTAAGCACTGTCTCCTCCATGGTGATTAAAACAAGCAGGTATACCTGTTCTCCTCCAGTTCTTTTCTGCTGCCTGCTGCTATGTACCACCTTCTCCTGCAAAAAAAAATGAAAGTGTGTCAGTCAGTGTCCTGCAATATATTTGGGTGGTGTGGCTGTCATGGTTGAATAGCTGTCAGTGTGTGCAAGCTTTGAGTTGTAATTGTGAGCTTCGCAACAGTGCAAAGTTTATGGGTGTGGTAAAGCACATGAATTGACGTTTAGATACTGATAGAGATTGTTGGTCGGTGGATGATGTTAATCGTATATTAATTGTGTTTAATTTATTCACATGGTGAACATTAACTGGGAATTCACTTGTGCTCCTATATATAGGAATAGATCGAAACTGTGGAGGTGAGGTTGTAAGATGCATGTTTGTAATGTGTATCTCTGTAAATAAAGCTTATAAAATGTGAAAGATTGGCTCCAGTTCTATCCTTCACCACCTGGTTTTCTGGAATAGAATAGGTGATGAAAGTGCAGAGAATTGAGCAGTGGATAAGGCTAGTGGTACAGTTGGTAGGATTCATTCTCCAGTGGTGACCATTCAGTGTTTCAGGATATGGGAGCCATTGTTGCATGATAGCTTCTGATTGTTGTCCATTTTTGATGTAGTGGTGTGCTTCACACTCATTGTGGTGACCTTGGCCACGGAGACAGGCTGTCTGCAAAAAGTCTTTGTTAGTTCATTCCTGTAGATAAGTGTCATCAATATCTAATGAGATTCTTTCAATTTCAGTGGGTTCTTCCCAAAACTAATCTAGACGAGGTTAAGGAGTTTCATCTTCAGCAGACAAACATGTATTTTTCCAGTGCAGGAGGGGGGATGTATCACCTGACCTATTCTCCCATTTTGTTGGTTAGTCAAGTACCACCAATTTTTTAATATTTTTATTTCATAACATAATTTCTCCAGTTCATTGATTATTTCATCATGGCTCCTTCTGAGCATGGCAGTAGGAAAAAATGAGAAAGACAGTTGTTGGAGTTAGATGAACATTGTATATACTATTTTCCAATATCAAATCCAAAGGAGAAGTATTAGTGTATTATTGAAATGAAGAATGTTTATACATTATATCAGAATATAACACACTGCAGGACTTGAATGACATGCATAAATTACTTGAAGATCACTGTCCCATTTTCCAACATTACCTGATTTTTCTTGCATGTATTACTCTTAAGTTATATGCCATTCTATATGTATTCCATGGAAGGGGTTTTATATGTAACCTGAAATTATTTTCCATTTTCTCTAATTTACTTCCATCCTGTGTGTTTTGAATCTGTTTGCTGTGACAGAGTTTTTCACTCTAGGCCCCGGTTGCTCCAATTATAAGGAGTTTGAAGTGATGGCTATCATGTCATGTCTTTAATACGATGGCTGAAGTGTTCCATTTCAATGTGAAGCTGGCGAGCCCTCTGCTCCCTATGGATTCATTATCTGGCTGCTTTTTTTTATTTTCAGGTTTTTCAATCCACAAAATGTTGCAGCTCCTGAAAACCTACATGTTACAGTTTTCATGGACCAATAGCTTCTTAACACTTGAGAGGTTCCATCTTTCAGTGGAAAGAGATCAGATTTTGTATTTACATTTGTTTTGATAGCCTCTTGGCAGAGTGAATGCTAATTCATTGCATGCATGAATGAGTTAAAAAGCCATTGTTTCATTTACATTTTTTCATGCATTGGAGGTTTTTGATTAAATAGTGAAAGCACACACTTCTATGTAACACTGACAAACTTACAATATAATCTGAATGAAGCAATTTGTTTCATAAGTATCAGGCAAACATTGTCTAGTTACCAGTTTTTGGTCTGTGCTGATCTGACTTTGGTTCCATTTTTGAAAATACTGAAAGCATTGAGGCCACTTTAATCCAGGCAATTAGGTTTGTTTTGAACAAACTTCAGAAAGGGGCGGGTTACATTGTCAATTCAAGAACCAAGATATATTTTAAGAGCAACATTTCAGTACTTCTTAATAATGTTGCAATCATTTCCACACGAGTACATATTGAATTCACTAGAGTAAATCTTCAAAGGTGAGGCAAGAGGCTTTGATTTTATCTCTGGAGCATAGATGTTTAATTACAGGAATATGGCTTTTTGCCGAGCTTTCCTAAACCCTCAAAGGCTCTTTCCACAATATATTATGCGTCTTTAAAAAAACAAACATGAAATTGTTTGCTACAGTGGTAATATTCATTTTATTTGCAAAAACATGTCCTTTTCTGAGCCTAATGATGCATTAACGGAGATCGAAAACCAGTGTATGATAGTATATCTTTATTTGTATTTATATTAATTAAACAAAGAATTACCAAGCTTCACAAAGGAACAATGACTTCTAGCAATTTGCTGCTATTTATAAAGATCTAATCACTGGATACTTTTAAAGAGATTTTATGAAAGTTTAAACATCATTTGGATAGGTTAAATCAGTTGTGCAGTTTTTTGAAAAATCCATCATTATGATCCAAAGATGAAAGAACATTGGTATGATAGCATTATAAATCAAAATTAATTTATTAACATAACTAATGCTTGTAAAATAAATATTGATAGCAAAACAATGAAGAAGAGATACAATAGGTGGAGTGAGAGGCTATTGTAACAAGAGTGAACCATTTAACATATTGATAGCAATTCCATATCTGTTCCGTGACAGATCCTAAACATTTCTGACATGGATGATGATCTTCAACTAAAAATATTAACAGTTTTTTATCTGTCATTTTTTCATGGGATGTGGGCATTGCTGGCAAGGCCAGCATTTGTTGCCCATCCTTAATTGCCCTGAAGAAGGTGATGGTGAGCTGACTTCTTGAACTGCTGTAATCCATCTGGTGCGGGTACACCCACACCTGACCACTTCTCCCATTTTGTTGGTTAGTCAAGTGCCACAGTTTTTTTTTACTTTTTCATTTCATAATTTCTCCAGTTCATTGATTATTTCATCATGGCTCCTTCTGAGCATGGCAGTAGGAAAGAATGAGAAAGACAGTTGTTGGAGAAGAGTGCACATTGTATATACTATTTTCCAATAGCCAAGCCAAAGGAGAAATATTAGTCTATTATAGAGATGAAGAATGGTTATAAATTATATCAGAATGTTACACAGTGCAGGACTTGAATGACATGCATCAATTACTTGAGGATCACTCTCCCAGTTTCCAACATTATCTGATTTCTCTTGCATGTGTTACTCTAAGTAATATGTCATTCTGTATGTATGACATGGAAGGAATTTTATATGTTACCTAAAATTATTTTCTATTTTCTCTGATTTATTTCCATCCTGTGTGTTTTGAATCTATTTGCTGTTAGGGAGGGTGTTTCAGGATTTTGATCCAGCGACAATGAAGAAATGGCAAGATATTTCCGAGTCAGGATGCTGTGTGGCTTGGTGGGGAACTTTCAGAGGGTGGTGTTCCCGTGTATCTGCTGCTCTTGTCCTTCTAGGTGGAAGCGGTTGTGGGTTTGGAAGGTGCTGTCGAATGAGGTGTGGGGAGTTGCTGCAGTGCATCATGTATATGGTGCACACTGTTGCCACTGTGTGCCAGTGTTGGAGGGAATTAACGTTTAATGTGGAGGGTGGGGTGCTGATTCAGCGGGCTGCTTTGTCCTGGATGGTTTCGAGCTTCCTGAATGTGGTTGGAGCTGCACTTATCCAGGCAAGTAGAGAGTATTCCATCACACTCCTGCAGGGATAGACACCGACATGTTGCACCCCGGATATCTGACAAAATTATTGACTCAACCATGGACAGGGGGGCAATTAATCTATATATAAAGCATCCAGCCAATCTAATGCCATCAAATCACAGTCCAATTTAAAACAGATTTCTCCTTATAAATGAAGTAGCTGATCTTACAGACATCAATGGAAAGCAGCACAATTGTATTAGCTAGCTAGCTACATCATGTCATGGGATGCGTCACAAATGGATGAAAGCCAACTGTAAATTATAGTAGTTTTGTGCACTTGGGTGTTATTAGATTTTTTATATTTAGAGATACAGCACTGAAACAGGCCCTTCGGCCCACCGAGTCTGTGCCGACCATTAACCACCCATTTATACTAATCCTGCACTAATCCCATATTCCTACCACATCCTCACCTGTCCCTATATTCCCCTACCACCTACCTATACTAGTGGCAATTTATAATGGCCAATTCACCTATCAACCTGCAAGTCTTTTGGCTGTGGGAGGAAACCGGAGCACCCGGAGGAAACCCACGCAGACACAGGGAGAACTTGCAAACTCCACACAGGCAGTACCCAGATTTGAATCCGGGTCGCTGAAGCTGTGAGGCTGCGGTGCTAACCACTGCGCCACTATTGTCAGCTGCCATTATATAAAGCATGTTTAAGTTGATTTACTTCTGTGTTCAACTTGTTTAAAATGGAGGAGGGAGATCACTTCACCAATAGGAGGTGGGACAGCTACTTGAAGGGGTCCGGTCACATGACCTATAAGCCACCTTTTTTTAGCCTGTCTGGTTTTGAAACTGTTTCAGTTCGAGAACAGCTCGTACAAACAAAAAAGCTGCCTTGGAGCTGCATCTCACTATCTCCAGGGCCTGCCTGCATGAAGAAGGAAAGAAGCCACAGTCTGCAAAGTAGCAATAAAATTTCTCTGCTCTCTGCCAGTTTTTCTTTCGTCAAAAAGGGTGAAATCAGAAACTAAACTGCCTCCACTTATCTCCGAACGTGCATGAGAAGAAAGTTTAAGAGAAGAGATTTCTTACGACTCCTACTCCACTTGGCATTTCCAGCTGGCTAATTCCAGCTTTGGATTTGATGTTAGTTAAAAAACAAACTCTAGTTTCAACTGGAATCACCATCAGTTTGTAATTAAGCTATTTTCTACTTAGTAAATGTCCTTGCCCTTTTGATGCTTTTACCTATCCTTGTATGCTTGTGAGCACGTGTTGCGATGTTAACCCCCTCCCAAGTTTAAGTATGTGTTAATAAACCCTACTTCTTTGTTTTAACTTTAACAACAGTGTTGTTGCGGTCCTATAAAATTCAGGGTTCACAAACTGAGGAAGGGGAGGAATACGCCATCAGGATTTAGCATTTTTTTTAAATAGGGAAAAATTTAAATCACAATCTGCTTGCAGACAGGTTGTTAAAAATAGAGAAATTTGTTTTCAAAATTAACTACCTGTTTGTAAACAGATTGTGATTTAAATTTTTCCCTATTTAAAAAAAAAAGCAAAATCCTGAGGTTTGAAGCAGGGGTATCCAACCTTTTCATATTTGGGGTCAAATTACAATTTTTGTCTTACATAGAGGGCTGGTGAGACAAGTTCAGAAAGATAAAGGCATTAAAGGTTTATCTTGCTATTAGTCAAAAAAATGACAAATGTGCATTTTTGTGAAGAAACTTTTCGTGAAAAAACTAACTTATTGACTTACATTCTCGTCACTATCTTGGGTACTGATTTAGTGAGATACCTGGCATTTTTTGCTTGCACAAGTAGTCAGTGTTTGTCCACACACTTCTTGTAGCGATGTGGAGTATTCTGGATAGAAGACCATCTGTCAGGAGTGATCTTGATCACTCTCACTCCCTCCTCGCTCTCTCTCTTTCTCTGTCTCTTCCTCTCTCTCTGTCTCTCTCTCTCCCCCTCCTCTGTTGCCCCCTTCTCTGTGTTATCCCCCCTATCTCTGTTAGTGCTCCCTTTGTTTCGTTCCCCCACCTCCCTCCCTCTCCCTGCCTCCCAATCTCTCTCTCTTCCACCTCTCTCTGCCTCCCATCTCTCTTTCTCTGCCTCCCTTTCTCTCTCCCCTCTCTCTCTGCCTCTCTTTCTCCCCTCTCTTTGCCTCCCTCTCTCTCCCCCTCTCTCTCTTCCCCCTCTCTCTCTTCCCCCTCTATCTCCCCTTTCTCCTCCCTCTCTCCCCCTTCCTCTCTCCCCCTCTTTCTCTCTCTGTCTCTCTCTCTCTTTCTGACAGTTGCAGAGAGCAGGAATTCTCAGCTGAGCAGTTTTGTGGTTGATCCGTTTCACAGCTGACAGGTTCTAACATTGGGAACAGTGGTTTCTGAGCTTCGGAGAAGTTTGTGGTTTTCTGGCAGGCTTTTTTTTAAAAATCGAAACCCGCCAGGAAAAGCGCAAAAATGTCTGAAGTTTGGAAACCGCAGTTCCCGATGTCAGCACCTGTCAGCTGTGAAACTACGGCTGCGATTGTTTTTAAGTCAGACTGGTCTGGAAGAAGAAGCCAATTGGAAATTTCTCATCCCTGAAATTATCAGTTACAGACCTCAAACTGTTCTACCATGGACACTGGTGTCTGAGTACGGATATGTTGCCGACTGTTGTACTCCTGACTTGTTCCTTGTGGACAGACTTTGAGGAGTCAGGAGGTAAGTTAATCCCTGCAGAATTCCCAGCCTCTGATATGCTCTTATAGCCACAGTATTTATGTGGCTGCTCCAATTCAGTTTCTGGTCAATGGTAAGCCCCAGGATGTTGATAGTAGGGGATTCAGTGATGATAATGCCATTGAATGTCAAGGGGAAATAGTTAGATTCTCTCTTGTTGGAGACGGTCATTGCCTGGCACTTAAGTGGCAAGTAACATTCGCACCACACATCAGCCCAATCCTGAGTGTTGTCCAGGTCTTGCTGCATATTTCAGAATTCATCAGTTTTATATCCTGGACCGCATGACTGAATTATTGCTCTTCTTATCAGTTGATTTGGATTGGAACATCATCTGCCACTATCAAGTCAATGCTGCAGAAATAGATCTGTGCAGATGATGTACAATATTGTCCACACTTCTAAACAATCTGTCATAAATATAAAAGCTGCAAAGTAATTCTGCAAATACTTTCAGAAAATGCCATAAACTCTGTAACTAAAAGAACAGCAATACTTCCATATTTATTCACCTTTTAACCAATACTCTTAGATGGGAGAGAAGTTTGTGGGGCTAAAAATTGGATACTGTCTGTTTTGGGGCATGAAGATCATGATGCTAACTTCAGGCTACCTGCTCATCAACATGAATGATGTGCAGGGGCCAGGAGGCCCTCCATGCACTCACTGCGAAGGGAATGGGAGTAGATACGGATAGAAGTCAATTCAAGGAGTCTGGCCCTGAGGATCTGGTTGCAGTGCCGCATAAAGTTCAATAGCTTCACACGGGTGATCAAGGTCAGTGAATGCATCTTCAGATGACCTCTCCTATCCTGCACACCACCAACCTCACACACTATTCAATACACCACACCCACAGTCGCTCACCAATCAGCAGTCGCTAGCAATCAGGACTCATGCCTAACATTTGGATGCTCCACTTCACCCTTACACACTTAACACTGCAGCAAGCTTCACACCCACATCTCAAAGCTTCCAAAGACTTTCAGCTGTGACAGGCATATCACACAAACACATTGCACCACACTCACTGACACTCTTCCCTCTCTCTTGCAGGACAAGGTCACATATGACAGGAGGCAGCAGCAGAGAACTGACGGGGGACAGGCATGTCAGCATCTCATTAACCCCTTGGAGGAGACCATGCTGAGAACTATTGGCATGGTAGTGACTGAGGCTGTTGTAATGAGCGTCACAGAGAATATTCAGGATTACAGTATGCGTCTTTTCAAATTTAACTTCATTTTCATCCTTCTATCTGGCATGAAGTGCAAGCTGCAGATGATGTGACCATGAACCTCTTACTTTCCACCCCTGCTTCTTTCTCTCACCCCACTCTTCCCCTTCTGCATTTATGCTTTCTGATACCCAAGAACTTCCACTTGTCCAGCCAGTGCAGCGGCATGGTGAAGGGCACAAGCAAGAGCACACGTCTAATGAAGAATCATTATCAGTTGATCTGACAGTCATAGTCACCAGCTCAGATACCGGCACTCCACATACTTTAGAGGGCCTATAGAGGAGGGATCTGCACATGGTGTGTGGACTGCAGCCATTCCTGGGGAAAAGGACAGAATGTGTGCCAACTCCCTCGAGAGATAGGTAGCAGACGAATTCTGTTGCAAAGAACCCAGATGAGGATTTCGATGGGGTAGCGTACAGAAGAAGGCTGATGGGCATGCACATTGAGATGTGCCGCAGAGCCTGTTGTCGCTGTCAAAGAGCATGGAGGGGTTGGCTGCAACTTGGCACAAAGCTTTGCGCTGGTCTTGAATCCCATCCTTTCCAGCGTGGAAGTGGTGACCAACTCCAAAACAGCACTTTCAGACCCATCTGTGATACAGTGTCTGGTATGTTAGAAGTTAGAAATATGCTTAGAATAAATATTTTTATTATTCGTTCCTGGGACATGGGCGTCACTGGCTAGGCCAGCATTTATTGCCCATCCCTGATTGCCCTTGAGAAGGTGGTGGTGAGCTACCTTCTTGAACTTCTGCAGTCCATGTGGAGTAGGCACAGTTACAGTGCTGTTAGGAAGGGAGTTCCAGGACTTTGACCCAACGACAGTGAAGGAACAGTGATATAGATCCAAGTCAGGATGGTGCGTGGCTTGGAGGGGAACTTGCAGGTAATGGTATTCCCATGCATCTGCTGCCCTTGTCCTTCTAGTTGGTAGAAGTCATAGATTTGGAAGGTGCTGTCTTAGGAGCCTTGGTGCGTTGCTGCAATGCATCTTGTAGATGATACACACTGCTGCTACTGCATCGGTGGAGGGAGTGAATGTTTGTGGATGGGATGCCAATCAAGCGGGCTGCTTGGTCCTGGATGGTGTTGAGTTTCGTGAGTGGTAGAGCTGCACCCATCCAGGCAAGTGGAGAGTATTCCATCACACTCCTGACTTGTGCCTTGTAGATGGTGGACACGCTTTGAGGAGTCAGAAGGTGAGTTACTTGCTGCAGGATTCCTAGCCTCTGACCTGCTCTTGTAGCCACGGTATTTATATGGCTACTCCAGTTCAGTTTCTGGTCAACCCCCAGAATGTTGATAGTGAGGAATTCAGCAATCGTAATGCCATTGAATGTCATGGGGAGATGGTCATTTCCTGGCACTTGTGTGGCACGAATATTATTTGCCACTTATCAGCCCAAGCCAGAATATTGTCCAGGTCTTGCTGCATTTCTACACGGACTGCATCAGAATATGAGGAGTCACAAATGATGCAGAATATTGTGCAATCATCAGCAAACATCCCCACTTTTGACCTTATGATTGAAGGAAGGTCATCGATGAAGCAGCTGAAGATAGTTGGGCCTAGGACATTACCCTGGGGAACTCCTGCAGTGATGTCCTGGAGCTGAGATGATTGACCTCCAACAAACACAAGCATCTTCCTTTGTGCTAGGTACAACTCCAAGAGAGATTTCCCCCTGATTCCCATTGACTCCAGTTTTGCTAGGGCTCCTTGATGCCATACTCAGTCAAATGCTGCCTTGATGTCAAGGGCAGTCACTCACACCTCACCTCTTGAGCTCAGCTCTTTTTCTTTGTTTGAACCAAGGCCGTAATGAGGTCAGGAGCTGAGTGGCCATGGCGGAACCCAAACTGAGCGCCACTGAGCAAGTTATTGCTAAGCAAGTGCCACTTGACACCTTCCATCACTTTATTGATGATTGAGACTGATGGGGCGATAATTGACCAAGTTGGACTTGTCCTCCTTTTTGTGTACAGGACATACCTGGGCAAATGTCCACATTGCAGGGTAGATGCCAGTGTTGTAGCTGTACTGGAACAGCTTGGCTAGGGGTGCGGCAAGTTCAGGAGCACAGGTCTTCATTACTATTGCCGGAATGTTGTCAGGGCCCGTAGCCTTTGCAGCATCCAGTGCCTTAGGTCGTTTCTTGATATCACGCGGAGTGAATTGAATTAGCTGAAGACTGGCGTTTGTGATGCTGGGGCCTTCAGAACAAGGCCGAGATGGATCATCCACGCGGCACTTCTGGCTGAAGGTTGTTGCAAATGCTTCAGCCTTATCTTTTGCACTGATGTGCTGAGCTCCCCCATCATTAAGGATTGGGATATTTGTGGAGCCACCTCCTCCAGTTTGGTGTTTAATTGTCCACCACCATTCATGACTGAATGTAACAGGACTGCAGAGTTTAGATCTGTTCCGTTGGTTGTGGGATCGCTTAGCTCTGTCTATCGCATACTGCTTACGCTATTTGGCATGCAAGTTGTCCTGGGTTGTAACTTCACCATGTTGCGCATCATTTTGAGGTATGCCTGGTGCTGCTCCTGACAAGCCCTCCTGCATTCTTCATTGAACTCGTGTTGATCCCCTGGCTTGATGGTGATGGTAGAGTGGAGGATGTGCCGGGCCATGAGGTTACACATTGTGGTTGAGTACAATTCACGTATATTTAGTGGTCAGCCTGAAATAGGTAAAGGAATAGGTTAATGTTGTAAGTTTCTTTTTACTGGAAGTTCCTTAAGTTTTTGTTTCCCAAGAAACAAAGCTAATGGAATGATTATTCTTCGGTGATGACAGCCGTACCTAACCCAGAAAGGGGCCATGGTCAGATGAGGCCTACTGGGAGAGCAACTGGCTAGATACTAAAAACAAATAACATATGACAAAACTGTCTTTGCATTTTCATTTAACCTTGCTTAATTAAGATGCTTGCTGAAATACATAAGTTACTTAGAGTGTGGAAGTAGCATAAAAGCTACTTTAGTCAACAACACTGATAAGAAACAAGGACACTGGACTGAATGGCCATTTTGAACAGCTTGTTAACAGGCCATATGAACAGCCTTTGACATAAATAACTAATAGTGGAACAGATACAAATAATGAAACTTCTGCAAGTTAGCTTTGAAGGCCGGATGTGGAATGTTTCTGTGAGGATGAAGCTGACCAGGGAGAACAGCCTGGGGTGAGATAAGGAAAGGATGATGTAAGATAAAACCAAAAAGTGCTGGAAATACTCAGCAGGTCTGGCAGCATCTGTGGAGAGAGAAGCAAATTTAATGTTTCAGGTCAGTGACCTTTCATCAGAACAGGCAAAGGTTAGAAATGTAATAGGTTTTCAGCAAATAAAGTTGGGGTGGAGCAAAAGAGAACACATGGGAAGGTGTTGATAGGACAGATGGTCACAGAGAATAACTGACAAGGAGGTCATTGGGCAAAGGCAAAGACAAAGAGTGCGATAATGATGTGGTGAAATACAAAGCATTAGTGCAGAGCGAGTGTTAAATGACAGAATAATGAAAGCAAAACATGAAAAAAAAATGGGCAGGCACATGGTAAAAAAGGTTTAATGATGAAACAAACTAAAATAAAATGAAATAAAAATAAAAAATACAAAGCAAAACTAAAAAAAAAGGTAAAACTAAAAAAAGGGGGGCCAGTCATGCTCTGAAATTATTTAACTCAATGTTCAGTCTGGCAGGCTATAGCGTGCCTAATCAATAAATGAGGTACTGTTCCTCGAGCTTGCGTTGAGGTTCACTGGAACACTGCAGCAATCACAGGACAGAGATATGGGCATGACAGCAGAGGGTGTGTTGAAATGGCAAGCGACAGGAAGCTCGGGGTCATGTTTTTGGACTGAGCGGAGGTATCCCGCAAAGCGGTCACCCAATCTGCATTTGGTCTCCCCAATGTAGAGGAGACTGCATTACGAGCAGTGAATACAGTATACTAAACTGAAAGAAGTACAAATAAATTGCTGCTTCACTTGAAAGGAGTTTTTGGGTCTTGGATAGTGAGGAGAGAGGAGGGAAAAGGGCAGGTATTACACCTCCTGCGATTGCACGGGAAGGTGACGTGGGAAGGAGAGAAGGTGTCGGGGGTAATGGATGAATGGACCAGGGTGTTGCGGAGGGAACGATCCCTTCGTAAAGCTAACGGGAGAGAGGGGGGAAGATGCGTTTTGTAGTGGCATCATGCTGGATGTGACGGAAATGGTGGAGGATGATCCTTTGGATATGGAGACTGGTGGGGTGGAAAGTGAGGACAAGGGGAACCCTGTCATGGTTCTGGGAGGGAGGAGAAGGGGTGAGAGCAGATGTATGGGAAATGGGCCGGACACGGTTGAGGGCCCTGTCAACCACACTAGGGGGAATCCTCGGTTAAGGGAAACGGAAGAGATAACAGAAGCGCTGTTGTGGAAGGTTGCATCATCAGAGCAGATGCGTCAGAGACGGAAAAACTTGGAGAATGGAATGGAGTCCTTACAGGAGATAGGGTGTGAAGAAGTGTAGTCGAGGTAGCTGTGGGAGTTGGTGGGCTTATAATGAATATTAGTAGACAGCCTACCCCCAGAAATGGAGACAGAGAGGTCGAAGAAGAGAAGGGAAATTTCAGAGCTGGCCCATGTAAAGGTGAGAGAAGGGTGGAAATTGGAAGCAAAGTTGATAAAGTTTTCCCGTTCAGGGCGGGAGCAGGAAACGGCACTGATACAGCCATCAATGTACCGGAAAAAGAGTTGGGGAGAGGGGGCCTGAATAGGACTCGAACAAGGAATGTTCGACATATCCCACAAAAAGACAGGCATAACTAGGACCCATGCGGGTAGCCATAGCAACACCTTTTACTTGAAGGAAGTGAGTGGAATTGAAGGAGAAGTTGTTCAATGTGAGAACAAGTTCAGCCAGGCAGAGGAGAGTGGTGGTGGATGGGGACTGGTTGGGCCTCTGTTCAAGGAAGAAGTGGAGAGCCCTGAAACCGCCCTGGTAGGGGATGGAGGTGTTGAGAGATTGGACGTCCATAGTGAAGAGGTGGCGATTAGGGCCAGGAAACTGGAAACTGTCAAAATGATATATGGCGTCAGAAGAGTCACGGATGTAGGTGGGAAGAGACTGAACCGGGCAAAAAAGATGGAGTCAAGATAGGAAAAATAAGTTCAGTGGGGCAGGAACAGGCTGAAATGATCAGTCTGGCAGGACAGGATGATGTAAGGCCTGATTGATCAAGGACAGAAGGTACGTGCAAAGGCTCAGGAAACGAATGGCAGGTGAATGACATTAAAGGTGGGTTTTTTACCCATGGTTTATATAAAGAACTCGACGTATTATAGGGCATTTCAAAATAAGGTAAATATTTATTGGACCATAAGGCCTGTCAATAATCCATCCAGGTAGCCCCCTGATAAGGGGTATAAAGTAAGAGACTTTGGAAGGCTCAGTACAGTAGACGGTGGAGAGAAACTCCTAAGGGTAGATCCATGCTAACACTCTTGGGTAATTTGAAAAGTCTTGAAGATGTGAGGCACTGAGTAGAAAAGAGAAAGAAAAAGAGCTGTTTGCGCATGCCAGTCGTCTTGGCAGATCTGGACCGGTACTCGCTACTTGTCACAGTTCTATATTTTTGCTTACAACTAGTGCATTATATCCCGATTTAAACTCTGGTTAAATTCAATATACCCACCATATTGCTTGCAATCGATCCTGATTGAAAGATTAAAGTTAGTCCAGGTAAGAGATGTCGCAACTTCCATTGCAGCCAATGTCTGAGTGCCAGCCAATGTCTGAGTGCTATAGTGGAAGCTCAGACTGAGGTCATGAGATCCATGCTTGTTGCCATGCAAGCCCAGCTTGGTGCCAGGCAGGGTCAGTTTCTGCTACCATGGCTGCAGATACCAGTGCTCGAAGAAGCTTGCAGGCTCTCACTGTAGTCCAACAATCTGTGCTCCAGCAGATTGCTAGGATTGCTGATGTGCTTGGCAGTGGCTCTGTGGTGCACCAACCTGCTGTCCTTTCTCAGGAGGACAGCATTCATGTTCTCAATACTCCGCCATTGCTCTTACTGTCGCATGTCAGCCAGCTAACCCAGACTGCTGCCACCATGCCAAGTTGGGGCAGTCTGAAGCTAGGGCCAGAACTCTTCAAGGGTGTCCTCAAGGACATCTGTAGTCTTCCCTAGTCCGCAGCTTTCCACCAGCCATTCTGCAGCCACTGGGGTAGCACTGCATAGGAACACCAGAATAGGCAAAGGCACCCAAAACACAGGCACTAAGGTAATGCACAAGGATGAATGGATCAGTTTTTTATGTATGATTAGAAGTTGTTGGATAAAGTTCTTATGGAATGGTTTTTTGGGGTGGCTTTTATTTCAGGATTTTAGTCAAGTGAATATTGTAATGGTTTGTAGCAGCGGGATGGAAAGGTCTGGAATAATGGAGCAGCAATGATGTGAGGATGATTTCAAGAGTACCAGAGTCTGATCAACAGCACGTCTGGAGTGACAGGATCCCTGATGTCTCCTCCTTTCCTCTTCCACCTCCTGAGGTCCTCGCCGAAGGCCTAGCAGCAAGGGCTGCGCCCTCATGTGAGCAAGGTTGTGTCGCATGCAGCAGACCACCATGAATTTAGAGACATGCACCAGCAAGTATTATAGGCTGCCCCTGAGTGATTCAGGCACCAAATCTATTGTGCAAGAACAATGGGTGATGATTTGCTCCACAACATTCCTGTTGGCAGCATGGCTCTTGTGCATGTGCTGTCAATGTATGGTCGAGTGGCAGAGAAAAGTCATGAGCCATGTGTAGAGCAGGTAGCCCTTGTCACCAAGAAGACACCCTCTGCTTTGTTGTGTTGGCTGGAATATGGTGGGAATAGCTGACTGGTGCCGGATGAAAGCACCGTGGCTGTTGCCCGGATAGTAGACATTTACAGAAATGATGCTCTGAGCATGGTTGCACACCAAGTGTACAGATAGGGAGTCATAGCCTTTGCAGTATTCATTGACATGGGGAACCCGCAGAGCTGTATGTGTACATTCGATATCTCCCTGCACGATTGGGAATCCCATTACCCTGACAAAACTGCAATGAAATTCCGTTGCTGCCGGTCCTTCAACAAGAACGCATTCAACTTTAAAAGAAGCCAACATTTTAAAGCCCAAAATAAGGTACTGCAAAAAGGCTGTTTGAACTGGACAATTTTCAAAATTTGGCCAAACTTTGTCTCCCAGCATTCCACAAGACTTTGGAACTGAACCTGAAAAAATACATGAAAACCAAACACAGACAGAATGAGTGACTTCTTCAATATGCTAGTCAACAGATGGCAAAGGCAATTAAGCCACACCATGAAATGCATCTATCCAGGATTTGAATGATTTGTCTCAACCATTGGATTGCTGTGAACTACAATGGAACGGGAACTAATACTTACAAGTTTATGAGCTATGGAACCACTGTACCTGGATGTGCTCCCACATTCCTTGGAAATGTTATTCGGGGACAGCACAGTGGTGCAGTGGTTAGCACCGCAGCCTCACAGCTCCAGCAACCCAAGTTCAGTTCTGGTTACTGCCTGTGTGGAGTTTGCAAGTTCTCCCTGTGACTGCATGGGTTTCCTCTGGGTGCTCTGGTTTCCCCCAACATGCCAAAGACTTGTGGGTTGATAGGTAAATTGGCCATTGTAAATAGCCCCTAGTGTAGGTAGGTGGTAGGAGAATTGAGGGAAGGTGGGGATGGGAGAGAGAAATGGGATTAATGTAGGATTAGTATAAATGGGTGGTTGATGATCAGCAAGGACTCAGTGGGCCGAAGGGCCTGTTTCAATGCTGTATCTCTCTATGACTAAGTGTTTTAGTAGAGCGAGGTCTGATGATGTTGATAAACCAGAATCTTCCCCTTTGAAAGTTATTGGTACGCTGTCCATTGGATTTGACCATCTCTCTCTGGGAGAAGTCAAAAATCGGTTAGTGGATCAAATAGCATCAAGTACTGTGAGCAGTACTTCCAATGGTGGGAGCTGATGGAATGTTTTATTACTTGCACCCCCTTCCCCCACCCCACCAAACCCCACCCCCCCACCAGCTCACCCCCCTCGCACCATCTCCCCCTCGCACCCCCTTCCCCCCACCCCCTCGCACCCACTTCCCAGCTCCCCCCTTACATCATCTTCCTCGCACCCCCCTTCCCTTGCACCCCCTCCCCTACCACCAGCAGCCCCATTCCCAGTTCCCCCTCGCATCCCCTTCCGCTGCACCCCCTCCCCTACCCCCCTGAAGCCGCCTTCCCAGCTCCCCCTCATACCCCCTTCCCTCCACCCCTTCCCATCGCACCCCTCCCCCTCACACCCCCTCCCCCCCTGCACCCCATTCCCCCCACCTCCTCCCATCGGCACCCACCTACCCCTGAGCAGAGACCCTAAAAACCCCACTGCCTTGTGGGCGTTGTGGGAGAGGCTAAGAGAGTAAACCCTAACAGAAAATCCAGAGCGGAACCCCGAAGGTCATATGTCACCTTTGGCATGTTTTCAGCAGTTCCTGCAGCCATACCAGTGCCAAACGTTATGCTCTGCACTCCTTTGGACCCCACCAGGAAGGCCGAGAGGGGGTTTTGACGCTTGGGCAACTCACAGCCTCCATACATCCGCCCAGGCATGCGCCATGGAGAGGTCACTCCATAGTCACCTCACAGCGACCAAAACAACACAGAAGGCAGTAGTTATGGGTTATAAGTCCAGCTCAATTGGCATAGAGATCGGGTTGCCCTTGTCGGTGGGAGAGGTCATCGCATCTCACTGGATGGCTACCGCCCGCCTCAAACCAGGCAGCCCCCGGTCAGTAAGGTTCTGTCCCGCCACAGTCCACCTGTTTCAATGGGTGCTTGGAGCTCAGGGTCATTGCCCAACAAGTGGACTGTAACACCGCACCAAACAGCATGACAAAAAAAGGAAAGAAGGTACCAGCCCTTCGTTTTGCAAGCTGGAACGTCAGAACTATGTGCCCTGGCCTGTCGGAAAGAACAAATCAACGATTCTCGGAAGACCGCCATCATTAACAATGAGCTCAGTAGACTCAATGTGGACATTGCAGCACTTCAGGAGACACGCCTCCCTGTGAGCGGATCTCTAAGAGAGCAAGACTACACCTTCTTCTGGGAGGGCAGGAATCCTGAAGAACCAAGACAGCATGGAGTGGGCTTTGCCATCAGAAACTCTTTGCTCAGCATGATAGAGTCACCCTCAAATGGCTCGGAACGCATACTGTCCATCCGAATGTTTACCACCTCTGGTCCAGTACGCCTACTCAGCATCTATGCTCCATCACTCTGCTCCCCAGCTGAAGCTAAAGACCAGTTCTACGAGGAACTCCATAATATCATTAGTAGCATCCCCAATACCGAACACCTGTTCCTGCTGGGGGACTTTAATGCCAGGGTTGGGGCCGACCATGACTCATGGCCCTCCTGCCTTGGGCACTATGGCATTGGAAGGATGAATGAGAATGGACAGAGACTGCTTGAGTTGTGTACCTATCATAACCTCTGCATCACCAACTCGTTCGTTCACACTAAACCCTGTCACCAGGTTTCTTGGAGGCACCCAAGATCACGTCATTGGCACCAGTTGGACCTCATCGTCACAAGGCAAGCCTCTTTAAACAGCGTTCAAATCACACGCAGCTTCTACAGTGCGGACTGCGACACCGACCACTCCCTGGTATGCAGCAAGGTTAGACTCAAACCAAAGAAGCTGCATCACTCCAAGCAGAAGGGCCGCCCGCGCATCAACACGAGCAGAATTCCTCATCCACAGCTGTTACATACATTTCTAAATTCACTTGAAAAAGCCCTTCAAAACACACCTACAGGGGATGCAGAGACCAAGTGGGCCCACATCAGAGACACCATCTATGACTCAGCAATGACCACCTATGGCAAACGTGTGAAACGAAATGCAGACTGGTTTCAATCTCACTTCGAAGAGCTGAAACCTGTCATAGCCGCTAAGCGCATTGCATTGCTGAACTACAAGAAAGCCCCCAGCGAGTTAACATCCGTAGCACTTGAAGCAGCCAGAAGCGCTGCACAAAGAACAGCCAGGCACTGCGCAAATGACTACTGGCAGCACCTATGTCATATTCAGCTGGCCTCTGACACCGGAAACATCAGAGGAATGTATGATGGCATTAAGAGAGCTTTTGGGCCAATCATCAGGAAGATCACCCCCCTCAAATCTAAATCAGGGGACACAATCACTGACCAACGCAAGCAAATGGACCACTGGGTGGAGCACTACCTGGAACTGTACTCCAGGGAAAATGCTGTCACTGAGACCGCCCTCAATGAAGTCCAGTCTCTGCCAGTCATGGATGAGCTGGACGTACAGCCAACAAAATCGTAACTCAGTGATGCCATTGATTCTCTCGCCAGCGGAAAAGCCCCTGGGAAGGACGGCATTACCCCTGAAATAATCAAGAGTGCCAAGCCTGCTATACTTACAGCACTCTACGAGCTGCTTTGCCTGTGCTGGGACGAGGGAGCAGTACCTCAGGACATGTGCGATGCCAATATCATCACCCTCGATAAGAACAAGGGTGACCGCGGTAACTGCAACAACTACCGTGGAGTCTCCCTGCTCAGCATAGTGGGGAAAGTCTTCGCTCGAGACGCTTTAAACAGGCTCCAGAAGCTGGCTGAGCGTGTCTACCCTGAGGCACAGTGTGGCTTTCGAGCAGAGAGATCCACCATTGACATGCTGTTCTCCCTTCGTTAGCTACAGGAGAAATGTCGTGAACAACAGATGCCCCTCTACGTTGCTTTCATAGATCTCACCAAAGCCTTTGACCTCGTCAGCAGACGCGGTCTCTTCAGACTACGAGAAAAGATCGGATGTCCACCAAAGCTACTAAGTATCATCACCTCATTCCATGACAATATGAAAGACACAATTCAGCATAGCGGCGCCTCATCAGACCCCTTTCCTATCCTGAGTGGCGTGAAACAGGGCTGTGTTCTCGCACCTACACTATTTGGGATCTTCTTCTCCCTGCTGCTCTCACATGCGTTCAAGTCTTCAGAAGAAGGAATTTTCCTCCACACAAGATCAGGTGGCAGGTTGTTCAACCTTGCCCGTCTAAGAGCAAAGACCAAAGTATGGAAAGTCCTCATCAGGGAACTTCTCTTTGCTGACGATGCTGCATTAACATCTCACACTGAAGAGTGTCTGCAGAGACTCATCGACAGGATTGCGGCTGCCTGCAACGAATTTGGCCTAACCATCAGCCTCAAGAGAATGAGCATCATGGGGCAGGATGTCAGAAATGCTCCATCCATTAATCGGCGACCACGCTCTGGAAGTGGTTCAAGAGTTCACCTACCTGGGCTCAACTATCACCAGTAACCTGTTTCTCGATGCAGAAATCAACAAGCGCATAGGTAAGGCTTCCACTGCTATGTCCAGACTGGCCAAGAGAGTGTGGGAAAATGGCACACTGACACGGAACACAAAAGTCCGAGTGTATCAAGCCTGTGTCCTCAGTACCTTGCTCTACGGCAGCGAGGCCTGGACAACGTATGTCAGCCAAGAGCGACGTCTCAATTCATTCCATCTTCGCTGCCTCCGGAGAATCCTTGGCATCAGGTGGCAGGACCGTACCTCCAACACAGAAGTTCTCGAGGCGGCCAACATCCCCAGAATATACACCCTACTGAGCCAGCGGCGCTTGAAATGGCTTGGCCATGTGAGCCGCATGGAAGATGGCAGGATCCCCAAAGACACATTGTACAGCGAGCTCGTCACTGGTATCAGGCCCACCGGCCATCCATGTCTCCGCTTTAAAGACGTCTGCAAACGCGACATGAAGTCCTGTGACATTGATCACAAGTCGTGGGAGTCAGTTGCCAGCGATCGCCAGAGCTGGCGGGCAGCCATAAAGGCGGGGATAAAGTGTGGCGAGTCGAAGAGACTTAGCAGTTGGCAGGAAAAAAGACAGAAGCGCAAGGGGAGAGCCAACTGTGTAACAGCCCCAACAACCAATCTTATCTGTAGCACCTGTGGAAGAGTCTGTCACTCTCGAATTGACCTTTGTCGCCACTCCAGGAGCTGCTTCACAAACCACTGACCACCTCCAGGCGCTTACCCATTGTCTCTCGAGACAAGGAGGCCAAAGAAGAAGATATGTTAATGGACTATCATGAACCCAGGACGTATGAGATTATTACAATATGTAAGGTGACACAGATTTGGGGAGGTGTTTGCAGCAATCATTGTCGGGGTGTGATTTTCTTTTTGGTAGTTTAAAAAAAACATGTTTTAGCAGCTTTTCAGGAGCAGCATTTCGAGGATTAACAGCATGAGTCCAGCTCAGAAGGGAGTGGTGATATTGATCTTTGCACGTTGATCGATATTACAAGAAACTACTGAAAGAACAGTTGTGAGCCTTGACCATTTTCTCTCCCTGGCAGGTTCAGGCCGAACCTTAGAGTTAGGAGTAAGAGAGTAAGTGTGGGCTCACCTACCTACAGCCTCTCCTTGTGTATAGGCCCTATGTTATCTTCTGATGCAACGATGCATGATGAACTGTGAGATGTTGATAATGTCACCCGTTTCAGCCTGAAAGGATGCAAATGGCATAGAAATTGAGGGCCACGGTGATCTTCACGGCTACTGGTAGCTCCGTCCTTGCTCTGCTCTGCAATTAGAGGTCTGGTTGCAGAATTTTGCACAGTTCAGTGACCACCTCCTTGCTAAATTGTAGCCAACTCAGACAACGCTCCTGACTGAAGTGGAAATAGGAGAAGTGCGCCCTAGGTGGGTACGTCCTTCTATTGAGAGTCCTCCTTCTGCTTTACACTGCAATAAATTTTGAGCTAAAATAACTAATATAAACTTTCATAAAAATATTAAACAATGACAATCATCAAGACTTAAAAGAAAACATAGAACTGGTTTGAACACTATCAATAAAATGTATATAGCATCTCTAAATCCTGAAAGACACTTTTCTTTACTCAATATGAGCATATCTATAACCGCCAACAGCCATCTATTACTGTGAAAGCAGCAAATTAACTCGAAATAGTAGTCATTTTTCCTCTGCACCATTCACTAATAAGCACAGATATCATAGACTTCTTAATTTTTTGTTATTAGAATTCAGTTGCTTATCAAAATGTCTCAATGACAAACTACAAACGCACACAAAACAGGTACTTGTCAACCAATATTACAAATTTATTTCTTTGTTGGACTACAGTGCAGAATTTAAATTATGTTGTGGCTTTTGATATATTTCTTAGTCCTGTAATGGCGCACATTTAAAAAAATGTGGTTCATTTATGTACGCTTGTGGCTTTAAAGTATTCACTCAAATGGCGTATGTAAGATTTTAGTAAAAGTACAGAATTGAAGTAGAATCAACAACATTTAAAGGTAACTAACATAAATATTACAGTTAAACAATTATTTCCTGCAGTAATCTCTTCTAAATATGAATAAAATACACGTATAATTAAGTAAGCCTAGAAATTACTTGCGGTGATGTTAATGGGCAAACACATAACACATTTTTATGATGTTCCTCCATTCAATATTTCAATTGAGGCCTTTATCCATCGATACAAGTGGTTTAACACCTCTGTTAAAATAGCAGACAGAACCATATTTTATAATGCGTTCATTGTTCATCTGATATTGTCCATAGTAATTATAGGCGACAGTCTTTTCAGATCATATTAGACAGGGCCTATGGCATGTGGTGAGAAAAGCAACAAGAGGGAAAAACCTACTTGACCTCACCCTCTGTCTACCTGTCACAGATGGACCGGTCCATGATAGTACTGGTAGGTGTGACCAGCACACAGTCCTTGTGGAGACAAAGTCCTGCCTTCACACTGAGGACATCCTCCGCTGTGCTAAATGGGATAGACTCAGAACAGATCTAGCAGCTCAAAATTGGGCATCCATGAGGGCCATCAGCAGCAGCAGAATTGTATTCAACCACAAACTGTAACCTCATTGCCCAGCATATCCCTCACTGTGCCATTACCATCAAGTCAGGGAATGAACCCTGGTTCAATGAAGAGTGCAAGAGAGCTTGCCAGGAAAAGCACCAGGCATACCTAAAAATGAGGTGCCAACCTTGTGAAACTAAAACACAGGACTAGATACATGCTAAACAGCAGAAGCAGCATACTATAGACAGACCTATGCAATCCCACAACCAACGGATCAGATCAAAGCTCTGCAGGCTGTCAGGCAAACACCCCCAACTGCCAAGACTGAGGCACACATTATTTTGCCACATGAGCATTAAAACTTAAAAGTTGCAAGACTCTGACTGGAAGGACATTTGCCTAGTACTAGCAGTGTTGGAACAAAAGGGACCCAGTTGTTGCTTCCCCAATACACAGAAGAAGTGGTCGGACCAGTTTTAGTCACATGATGTGCGAGGCAAGTTCTTTACACAGAGGGTGGTGAGTGCCTGGAACTTGTTGCCGGGGGAGGTGGTGGAAGCAGGTACCATAGAGACGTTTAAGAGGCATCTTGACAAATACGTGAATAGGATGGGAATAGAGGGATACGGACCCCGGAAGTGCAGAAGTTTTTAGTCTAGGCAGGCATCAAGATCGGCGCAGGCTTGGAGGGCCGAATGGCCTGTTCCTGTGCTGTACTGTTCTTTGTTCTTGACCAGCTAGCTGTTGAGATTTGAACTTCCAACAAAGGATTCAAACTCAGAAAGCTTCTGGCTCCTGGTTTGATAAGTCCTCTCTCCTGTCTGCCCTCATCTCACTCTCACCAGCTTCGGAAACCATTGAAGACACGTAAACTCAAAAAGAGAAAAATCTTCTATGTGAACAAGGTTTAAAAGGAACACTGGGCCCCAACGGAACTCAAGACCTTATCTTCAATCAAGGACTACAGCGAGCTCGAAACACAGTAACAAGAGATTGCTTCAAACTGTTCTACTTATCTTTTCTTCTGCTCTTTTCTGTCCCTATTTGCATATGTGGATCGCATATGCATGCTAGCTTGGGTGTGTCGTATATCCATACGCGTATCAGAGTTTAAGTTTAAGGTTTAATAAATTTCATCTTTTTTCTTTAAACTAAAGAAAGCCTGTTTGTGCTCATTTCTTTGCCTTATAATTGGAAAGTTGTGAACAAGGATTCACAAAGGAAGAGCTCAAAACACAGTGTGTTTAAAATTAAACCCTGTTATAATAAGACCAGGTGAAGATAGTAACAAACCCCTAGACAACTTGTGCACCTGGTTGGAACAGAAATTGGGTGCTAGCATCCGGATTGTTACCCATAGACAAATGAGTGAACTTGGTAGTGGGAAGCCAAATTGTTCCCTATCAAAAAGAGCAAATCAATACAGGTTTTCTTGTGGTTGTGTGTGTTTGAATACTAACCTGTCTGCAACTGAGGCGAGTAGCTCTCCAAGCCAGGGTGAAGTTACTTAGGATAAGTTAAAAGCACTGTCTGTGGAGGAGTTGAGAAAAATGGCTGAGCAGTGTGGGATCACTGTACATGGCAAGGCTAGGAAGTCTGAACTCCTAAGGCCAGTGGTCCACCATTTTGCCCTCGAATCAGATGAAGCAAAGGCAGTGTTAGAAGCAGACTCTGAGAGGGTACTGCTAGCAAAGATACAATTGGAACACAGGAAACTTGAATTAGAAGAGAGGAAGAAAGAGAGGGCCTTCCAAAAGGAACGTGAAGAAAATGAAAGACAGGAGAAGGAACGAGAGAGAGAGAGGGAGAAAGAAAATTCTGGAAAGAATGCAAAGAGAGAGAGTTGAAGCGGCTTGAGTTAACTAGGGGGCAACAGAGTAACCCGAGTGAAAGCATGGCCAATATTTATTTAGAGATGCAGCATTGAAACAGGCCCTTTGGCCCACCGAGACTGTACCGACCAACAACCACCCATTTATACTAACCCTGCAGTAATCCCATATTCCCTATCACCTACCTATACTGGGGGCAATTTACAATGGCCAATTTACCTATCAACCTGCAAGTTTTTGGCTGTGGGAGGAAACCAGAGCTCCCAGTGAAAACCCATGCGGTCACAGGGAGAACTTGCAAACTCCGCACAGGCAGGACCCAGAACTGAACCCAGGTCCCAAGAGCTGTGAGGTTGCAGTGCTAACCACTGCGCCACTGTGCTGCCCAATATGGAGGAGCATAAAGCACAGCTAGGTACAAGATTACTAAAATTCACTCAATTAATTCTAAAATTCAATGAGGCAGATGTGGAAGAATTTTTCGTGTCTTTCAAGAAACTGGCAAGGCAGCTAAATGGCCAGCTAAGACCTGGTCTCTTTTACTGCAAAGAAAACTAACCGGAAAAGCCCATGAGGTTTATTACTTGTTGCCAGATGAGAGTTCACCAAATTATGAACTGACCAAAAATGCTATTCTCGGGGCATATGAATTAGTACATGAAGCCTATCGCCAAAAGTTTAGAACCCTCAAAAAGCAAGCCAATCAAACTTATCTGGACTTTGAAAGAAATAAACAGCTGGCTTTTGACCAGTGGCTGAGGGCTTTAAAAATACAGCTCAGCTATGAGACTCTCAGAGAAGTAATCCTGTTAGAGGAATTTAAAAACACTCTCCCATTCTCAATAAAACCCCATGTAGAGGAGCAGGGAGTCCAGCAAGCAGCCGTTCTGACCAATGAGTTTGCTTTAATTTATAAGTCGATTTCCCAGGGGAGAACCTTTCCTAATCACCCCCACAAATTCAAAATGGACAAAGGGTAGGAAGGTGAAATCTGCCCAGGCAATCCTGGAAGAGAAAGGAAAGCAGGAGACACAGGGGACCCTCCTCCAGTCAAAAAGGAAGATGCTGTGAGCAAGCGTGAGACCTGGAGACCTGTGTGCTTTCATTGTAGTAAGGCAGGGCATTTAAAAACTGACTGCTGGAAACTAAAGGGGAAACCAGTAGGGTTAATCAGGGCACACCCGCTCAGTGAAGACGAGGGCCTGATGGAAAACATGGAATGGGCTGTGGCTTTGACTGCAGCAAGGGTGCAACCCAGGAAGCTTACTATGGCCAGTGCAAGAAAAGTTAATCGGATTCCTGAAGGTTATCAGGGTTTTGTACTTGAAGGGAAAGTACCCCCATACCCTTCGAGTGGGGCAAGCAAGCCCATAGTGATTCTCAGAGGCACAGTGGCCACCAGATCCCTTTTACTGGGAAAAGGCCTGACTTTTCCCCCAGCGAGTGCAGTGAACAGCAAAATGGTGGTGAATGGTATTGGAGGGCAGTGTATATCTGTACCTATACACTGGGTGCACCTGGAGTGCAACCTAGTTTCGAGACCGGTGACTGTAAGGGATGGTCCCTAGTTTGCCTGTGGACGGGGTTGACCTGCTGCTAGGTAATGACCTGGCAGGGCTGAAGGTGCTAGACCCCCCAGTAGTGAAAGACCGCAGGAGGTCAGAGAGTCAGGGCAGTGACAGGAAATGGTCCCCTGCAGAATCCCCGAATGTGTAGTGGATCAGGTCATGATCAAACCAGCTTCCCCAAAGGATACTGCATTGGCACTGCAGGCAAATGACCGTGAGCTCTGCCTGGCCGAAACTTTCTTTGGAAAGTTAGGAGACCCAGGGAATTAATTAAATGGATTTTCCCTAGCTGAGGCTCAGCGAGCCCACCCAGTATTGCAAGAGCTAGCACAGACTGCCCAGTCTGAAAGTGAAGCTGAGGGACTGACTGCTACTTTTTAAAGAAAGAGGTACTGCTGGAGAAATGGAGTCCTCCTCACAGGCCTGAGAGCAAGGAGTGGACAATAGTTCACCAGTTAGTGGTGCCACAGAGGTACTGGAGAGAAATATTAAGAATGGCCCACAGTGGCTGTACATGCTGGTATACGAAGGACCAAAACCCGCATAAGGCAGCGGTTTGACTGGCCAAAACTCCACAAAGATGTGGTGGAGTACTGCAGGAGTTGCCACATGTGCCAGGGTGAGGAGAAATCCCAACCTACAGTGAAATCTGCATCCCTAAGTCCTATACCAGTGTTCGGAGGACCCTCCAGCAGAGGGCTGGTGAACTGTAAGGGACCCCTGCCAAGAACAAAAGGAGACAGGCAGGCACATGGCTGGTAAAAGTTTAGAAAGAGAAGGGGAAAAAAGTGACCAAGAGGGCAGGTTAAAGGAAGTCTAAGAAGAATCCCGGATGAAAACCCCTACTGTCTGGTCAACCAGCCCCAAAAATGTGAAATGTTAGACCCCACATCCGCCTATGTGAATGCAGACTCTAGAAGCATCCCACCAGAGTTGCTAACAGCATTTACAGGAATGTGCACAGACAAAGAGAGACCTCTGAAGAATGCAATTAAGTCTGCAGCAATACCTGCAGGTAGGAGTGTCCCAGAGAACAAAGTGGAGAGTAACAAAGTCTCCTCTTCCACAGTCAGAGGACAAGGGAACCACCCATCCCCTGAAGTCAAAAGTCTTTGCATGACTCAGAGTTCAGGATAGACACACCCCCTACTAACTCTCCTGAAGAAAAAAAAGGGGGAAATTAAAGCAGCCCTGGCACCCAGAACAGACCATTTTTAATGAGCTTTAAGATTGGTGAATGAATGGAAATGAATGAGAGAAATGCAAGGTTTTTCTTTCTGTATCTTATATTTCTCTCAAACTCTAATGAAATGTGCCATTTTTCTTCAAATCGCATTTCATTCCCGTTGGTGTGTAAGTGTCAGGCAAACCCCCCGCATCTGTCAGGACTGAGACACACATTATTTTGCCGCATGAACATTAATACTTAAAAATTGCAAGACCCTGACTGGAAGGACATTTGTATAGTACGAGCAGTGTTGGAACAAATGTGCTTGCTTCCCCAATACACAGAAGAAATGGTCAGACCAGTTTTAGTCACATGACCAGGTGGCAGTTGAAATTTGAGCTTCCAACAAAGGATTTGAACTCAGAAATCTCCCGGCTCCTGGTTTGATAAGTCCTCTTTCCTGTCTGCCCTCATCTTGCTCTCACCAGCTTCGGAAACCATTGAAGACACGTAAACTCAAAGAGAGAAAAAGTCTCCTACGTGAACAAGCTTTAAAAGGAACACTGGGCCCCAACAAAACGCAAGACCTCATCTTCAGTCAAGGACTACAGTGAGCTTGACGCACAGTAACAAGAGATTGCTTCAAACTGTTCTACTTATCTTTTCTTCTGCTCTTCTGTCCCTATTTGCATGCATGTATCGCGTGTGCATACTAGTTTGGGCGTGTCGTATATCCGTAGGCTTTAACCGTATTAGAGTTTAAGTTTAAGGTTTAATAAATTTCATCTTTTTTCTTTACACTAAAGAAAGTCTGTTTGTGCTCATATTTTGTGCTGTAATTGGAAAGTTGTGAACAAGGATTCACAAAGGAAGAGCTCAAAACACAGTGTGTTTAAAATTAAATCCTGTTACAATAAGACAAGGTGAAGATAATAACAGACCCCTAGACACCTTTCGCACTTGGTCGTAACAAGACCTGCTACATCCAGTCATGGATGATGGTGGACAATGGAACAACTAACCAGAGGAGGAGGCTCCACAAACATCCCCATCCTCAATGATGGTGGAGCCCAACACATCAGTGCAAAATATAAAGCTGAACCATTTGCAAAAATCTTCAGCCAGAAGTGCAAAGTAAATGATCCATCTCAACCCTCCTCCTGAGGTCCCCAGCATCACAGATTCCAGTCTTCAGCCAATTCAATTCACTCCACATAATATCAAGAAACAGCTGAAGGCACTGAATACAGCAGAGGATATGGACCCTGTCAACATTCCAGCTGTAATACTGAAGATTTGTGCTCCAGCACTATCTATGCTCCTAGCCAAGCTGTTCCAGTACAGCTACAACACTTCCTAACAATGTGGAAAATTGCCCAGGTATGTCCTGTCCAAAAAAACGTAGGACAAATCCAATCCAGCCAATTACCGCCCCATCAGTCTAGTCTCAATCATCTGCAAAGTGATAAAAGGTGTCATTGACAGTGCCATCAATAACCTGCTCACCGATGCTCAGTTTGGATTCCACCAGGGCCACTCGGCTCCAGACCAGATTACAACCTTGGTCCAAACATGGACAAAAGACCTGAATTCCAGAGGTGATCTGAGACTGATTGCCCTTGACATCAAGGCTTCATTTGACCGAGTGTGGCACCAAGGAGCCTTAGCAAAATTGAAGTCAATGGGAATCAAGGGGAAAACTCTCCACCGGTTGGAGTCATGCCAAGCACATAGGAAGATGGTTGTGGTTGTTGGAGGCCAATCATCTCAGCCCCAGGACATCATTGCAGGAGTTCTTCAGGGTAGTATCTTAGGCCCAACCATCTTCAGCTGCTTCATCATTATATGGTCAGAAGTGGAGATGTTTGCTGATGCTTGCAGTGTTCAGTACCATTCGCGACTACTCAGATACTGAAGCAGTCATTGTCTGCATGCAGCAAGATCTGGGCAACATTCAGGCTTGGACTGATAAGTTGTCAGTAACATTCGCACCACACAAGTGCCAGGTAATGACCATCTCCAACAAAAGAGAATGTAATTATCTCCCCTTGATATTCAACGGCATTACCATCGCTTAAGCTGCCACCATCAACATTCTAGGGGGTTACCACTGACCAGAAACTTAACTGGATCAGTCATATAAATACTATGGCTACAAAAGCGGGTCAGAGGCTGAGAATTCTGCAGCGAGTAACTCACCTTCTAAATCCCTAAAGTCCGTCCACTAACTGCAAGGCACAAGTCAGGAGTGTGATGGAAACCTCTCCACTTGCCTGAATGAGTACAGCTCCAGCAATATTCAAGAAGCTTGACACCATCCAGGACAAAACAGCCCACTTGATTAGCACCCCATCTACCACCTTAAACATTCACTCCCTCCACCACTGATGCACAACGGCTGCAGTGCGTACTATCTACAAGATGCACTGCAGCAACTCACCAAAGCTCCTTCAACAGAACCTTCCAAACCCATGACCTCTACCACCTAGAAGGACAAGGGCAGCAGATGCATGGGAACACCACAACCTGCAAGTTCCCCTCCTAGTCATATACCATTCTGACTTGGAACTATATGGCCACGCCTTCACTGTCACTGCATCAAAATTCTGGAACACTTCCTCCCTAACAGCAATGTGGGTGTACATACACCACATGGATTGCAGCAGTTCAAGAAGGCAGTTCAGCACCACTTTCTCAATTAGGGATGGGCAACAAATGCTGAACTTGCCAGCGACGCTCACATCCGAGAACGAATGAAAAAAATACCATGGGCTGAATTTTACAGACCCCCGATGTTGGGGGTCGTAGCTGGGGTAGCGGAAAATGCCTCCAGCAGACACCCGCCACAGGCCTTGACACCAGGAAGGCCCAGCCCAATATTGCCAGTGGCAGCGAGGCCTCATGGCGCCCTCCCTGCCGCTCGGTGACGGGAGCCAAATTTAAATATTTAAATAAATTTAAATTAACGAATAAATGACCTACCCCCTCCCGCCATCCGTTCCGGAGCGATATTGGTGCCGGTGGCCAGCACTTCTGTGGCTTTGGGTCCCCGTCCAGGGATTCAAGGCGCAACACTGGTAGGGAGGGGGGAGCAGGTAAGTTTTTCAGTGTAGTGCGGCGGGGGAGGGACTGGCGTCAGAGTGATTTCATTAGTGTAGGGGATAGTGGGAAGATGTAAAGATTAAAGTTTATGAACTTTGGGTGGGGGGGTGGGAAGTCAAGTGCGCAAGCTAAGTATTTTTTTGGAAGGGAGGGCAAGGAATTAATTAAATATATGGTTGTTGGGGGATGTGGGAGAGGGGCAAGATCAAATTATTTAATTTTGTAACACCCATTCTCCTTTAAAAATGTAAATGTAACGATAGGGCTTTAAAAATGGCATCAGCACCAGCGCAAAGGCTGCTGATGCTATTGCCGGGAACAGACTGTCCATCCCCTCCATGTCAGCG
Source organism: Heterodontus francisci (assembly GCF_036365525.1). NCBI lineage: Eukaryota > Metazoa > Chordata > Chondrichthyes > Heterodontiformes > Heterodontidae > Heterodontus > Heterodontus francisci. The sequence goes on along the minus strand of NC_090381.1, from coordinate 58,701,255 downwards.
GGAGGGATGGCGGTCTGCCCCGGCTATTTAAATGAGCCGCCGTGTTGAATATCACGGGTGGCTCCTTGACATGCGGTCCGCGCGGGTGGACAATTGGCGGCGGCAATGTAAAATACAGCCTCACGTGGTAAAATCTTAAATAAAGCTCTGTGAAATGGTTCTATAGAGATATTTATACTGTGACCTTTCAAAAATAATTCTTTAACTGATTGGGTCCATTATAATATTTGTTTGTCACACAACTATGTGAAAAATTTATATGGTGTTTACTTAGTTTTTTTACTTTTTCAATTTATCTGCTCATTTCAAAGCAATTTACATGTACTGTTAGACGTCTTTAAGGAGTTCTTAGAAGATTGTGGAAAACTGCATTAAATATTTTTTGATATATTTAAATGCCTCAGTAAATCTTTATTTTTAAGACTTTAACTGAGATAGACATTTCATTTACTGTGCACTGTCTCTTATAGTGCTTTGGGATGCGAAGACCCCAAGCAGGCCTCAAATTAATGACAACTTTTATTTTTAGTAGTCAGAGATCTACCAATTAAGGCAATTGACATGTTAGCAGTTGTTCCCTTGTCAGCTCACTTTATAGTGATGATTTTATAGAATCACAAATCCAAGAAAGACAATGTTTAAGGAATCTTCAGGGAGATCCTCTCAAAGTTATTCTTGACTGAAATGCCATTCAATACTAATCCAATAAAGAACTTACTTTTGCACAATCTAGCTGGTTAATGGTGTATTAAAAATAAAATATCATCATTATAGTACACGCAAAAGCTCACGGGGGTAATTTTGGCTGAATACTTTATGCACTTAAGAGAGGTCAAGATGAGATCTTAAGCTGCAATGCCAGTTTAGCCCATGTTTAGTGCAGAGCACCATCTTAGTAAAGGAGTTGAAATGCATATTAGGAACAGCCACCCAGAGGTTTGTACAGGGTCTGATTGACAAGTAAATGCCTGCTATTACTCATTAGAGAGGCTGCATACCATTTCGGTGGATAATGCTACATTAAATTACCTCTCCTAATAGCAACCAGATAAAAAGGCGCAAACTAGTCCTTGCTGAGTATTTTGAGCGCTACTTAAAGCCATGTTCAGCTTTCAGTGTTCACTTGATTGAAACCAACTGACAACACTGCATTTGAAGAAGACTTTTGATACTTTGGGAACTTTGTCACACTTTGTCAAGACTTCACCAATACTCTATCAACATTTCATTTTGATAGTCTCTCAACATTTCACCTAAAAAGAGTAACTACTGGGCTACAGTACTTCATTGCAGGAGTCACCAGGAGAAAGGGAGTGGTTGGTCATGGCATCTTGTTAGAGGTCCCCCAAGCTCTATATGGGGAATTTGAAGAGGAGATTAGGTCAGAAGAACAACACCAGCTGGTGCAGAAGAGAGGGACAGGAAGGCTGTCAGCAGGAGGCCCTATCCATCCAGGGTATTCAGAATGTCGTACTCCTACATTCACATGACCCAAGACCAGTGCATGAGGTAGCTGAGCTTTGCCAAGCAGGTTGTCATTGAGTTCTGTGGTGTTACGATCAGGTGAGGAGGGGTAACAAGGCTCCCCTCTTGTTCCTCTCCTTGTTTGAGAACAACAGGGTTTATTTCTTTCAAACAGTGAATGTGCTTACCAGTTCAGTGAGTGTTTAACCCTTTATGTGCTATGATCATAAAATAACCAATCAGACAGGTTTTCTTGAGTTTAAACCAGAAAGAGGTTAGTTTATTGTACTGAAAATCTAAATCCGATCTAAGAAAAATAATAAAACTACACTCTAACTTTCACGCACACACACACACACAAAATAGGTTACAGAGTAATGAAGAATAGTTTGGGTTGGATTAGATTCCAGAACAAATAAAAAAATAATATACAGTTTGTGTGGTCTGGTAATTCAGTTGTCTTCTGGCTGAATCCGTGGTTCCAAAATCTCTGGCTGGTAGAAGTGCACTTGTAGCTGGTCCACCTGGTTCAGGTTTTTCTTGGAGACAGTGATGTTGGTGGTTTTCTTTCCCGGGGACTCTGTCTGTTGCAATGGTAGACTTGGGCGTTCCGCAATCGCAGACAGGTTTGGAAATTTGTGATGATACCTGGAGAGTAAAAGAGAGAGAGACACACACACACAGCTCCACCGGAGCCTTGCACGGGTTGGCTCTCAAAACTTTGTCTGCTGTGTGTAACAAAAAGTTCAAGTTTTACACAGATTGAGGAGACTGTCACATGGTTCTCAGTACTTTTTTTTAATGAGGTCCAAAGTGTAAAACCCAAATCTGTCTCAGGCTGTATTGTGTTAATGTTTACCTCCGGGGAGGTATGTCTCGATGAGTGAATGCTCCAAGATGGCTTTGAATGTCCCGCTAATGAACATGATACTGGATAATCTACTCAGCTATCCAAGCCATTGTCCTGGATGGGAGCCTTTTTAGACACATGTCTCCAATTCGATGTCCTGGAATGCAAAGTATTTCAATGCAAACTGTGGTGGCCATCTTGGCTGCCAGCTTTTTAAAAAATAAATGTAGGATCCCAGCATACCTTTTTAAAATTTTAATGTAAGTTCCCAACCGATTAATTAAACATCCTCATTTAGCATAGCATGTTTTCTTGACATGCGGCCTCATGGAATGAGACTGAGCTGTCACAACACAGCCAGGATAGCATTGGCTGTGACACAACAAGAAATGCTGGAAATACTCAGCAAGTCTGGCAGCATCTGTGGAGAGAGAAGCAGTTAACGTTTCAGGTTAGTGACCCTTCATCAGAGCTGATAGAGCGATGGATCCACCAGGGCTGCCTGGCTGACAGGTAACGACAAGGGCAATGGTAGAGCTGTGGGGAAGGGAGCAGCAATGATGGCATCTGGACAGAGGCTAGTCAGCTCCATCTCCATGATTTCCATGCCTCTGTTCAGCACACAGTAATCTGGTGGAGGGCTGACCTGTGGGCATTGGAGATATTCTACAAGACCCTTTCAATTGGGGACCCCAGAGCCACCATGGCAAGTGCCTGAGCTTTTTTTAAAATTCATTCATGGGATGTGGGCATCACTGGCCAGGCCAGCATTTATTGCCCATCCCTAATTGCCCTTGAGAAGGTGGTGGTGAGCTGCCTCCTTGAACCGCTGCAGTCCATTTGGGGTAGGTATACCCACAGTGCTGTTAGGAAGGGAGTTCCAGGAATTTGACCCAGTGACAGTGAAGGAACGGCGATATATTGCAGCAGTTTACCATTCCATGCAAGCTGCAGGGACTCCAGTGGAAGTTGTGACCTCAGTAATCAGACACTGCATGAGGTCAAGCTCCATAGATCGCTGGTTGGAAGTCACCAGTCTCTCCACGCTGGAGAAGATGGGTTCCAGGGTCTGCGTCAAGTCATGTGCCAAAGTGGAGGCAGACCCTGCATCCCTCTGGACAAGAACTGTAAGCTTTCAGGCAGACTCTCCATTACAACAAGGATTTGGTTTGTTGCACCCTTCACCTTCTTCTGAAGCTTGGCTCTGCGAGGTCCTCAATGGACTCCTCTGCAGCAGAACTAGTATGCAACCCTGTTACCACCCCCCCCCGCCCCCCCAGAAAGGCGATAGTTGTGTATCCCTTCCAACCTGCAAAGCCGCTGACCAGTTATGCCTGGTAAGTCCCATTGTGAGGATCACTCTTCTAAGTTGATCTTTAAGTTGCATGTGGTGTCGGTCTCTGAGCAAGTGCCTGCAACAGTGGTAGCCTTTCACGCAGTACATTCATCCTCATTCTATGGTTCCTCTTCCTCTGGGGGTGAAGTAGCCGTTTGCTCTTCCTGTTCTGCCTCTAGTCACAGTGCATCCCACTCCCCTCACAATCAGGACCAGCACTGTCTCCTCAAGGGGAGTTATATTCTGCAGTTGTGCTTTATCTAACCTGGGTCAGCTCCTGCTGCTGCCTTTTATGTGCTAATTTCACTTTGAAGAGAAAGAGTGTAACTGTGAATGAGCATATTGGCAATTTTATTTGTGTGTTGAAGACCTGTGAGATGTGTCTGACGTATGAGAGGTACCTCATACAATAGGATGCAATAGTGTGGTGTGTGTGAATGTCAGTCCATAGTTAGATGGTAGTTGAGCTTCTGATGCTGGTGGTGGCGATGAGGTTATTGAGAAGTGTGTTTCTGAGATGGGATCTCACCTTGATCAATAGGTCATTAAATTTCTTGCGGCACTGCAGCCATGTCCTGAGGCCTCTCGGGCGATTTCATCCCAAATGTGGCACACCAGCTACCTCTAAGGCCTCCTTCCCAGCTGTGGCTAGAAGACATCATTCTTCCTCTCTACCTCCTCCACCGGGACCTTCAGTTCTGCATCAGCGAAACTAGCCATCGTCTCTCTTGATCCTTGATGCATCCTTCCACTCCCAGCCATCTCACTCCACACCTTCAATGGAAGTGGGTGAGTGCAGACTATATATAGTGCCCCAGGAAAATTGCATCTAATCAACACTTAAATGCTAAACCTGCAGTTGTCTGTTTCTGCACCTGCAGGCATGTTCAAATCTTGATAATCACCAATTGGGCACAAAATGGCATGCTGAAGCCAGACTTTCAAACAGGCATCTCTTTTTAGCACAGCACTCATTTAGGGCCTGTTTTCACCTTTTGGTCAAAATAATCCCCATATCATCCTGTCATACCATTTCATCTAATTATGTCTTGCTGTCCAAGATATAACATAAGCATTTGTGGGTTCAAATCTGTACCTTGCCTCACAGCAATATTTTGGATTTCAATTCAAGTTGCACAAAATTTAATGGAATCGAATTAATGTTATTTAGTCTATTGTCAGCTATGTCCAACATAATTTCACATTGTCACATTTTAATTCTAGCATGGTGTTGTGAGATAAAATGACTTTGTACAGCACTGCACAAGTGTTAACATAAAGAACATAAGAAATAGGAGCAGGTGTAGGCTATTCAGTCCTTCAAGTCCACTCCACCATTCAATATGATCATGGCTGATCTTCTACTTTAGCACCATTTTCCTGTACTATCCTCATAACCCTTGATGTTTTTATTATGTAGAAATCTATCAATCTCAGTCTTGAACATACTCAACGACTGGGCCTTCACAGCCCTCTGGGGCAGAGAATGCCAAAGATTCACCACCCTCTGAGTGAAGAAATTCCTCCTCATCTCAGTCCTAAATGACCTGCCCCTTATTCTGAGACTGTGTCCCCTGGTTCTGGAGTCCCCAGCCAGGGGAAACATCCTTCCTGCATCAACCCTGTCGAGCCCTGTAAGAATTTTGTATGTTTGAATGAGATCGTCTCTCATTCTTCTAAACTCCAGTGAATAAAGGCCCAGCCTATTTAATCTTTCCTCATAGGACAATCCTTCCATCCCAGGAATTAGTTTGGTGAACCTTTGTTGCACTCCCTCTATGGCAAGTATATCTTATGACCGGGTGAGAAAAGTGTCTAGGTGTCTCTTTCAGCATTCACCTGGTCTTACTGGAACAGGGTTTTATTTTTAAACACAGTGTTTTGAGCTCCCCCTTGGTGAATCCTTATTCACCGCTTTCCAATTATAAGGCAAATAAATTAGCACAAACAGACTTTCTTAGGTTTAAAGAAGAAAAGTTACATTTATTAAAATTTAAACTTAAACTCTAATTCGGTTGACGCCTACAGATACACGCCGCGCCACGCTAGCATGCATACATTATACGCACATGCAAATAGAGACAGAAAAGAGCAGAAGAAAAATAGTGGAGAGGTTTGAGGCAAACCCTGAAGAGGGGTTTTTGTTACTGTGCTTCGAGCTCACTGTAGTTCTTGCTTGTAGGTAGATCTTGCTTTTTGTTGGGACCCGGTATTCTTCTTAAACCTTGTTCACTTTAGGACTTTCCTCTCTTGGGATTCATGTGTCTTCAATGGGTCTTCAGTTCTGTGAGAAAGAGACGGAAGCACACAGGAGAGAGATATTCTCAATCCAGGAGTCAGGAGCTTTCTGTCAGTTTAAAACTCTGGCAAGTTCAAATTCAAAAATCTTCAACAGCCAGTTAGTCATGTGATGAAACTGGTCTGACCACGTCTGTTTGTGTATTCAGCCATTTTGGCAGTTAACCTGGAATGCGAGCTCCTCCACCCTCAGCGTCTGGTAATCAAAAGGCCATTGTGGATTAAACTGGAGCAGGGAATGGTCCTTTGTCCTCTTTAAGCACCATCTGTAAATATGCAAATGTCTTTCCAGTCAAGGGTCTGGTATTGCTTTCATTTAAAAAGCAAGTTCTTTCTTTACTCCAGTAACAGTTTAAAAATCAATGTTCATGTGGTGAAATGAATGTGCCTCATTCTTGGCAGGTGGGGGCCTGCATGACACTTACCTTAGGTAAAGAGACCTAAGCTGCACACAGTACTCCATGTGCAGTCTCAACCAAAGTTCTATACAATTGCAGTAAGACATCCTTAACTCTATACTCAAATCCTCTTGTCATGAAGGCCAACATACCATTTGCCTTCTTAATTGCTTGCTGTACCTGCATGTTTGCCTTCAGTGTCTCATGAACAAGGCACCCAAGTCCCTTTGAAATTCAACACTTCTCAGCCTCTCACCATTTAAGAAATGCTCTGTATTTCTGTTTTTCCTACCAAAATGGATAACCTCTCATTTCTCCACATTGTATTCTATCTGCCAAATTTTTGCCCACTCGCTTAGCCTCTCCAAATCCCCTTCAAGCATCTTTGCATCCTCCTCACAACTCACACTTTCACCTAGTTTTGTGTCATCTGCAAACATGGAAATATTACATTTAATCCCTGAATCCAAACCATTGATATAGCTTGTGAATAGCTGGGGCCCAAGCACTGTTCCTTGCGGTACCCCACTCGTCACAGCCTGCCAATCCGAAAATGATCCATTTATTCCTACTCTGTGTTTTCTGTCCATTAATCAGTTCTCCATCCATGCCAGTATGCTCCCTCCAATCCCATGCGCTCTAATGTTGTTTACTAACCTCTTGTGTGGGACCTTATCAAAAGCTTTCTGAAAATCTAAATATACCACATCCACCGGTCCCCCCCCCTCCCCCACTTTATGTATTCTGCTAGTTACATCCTGAAAAAACTCCAAAGGTTTGTTAAACATGATTTACCTTTCATAAATCCATGTTGACTCTGCCTAATCTTACCATTTTTTTTAAGTCCTGTTATCCTATCCTTTATTACAAATTCTAGCATTTTCCCTACGACTGATGTTAGGCTAAAAGATCTGTCGTTCCTTGTTTTCTCTCTCCCTCCTTTATTAAATAGCGGGATTATATTTGCCATCTTTCAATCTGTAGGAACCATTCCAGAGTCTATAGAATTTTGAAACATGACCACCAATGCATCTACTATCTCTCCAGCCACCTCTTTCAACACTCTGGGATGTAGATTATTAGGCCAGGGGTTTTATCTACTTTAAGTCCTATTAATTTCTCTAATACAATGTTTTTTTTTAACTAATATTAATACCTTGCAGTTCTTCATTTACACTGGTCCCCTGATTCTCCATTATTTCTGGGATGTTTGTAGTATTTTCCTCTGTGAAGACAGACACAAAGTATTTGTTTAGTTTCTCTTCCATTTCCTTATTCCCCACTATACATTCTCCTGACTCCACTTGTAGTGGACACACATTTGACTTCGCTAATCTTCCTTTTTACATACCTTTCGAAGCTTTTACAGTCTGTTGTTATGTTTCTCACTAGTTTGTTCTCATATTCTGTTTTCCCTTTCTTAATATTTTTCTTGGTCCCCTGTTACAGAATTCTGAAATGCTCCCAATCCTCAGGCTCACCATTTTCTGGCAACTTTATACACCTCTTCATTTGCTGTAATACAATCCTTGATTTCTTTTGTTTGCCATGGTTGGAACATTTTCCTTGTTGGGTTTTGTGCATTAAAGGAATGTATTTTTCTTGGAAACTGGCGGAATGGTAGTGAAAGAACAAATGCTGTCACCCTGAAATAGGACAGGTTTGTGCTCCACAGAACCACTGCCACTCCCATGGGAGGTCACCTCAGCAATCCTTGTAATCTGCTGGAGCACAGATTGTTGGACTGCTGTGAGAGCCTGCATGCCCCATTGAGCACTTAGATCCACACCCACGATGGCAACAGTCTGAATGTCCCTGCCATCAACCATGGATCTCATGACCCTCATCTGAACTTCCACTGCAGCAGTGAGACTTCTGGAGGCCTCTAACTGTGCTGCAGAGGAAGTTGCGACAGTGGCCAGCAGACTCTCATGGGTCAGTCTGGCAGTGCTTCCAGGTGTTGTCCACCACTTTCACGGTGGAAAGGATGGGCTCCAGGCTTTGTGTGATGCCTGCCACCATTTTGGAACTGGACTCTTCCTTCCCAATGACTGGAGGCTATTTGGCAGACCTGCCAATGCACCAAGCATCTCGGTATGCATCGTCATCAGTATTTTCAAGTAGTCCGTCCCAACAAGGTCCTCATCTGAGTCCTTGTAGCAGAACTCATCTGCAACCTTGCTCTCTGAGGATTTTGCACACGAGCTGTCCTATCGCAGCTGCTCATGCCCAGTAACTCACTGTGTGCTGATTCAGACACACCTCCAACATTATCACAGTGCCTGTGTCTGGGGTGGTGGCTGTGAGTGTGAGGTCAAGTAACAGTGCCTTGTCTTCACTCTCATGGGCTAGTTCTTTCTCTTCCTCATGGCTCTTTGGAGCCTGAGCAGCCAACAATTCTTGACTATCTGAAAGCACAAAAGCATAAGGGAAGGGTTCGGGTGAGGGAAGGGGAATGGGGAGGAAAGTAAGAGTTCCATGGGGCTGGATTTTAGCAGCCCTCTGGTGACGGGCTGGGAGACGGGTGGACTCATAATATCATGACGAAAGGCATTGGGAGGGAAGCCTGATGTCTTCATGTCAGATATTACAAAAGGCAGCCAAGCTAGCAGGAGGACCTCGCACTCGGACATGCTGGGCAGGTAATTAAGCCTGTTAAACAAGCAATTAACTAATATCTCACCAGGTTTTTCTAATTTTACGATGGCTGCACAGACCTTCAGAGGCTCACCAGGTATAAGGAGGTGGTGGATTAGCTGGAGATCAGTGTTGGACTCCAGACGGCAGCAATTGTGAACAGTAGTGTGGCTTAATAGGGAGGCTGGAACAGCATGGGCAGCGGAAGTGGTAATCGGGAGCAGGGACAAACTTGCCAGCACCACAGGGGCATACTGCTTGAGTGCCATCTCAGATGTGGCACTTGTATGTCCACAGCATGGGGCGGGGGAGGGGGTGGGGGGAGGTCCTGGGAACTGAGTGCTGCTATTTGCTATGGGCCTCATTCACTCAGGCTTCAAAGCCTCCAGTGAGGAGGAGCATCAAAGAATAGCCATATAAATACAAGAGCAAGTCAGAGGCTGGGAATTCTGCGGCAAGTAACTCACCTCATGACTCCCCAGAACCTGTCGACCATCTACAAGGCCCAAGTCAGGAGTGTGATTGAATCCAGACATGGAACTACATCACTGTTCCTTCACTGTCGCTGGGGAAAAATTCTAGAACTCTCTCCCTTAAACATTGTAGATGTACCTGAACAACATGGACTGTAGAGGTTTAAGAAGGTGGATCACCAACACCTGCTCAAAGGTTAGGGATGGGCAATAAGTGCTGACCTTGTCAATAATGCTCTCATCCGAATAAGGAATAATAAAAAATTATTGACCTTAAAAGATGAAACATTTTTCACAGATGGATAGTCCAACTTTCTTTTCATTCTTCAGTCAATTCAGAAAAAAATTATCTTGAGAAAGAAAATTCGCTATCTCCAGCACTGAGAATTTCTTATTGTTGATTTTCAACTGCCAGTTATGTTATACATGCTGCTTGTATTTTTTTGACTTGCCACCAAGACAGATATCACTTTGACCCTATCAATGTGAGATGTTGCTGCATCCCACTTCAAAAATAACCTTTCCACACAACAATTTTCCTTGTGATATTTCACTGTGGTGACAAACTAGCCAAATGCTCAAATCAAGGATAAAACATACTAATGTCACTTCTAGCCATTTGTTGAAGCATGGATCTTACTGATTCTGGTGCCAGTTTCCTTGAAACTCAGGGTTCCTGGTGTTACTCAGAATTTACGGCTCTCAGCAAGGAATCTGATTTAGCCATTGGACATATTGTTATTGCGTTTAGGTAATTGCCCAGAGATTCAATCTAACTAAAGCATTGTTGCATTCATTTCACGTTTTTCTCATTGCTACTTATGATGGGGTGGCAAGTGGGGGTTGGGAGAGGTTACAAATTCCAAATGTCAAGATTGAATTCTTTTGTAACAGAATCAATATCTTTACCATCTGAAAATATATACTGAACAGCGTAAGTAATAGCAAGTTTTAAGATTTAGAGATTTTGAAGCAATGGATTTTCATCATTGTTATGCAACTGAGTATTATTGTCTTCAGGGCAGGCTTTAACTACCTTAGTTTATTTTTCCGATAGCATCCCTACCAGCATGATCAAGATTTGATGGAATACTAGAAGCATAGAATTTCACAGAATATATCGAGCAGAAACAGGCCATTCAGCCCAAACACTCAAAGCCGGTATTTACACTCCACTTGAGCCTCCTCCTATCCTTCCTCATCTAACTTTATCAGCACAACCCTCAATTCCCTTCTCCTTTGTATGCTTAGCTAGCTTCCCATAAGAGCATATAAACGTAAGAAATAGGAACAGGAGTAGGCCTTACAACCCCTCAAGCCTGCTCCAACATTTAACAAGATCATGGTTGATCCCTGACCTTAACTCCACTTTCCTGCCTGATCCCCAAATCCCGTGATTTCCTTAAAGTCCAAAAATCTATAGATCTCAGCCTTGAATACTCAATAAGTGAGCATTCACAGTCCTCTGATGTAGAGAATTCCAAAGATTCACAACCCCCAGAGTGCAGAAATTTCTCCTCATCTTAATCTGAAATGGCCGTCCATGTTTCCTGAAACTATGGCCCCTAGTTCTAGACTCTCCAGGTAGGGGAAACAACCCCTCAGTATACACTCTGTCAAGCCCTCTCAGAATCTCACATGTTTCATTGAACTCAACTCTCGTTCTTCTAAACTCCAGAAAGTATAGGCCCATTTTACTCAATCTCTCCTCACAGGACAACCCATCTCATCCCAAGAACCAATCTAGTGAACCTTTGTTGCTCCCCCCCACCCTTTAAGGCAAGTATATCCTTGCTTAGACAGAGACCAAAGCTATACACAGTACTCCAGGTGTGGTCTCACCAAAGCCCTGTACAATTGTAGCAAGACTGCCTTGCTCTAGTACTCCAACCCCCTTGCAATAAAGGTCAACATATTATTTGCTTTCCTAATTGCTTGCTGTACCTGCATGTTAACTTTGTGTTTCTTGCTCAAGGATACCCAAATCCCTCTGAACACCAACATTTAATATTCGCCATTAAAAAACATTCTATTTTTCTATTCTTCCAAACAAAGTGAATAACCTCACATTTCCTTTTAAATGCCTCTATACTATTTGCATCAAACACTCCCTGTGGTAGCGAGTTCCACATTCTCACCACTCTCTGGGTAAGGAAGTATATTTCTTGTTGATTTCTTGGTGACTATTTTATATTGATGGCCTTTAGTTTTGCTCTTCTCCACAAGCAGAAGCACTCTCTGTGTGTCTACCCTATCAAAACCTTTCATAATTTTAAAGGCCTCTATTTGGTCACCCCTCAGTCTTCTCTTTTCAAGAGAAAAATTACCCAGCCTGTTCATTGTTTCCTGATAAATATAACCTTACATTTCTAGCATCATCCTTGTAAATCTTTTTCATACCTTTTCCAGTACCTCTATATCCTTTTTATAATGTGACAACCAGAACGGCACACAGTACTCGAGGTGTGGTGTAACCAAGTTTAGCATAACTTCTCTACTTTTTAATTCTATCCCTGTAGAAATAAACACTAGGGCTTGGTTTGCTTTTTATGTCCTTATTAACTTACTTTGTTACTTTAGGTGATTTTGTACTCCTAGATCTCTTCTGTTCTACCTCATTTAGATTCTTATTTTCCAGCAATATGTGACCTCCTTATTTTTGTTACTTCAATATAATACCTCACACTTAACAGTGTTGAAATTTATTTGCCAATTTTATGCCCTTTCTGCAAGTTTATTAATCTCTTATAATTTGTTGCAGTCCTCCTTAGTATTGACTAACCCCTCCCCACCCTCTAAACAGTTAGTTTCAACTGCAAATTTAGAAATTGTGTCTTTGATTCCAAAGTCAGAATCATTAATATAAATTGTGAACAACAGTGGTCCCAGTACTGATTCTTGTGGCACCCAACGTTCTACCTTCTGCCACTCGAATAACGATCCTTTACCCCTACTTACTGGGGAGGTGGTGGTATAGTGGTATTTTTACTGGACTAATAATCCAGAGACCCATGATATTGCTGTGGGGACGTGGGTCCGAATCCCACCATGGCAGATTTGGAATTAATAAATCTGGAATTAAAAGCAAGTCTAATGATAGCCATGAAACCATTATCGATTGTTATAAAAACCTATCTAGTTCGTTAATGTTCTTTAGGGAAAGAAATCTTCTGTCCTTACCTGGTCTGGCCTACCTGTGACTCCAGACCCACAGCAATGTGGTTGACTCTTAAATGCCCTCTGAAATGGCCTAGCAAGCCACTCAGTTGTATCTAAATGCTACAAAGTCGATAAGGAATGAAACCAGATGGACCACCTGGCTTTGACCTAGGCACCGAAAACGACAATGGCAAACCCAGCCTTGTCGACGCTGCAAAATCCACCTAACATCTGGGGGCTTGTGCCAAAGTTGGGAGAACAGTCCCACAGACAAGTCAAGCAACAGCCTGACATATTCAGACTCACTGAATCATACCTTACAATGTCCCAGACACTGCCATCACCATCCCCAGGTAAGTCCTGTCCCACCACAGGACAGACCCAGCAGAGGTGGTGGCACAGTGGTATACAGTCAGTGGGGGAGTCCTCAACATCGACTCTGGACCCCATGAAGTCACATGGCATCAGGTCAAACGTGTGCAAGGAAACCTCCTGCTGATTAGCAACCACTGCCCTCCCCTCCCCCCACCCCCACCCCCACCCTCAGCTGATGATTCTGTACTTCTCCATGCTGAACAGCACTTGGAGGAAGCACTCAGGGTGGGAAGGGTGCAGAATGTACTTTGGGTGGGGGACTTCAATGTCCATCACCAAGAGTGACTCGGTAGCACCACTACTGACCGAGCTGGCCGTGTCCTAAAGGACATAGCTGCTAGACTGGGTTAGCAGCAGATGCTGAGGGAACCAACAAGAGGGAAAAATATACTTGACCTTTTCCTCACCAATCTGCCTGCTGCAGATGCAACTGTCTATGACAGTATTGGTAGGAGTGACCACACCACAGACCTTGTGCAGACAAAGACACATCTTCACATTGAAGATACCGTCTATCATGTGGCACTACCACCGTGCTAAATGGGATAGATTGCGAACAGATCTAGCAATGCAAAACTGGGTATCCATGAGGCACTGTGAGCCATCAGCAGCAGCAGAATTGTACTCAACCACAATCTGTAACCTCATGGCCTGGCATATCTCCCACTTTACCATAACCATCCAGCCGGGGGATGAACCCAGGTTCAATGAAGAGTGCAGGAGGGCATGCCAGGAGCAGCACCAGGCATACCTCAAAATGAGGTGTCAAACTGGTGAAGCTACACCCCAGGACTACTTGCATGCCAAACAGCATGAGCTGCATGTGATTGACAGAGCTAAGTGATCCCATAACCAACAGATCAGACCTAAGCTCTGCAATCCTGCCACATCCAGCCGTGAATGGTGGTAGACAATCAAACAACTAACTGGCGGAGGTGGCTACACAAATATCCCCATCCTCAATGATGGGGGAGACCAGCACATCAGTGCAAAAGATAAGGCAGAAGCATTTGCATCCATCTTCAGCCGTGTGGGTGATCCATCTCGGCCTCCTACTGAAGTCCCCAGAATCACAGATGCCAGCCTTTAGCCAATTCGATTCACTCTGCATGAGATCCAGAAATGACTGAAGGCACTGGATACTGCAAAGGCTACAGGCCCTGACAACATTCCGGCAATAGTAATGAAGACCTGTGCTCCAGAACTTGCCGCGCTCCTAGCCAAGCTGTTCCAGTACAGCTACAATACTGGCATCTACCCGGAAATGTGGAAAATTGCCCAGATATGTCCTGTACACAAAAAGCAGGCCAAATCGAACCTGGCCAATTACACCCCCCCACCCCCCATCAGTCTACTCTCGATCATCAGTAAAGTGATGGAAGGTATCATCGAAGGTGCAATAAAGTGGCACTTATTCAGCAATAATCTGCTCAATGACGCTCAGTTTAGGTTCCACCAGGGCCACTCAGCTCCTGACCTCATTATAGTCTTGGTTCAAACATGGACAAAAAAGCTGAACTCAAGAGGTGAGGTGAGAGTGACTGCCCTTGATATCAATGCAACATTTGACCGAGTATGGCATCAAGGAGCTCTAGCAAAACTGAGATCAATGGAAATCCGGGGGGAAACTTTCCGCTCGTTGGAGTCATACCTAGTGCAAAGGAAGATGATTGTGATTGTTGGAGGTCGATCATCTGATCTCCAGGACATCACTGCAGGTGTTCCTCAGGGTAGTGTGCTAGGCCCAACCATCTTCAGCTGCTTCATCAATGAGCTTCATTCAGTCATAAAGTCAGAAGTGGGGATGTTTGCTGATGATTGCACAATGTTCAGCACCATTCGCGACTCTTCAGATACTGAAGCAGCCCATGTAGAAATGTAACAAGACCTGGACAATATCCAGGCTTGGGCTGATAAGTGGCAAGTAACATTCGTGCCACACAAGTGCCAGGCAATGACCATCTCCTACAAAAGCAAATCTAACCATCTCCCCTTGACATTCAATGACATTACCATCGCTGAATCCCCCACTATCAACATCCTGGGGGTCACCATTGACCAAGACTGAACTGGAGTAGCCATATAAACACTGTGGCGACAAGAGCATGTCAGAGGCGAACAATCCTGCGGCGAGTAACTCACCCTTTGACTCCCCAAAGCCTGTCCACCATCTACAAGGCACAAGTCAGGAGTGTGATGGAATACTCTCAACTTGCCTGAATGGCTGCAGCTCCAACAACACTCAAAAAGCTCGACACCATCCAGGGCAAAGCAGCCCGCTTGACTGGCATACCATCTGCAAACATTCACTCCTTCCACCACTGATGCACAGTGGCAACAGTGTCTACCATCGACAGGATGCACTGCAGCAACGTACCTTAGACAGCAACTTCCAAACCTGTAACCTCTACCAACTGGAAGGACAACTGCAGCAAAGGCGTGGGAACAGGGAGGCAGTGGCGTAGTGGTATTGCCACTGGACTAGTAACCCAGAGACCCAGGGTATTACTCTGGGGACATGGGTCTGAATCCCACCACAGCAGAAGATGGAATTTGAATTCAATATATAAAAAACAGGAATTAAAAAGCTCGTCTAATGATGGCCATGAAACCATTGTCGATTGTTGTAAAAACCTATTTGGTTCACTAATGTCCTTTAGGGAAGGAAATATGCTGTCCTTACCTGGTCTGGCCTATATGTGATTCCAGACACACAGTAATGTGGTTGACTCTTACATGCCCTCTGAAATGGCCTAGCAAGCCACTCAGTTGTACGTAACTGCTACGAAGTCAATAAAAAGGTATGAAACCGGACGGACCATCCAGCATCGACCTAGGCACCAGAAACGACTACAGCAAACCCAGCCCTGTCAACCCCGCAAAGTACTCCTTACTAACATCTGGGGGCTTGTGTTAAAGTTGGGAGAGCTGTTCCACAGACTAGTCAAGCAACAGCCTGACATAGTAATACTCACGGAATCATAACTTACAATGTCACAGACACTGCCATCACTATCCCCGGGTGTGTCCTGTCCCACGGGCAGGGCAGAGGTGGCAGCACAGTGGTATACAGTAGGGAGGGAGTTGCCCTGGGAACCCTCAACATCGATTCCAGATCCCATGAAGCCTCATGGCATCAGGTCAAACATGGGCAAGGAAATCTCCTGCTGCTTACCACCTAACACCCTCCCTCAGCTGATGACTCAGTACTCCTCCATGTTGAACACCACTTGGAGGAAGTACTGAGGGTGGCAAGGGCACAGAATGTATTCTGGTTGGGGGACTTCAATGTCCATCACTAAGAATGGCTCAGTAGCACCACTACTGACTGAATTGGCAGAGTCCAAAAGGACATAGCTGCTAAACTGGGTCTGTGGCAGGTAGTGAGGGAACCAACAAGAGGGAAAAACATACTTGACCTCGTCCTCACCAGTCTGCCTGCCGCAAATGCATCTGTCCATGACAGTATTGGTAGGAGTGACCACCACACAGTCCTTGTGGAGATGAAGTCCCGCCTTGACATTGAGGATACTGTCCATCGTGGTGTGTGGCACTATCACCGTGCTAAATGGGATAGATTTTGAACACATCTAGCAATGCAAAACTGGGCATCTATGAGGCACTGTGGGCCATCAGCAGCAGCAGAAATGTACTCAACCACAATTTGTGACCTCATGGCCGAGCATATCCCCCACTCAACCATCATCATCAAGCCAGGAGACCAACCCTGGTTCAATGAAGAGTGCAGGAGGGCATGCCAGGAGCAGCACCAGGCATACCTCAAAATGAGGTGTCAACCTGGTGAAGCTACAACAGAGGACTACTTGCATGCCAAACTGCGTAAGCTGCATGCGATAGACAGAGCTAAGCGATCCCATAACCAACGGATCAGATCGAAGCTCTGCAGTCCTGCCACATCCAGCCGTGAATGGTGGTGGACAATTAAACAATTAACTGGAGGAGGTGGCTCCACAAATATCCCCATCCTCAATGATGGGGGAGCCCAGCACATCAGTGCGAAAGATAAGGCTGAAGCATTTGCAAAAATCTTCAGCCAGAAATGCCGAGTTGATGATACATCTTGGCATTCTGAAGTCCCCAGCATCACAGATGCCAGACTTCAGCCAATTCGATTCACTCCGCGTGATATCAAGAAACGACTGAAGGCACTGGATACTGTAAAGGCTATGGGCCCTGACAATATACCAGCAATAGTACTGAAGACCTGTGCTCCAGAACTTGCCACACCCCTAGCCAAGCTGTTCCAGTACAGCTACAACACTGGCATCTACCCTGCAATGTGGAAAATTGCCCAGGTATGTCCTGTACACAAAAAGCTGGACAAGTCCAACCCGGCCAATTTTTTATTTTATTTATTTATTTTATTTTAGAGATACAGCACTGAAACAGACCCTTCGGCCCACCGAGTCTGTGTTGACCAACAACCACCCATTTATACTAACCCTACAGAAATCCCATATTCCCTGCCACCTACCTACACTAGCGGCAATTTACAACGGCCAATTTACCTATCAACCTGCAAGTCTTTGGCTGTGAGAGGAAACCGGAGCACCCGACGAAAACCCACACGGTCACAGGGAGAACTTGCAAACTCCACACAGGCAGTACCCAGAATCGAACACGGGTCCCTGGAGCTGTGAGGCTGCGGTGCGAACCACTGCGCCAATTACCGCCCCATCAGTCTACTCTCAATCATCAGTAAAGTGATGGAAGGTGTCATCAACAGTGCCATCAAGCAGCACCTGCTTAGCGATAACCTGCTCAGTTTGGGTTCCGCCAGGGTAACCTCAGCTCCTGACCTTATTACAGCCTTAGTTCAAACATGGATAAAAGAGCTAAACTCAAGAGGCGAGGTGAGAGTGACTGCCCTTGACAGCAAGGCAGCATTTAACCAAGTATGGCATCAAGGAGCTCTCGCAAAACTGAAGTCAATGGGAATCAGGGGGAAATCTCTCCGCTGGTTGGAGTCATACCTAACCCAAAGGAAGATGGTTGTGGTTGTTGGAGGTCAATCATCTGAGCTCCAGGACATCACTGCAGGAGTTCCTCAGGGTAGTGTCCTAGGCCCAACCATCTTCAGCTGCTTCATCAATGACCTTCCTTCAATCATTAGGTCAGAAGTGGGAATGTTCACTGATGATTGCAAATGTTCAGCACCATTCGCGACCCCTCAGATACTGAAGCAGCCAGTGTAGAAATGCAGCAAAATCTGGACAATATCCAGTAAGTGGCAAGTAACATTCACACCACACAAGTGCCAGGCAATGACCATTTCCAACAAGAGACAATCTAACCATCTCCCCTTGACTTTCAATGGCATTACCATCACTGAATCCCCCACTATCAACATCCTAAGGACTACCATTGACCAGAAACTGAACTGGAGTAGCCATATAAATACCATGGCTACAAGAGCAGGTTAGAGGCTAGGAATCCTGCGACGAGTAAATCTCCTCCTGACTCCCCAAAGCCTGTCCACCATCTACAAGACACAAGTCAGGAGTGTGATGGAATACTCTCCACTTGCCTGGATGGGTGCAGCTCCAACAACATTCAAGAAGCTCGACACCATCCAGGACAAAGCAGCCCGCTTGAATGGCACCCCATCAACAAACATTCACTCCCTCCACCACCAATGCACAGTGGCAGCAGTGTGTACCATCTACTGCAGCAACGTACCAAGGCTCCTTAGACAGCACCTTCCAAACCCGCAACCTCTACCAACTAGAAGAACAAGGGCAGCTGTCTCTTTAGATTTTTTTTAAATGAGCAGATGCAATCTGTCCAGATCAGGGGGTTTAATCCTCTTTGAGTTTAAATAATTTGTTAATATTTCCCCTTTTGTACTTAAATGTAGTTATACAATTGATATGAAAGTATTTATAGAGCACAAGTGAAATATGATAATTTATACTTATTCAACCTCGGCCACAAGTCTCGCAGCAGCCTCCTCAGGTACATTATTCTTAGTGTTGATTGCATCAGATAAATTGGAAAATATGGTTTAGAATAGTACAAGCCTATTCACCAATTCCTCCAACCCTCTATTCTGAGACTCTAATATCACAGCCAGGCTCTTTAACCTTGACTGCCTATTACTTAACATTTTATTCACCCATGTACTTGTATCTTAGCCCGTGCTGAGAGGCAATAACTTCGTCTTTCAAACATTTAGTATAAGACATCACAGTAAATAGATTTCTACCTGGCTATAATATGCAGTTCAAAGTATGGTATATATGAGTAGAACCGATAATGGGGTAAGTTTTCAACTTCAGCACGAGTGGTAATTTGGTGGAGAAGAATTCCTGCCACTTATAGAACCTGGAATCAGCGGAATAAAAATTGGCAGATCTGTTAACAGATGGGTGATCCTCTCTGCCGGATTACTGCCCATGGATTAAAGATGAAGATTTACCCCATTATATTGTATTTGAAAGGCATCCTTTTGGGCTGCTACATCCTGGATATATAACTAATAATCATAGTTATGCATCATACTTTTATGAATGATGGCCCTGAATTAAACCACGTTTTTATTCAATGAAACCTCTGGGTAGAGCTGCAGTTAGACTTTCTCTTCATATTCCTGACTGCTCCTATCCTAATCGCCTCTGCACTTTTGGCTGTTCTCAAATTGATGTCCTTCTAATCCAATACAGCTCCTGACCTACTTTTGTCTACATTCCTAGTTGCTCCCAAACTGCTGTTGCCTCATTTCTGACTACTCCCTAACTGCTGTACATTCATTCCTAGCTGCTCCTGACCCACACCTTTTTCATATTTCAAAGGTGCCCCAACCCTCTTTTTTAAAGCGTCACTAGTTGATCTTGACACGATCGCCACTTTGCAAAGGCCTATTCTTAGCACTGTTCCCTTATTGGAGAATTTAGAGTTTTATCCACCAATGAGGATGTACAATTAACAGCCATTTTTGACTCTGCAGGTCTATGTAATTCAAAATGGAACAAACTAGTGGTGCTAGAAAATAAATAGAAAAATAAATTCCTACTTTAATGTTGCAAATTCACATTTTAAAATGGCAAATATGCAAAATAAAAATGCAAGTTTCTGACTGGATGCCCACCACTTACATACCCTATTTACATACATTTTTACATTATATCTGGGGTTAGTAATCATAATTTTCATGAAGTCATGAGCGACACAATAGGACACAGAAAGCTGAGCAGCAGCATCTAGACTACCTAATGGTTGAAGTAAAGAGGATTGTGCAAACCTATTTCATGCTCATTTACTGTCACACCTCTTCAGACCTGTAATTTCTTAATTATTATGCATTAATGCCATTTATGCAACATATATATTATATATATATAAAATTACTGAGTGAAATTTCACTTGATTTATGTTAAATCTTTCCAAATACCTCTTTCTAATCCATATACAATGGAATAATCTACTAATTCACCTAAACTGGTACATGGTGCCAATGCACATTAGGTGCAATATAATTTGTTCTAAAAACTGTCAGGGTGCGT
This sequence comes from Heterodontus francisci, assembly GCF_036365525.1. Classification (NCBI taxonomy): domain Eukaryota; kingdom Metazoa; phylum Chordata; class Chondrichthyes; order Heterodontiformes; family Heterodontidae; genus Heterodontus; species Heterodontus francisci. Next base: position 58,680,742 of record NC_090381.1, on the reverse strand, counting down.
GTACCCTTTGATCTCATGAAACCCTATTATTCTTCTCACTGAGCATTTACACATTCCTGACTCTGACAGTTGTGTTTCCTCAATGGTACCGGCAGAAAAAGGAGCTAGATGCAATGAGATTGAATGATGAGACTCCCTGATATCTGGGCATCAGAAAAGAATGGAGCTATCTTTCTGGAGGACTCTGTGACTGTTCTCCAATAGCTTCTCTAATAGATGATTTATGATCCCCATTCAATTTCTGTCAGTCAGCCTGGTCTTTCTAACTGCTTAGACAGCTGGCCACATATAGTCACATTTAAAACAGTTGATATTGCTACCTCTAACAGAGCAATCCCTTCCAAACTTTCTGGCTTTAGCTCCCAACTAAACAAGACCGCTGACTGTTTTATGGCTCTCACCTCTCTAACTTTGTCTCATACGAACATACGAATTAAGAGCAGGAGTAGGCCACTCGGCACCTCAAGCCTGCTCCGTCATTCAATAAGGTCATGCCTCTTTAAGCACTCATAGAGAGATGTTTGAACTTTATTTGTCTGCAACCTTTTGAAATTCTTACAGCTACACATTTAATTTCATAAACGTGGCCTCTAAAATATTTATACAAACCATGAATCAGATGATAGTAAGAAATCCTGAGAGGGGAAGGCTCAATGCCTGCCCTACTCATGAGGTGATGACTTTGTCAAAGGGGCCCTTTAACAGGTGTTAGGCCCATAATTTGCATATTCAAATACAGAATACCTGTTTTAGGCCTCCACCAGAATGGCTAGAGGTGGGCCCCCGAAATTGGCAGTGATACTAACACCTGTGCAGATTGGGCGCAGGAAATTTCACTGTTTAATTGACATATTCTATGTCCATTTTACACCAAAACAATTGATCTAACAAATACTAATTCCTACTTCCATATATGTCTTGTCATTTAACAGGGTTTGGTAGTATAGTGTCAGGCAAGTTCACCCCCCCCCCCCCACCCCCCACATCTGCCCAGACTGAGGCACACATTATTTTGTTACATGAACATTAAAACTTAAATGGCAAGCCCTTGGCTGGAAAGACATTTGCATAGTAACAGAGAGTGTTGGAACAAGGGGACCCAGTCGTTGCTTCCTCAATACACAGGGGAAGTGGTCAGACCAATTTTAGTCACATGACTGACTGACTATTGGAGTTTTTTTGAATACAAACTTCCATCAGGGAAAGAACTTAGAAAGCACTTTTCTCCTGGACTGAGAGCATCTCTCTCCTGTCTGCTGTCATCTTGCTCACCCCCAGCCTTGGAACCGTTGAAGACATATGAAAACTAAGTGAGAAAAGTCTCTTACAGTGAACAAGGTTTGAGAAGAATACTGGGCCCCAACGAAAAGCAAGACTACCTACAAGCAAGGATTACAGCGAGCTCGAAGCACAGTAAAATAAACCCTCTTCAGAGATTGCCTCAAACTTTTTTACTTTATTTGTTTCTTCTGCTCTTTTCTGTCTCCATATTTGCATGTGTGTATCGCGTGGGCATGCTAGCGTGGGCGCGTTGTATATCTGTCGGTGTTAACCGTATCAGAGTTTAAGTTTCAGGTTTAATAAATTTCACTTTCCTTCTTTAAACCTGTTTATGCTCATTTCTTTGTCTCATAATTGGAAAGCTGTGAACAAGGATTCACAAAGGGGGAGCTCAAAAAACAGTGTGTTTAAAAATAATACCCTGTTATAATAAGACCAGGTGAAGACAGCAAAAGACCCCTAGATACCTTTCTCACCTGGCCATAACAATAGTTATTATGTTACTGGATTAGTAATCCAGAGGCCTGGACTAATGATTTGGGGATATGAGTTCAAACTCCAGCATGGTAGCTGGGGAAATCAATTTCAATTAATTAAATAAAATCTTGAATAAAAAGATAGTATCAGTAACACTGATCATGAAACTGCCAGATTGTCGTACAATACATATTTGGTTCATGAATGCCCTTTATGAGCTGAAATCTGCCATCCTTACCTGGTTTGGCTTATATGCAACCCAAGACCCACAGCAAAGTGCTTGACTCTTAATTGACTTCTAAAATGATCTAGCAATCCACTCAGTTGTATTCAAGAAGGTGGCTCACAACCACCTTCTCCAGAGCAATTATTACTGGCCTTAACAGTGATGTCCACATCCATGAATGAATGAACACTGAAATATTAACGTAACTGTTATTGCAGTATTTGCACAATATCTAGGATATCAAAGTTCTGTGAAATTGAGTCTACAACACTACTGGTCTCTTTCTTAATTAGAATTTTAGAAAACTTGAGAAATTAAACTGAAGTAAAAGATAGGGCACATACTTCAAAGGTCTTTCATTTGTGAGGTTTGCTGGAAGGTGGGGAGCCACACAAAAGACATTTGCATTCTGCTATTTCCTTTTCCTTGCTGCAATCAATCCCAAGTTCTATACTATAAAATGATTTTAAAATTGAAGAACTTGCATTTTATTTTACTCAGAGTGTAATATTACACGACACTTCTTGTACCTAAAACTCATTACTGTGCAAAGAACTGGTTTAACATTTCTGAGATTGAAATTATAGGTAGATGTTTCAATCAGTTATACATGTTTAATTTCCACTCATTTAAACCTCATCCAGTTTTCTGTTTAGGTTTTGTACTGGTTGCAGGTGTAATGTAATATTACATGTTCCTTTGGTATGTGAACTATTGTAAGATTCACAGGACTCCAAGTAATATCTAAAGAATATGTGGGTTTTTATTATAGCCTAACTGGAACACATATATGTACACAGCTACTGCATGAGCACACCAACACACATCTTACTCTGTCGGGCTGTATCCACAACTCCCTGGTCATGTCGCCATGACATCACCTCCTCTGGAGATCTTCACTTATAGCCTCTTAAGGTGCTCTTCTCTTAAGGTCATCCCACAACAGTACCACCAGTTTTCAGTTAGTTGCATTGAAATGAAGGCCTAATGCTGTCATTTAGGCTTCCATGTAATTTCCCAATTTTTACCAGTGATTGAAACAGCCAATACATCTCGAATAACTAATTCTCTTACTGCCATGAAAACTTGTTTCCATAGATCCCCAATAATATGTTTGTGGCTTCCTCTTCTTCCTCAGTTGCAGTAATATACAGATCAGCTTCCATACATTTGCTAAAAATATCCAGATTTGTTTCTCCTCTGTTTCACTCTACCCCTTCAGCATACCCCGATGCTGTTCAACTGCCTGACCAGTCATAGACAAATGAAAAGCTCTTCCATTGATCATCAGGAGGGCATAAGCTATGACTATGATTCTACGAAATGTGCCCCCAAAAAGGTGTGTTAGCTTACATGCATCCTCAAACCATGAAAACCATTGTTACAACCAGGTGAGGAAGGGGTCTCAGGCTCCCCTTTCGCACCTTCTCTGATTTGGCCGCAATAGGGTTTATCTTTTTTAACACAGTGGTTTAACTTACCACCTTAGTGAGCACTTGCTCCAGTTCCTCTAATATAATTGCAAATAAACCATTCAGATAGGTTTTCTTGAATTTAAACAAGATATAAGTTTATTAACCTTATCACTCTAAACTGGTTAAAATTACGAAATTACGTGACGCATCCATGCTCACATTCACACGAGAGGCGCGCGCACACACACACAAATAGGTTACAGTGGGGAAAAAAACAGAATTGGGAGGTTGGAGTAGAGTCCTTAATAAAAATGGAATTTAAACACTGAGGTTTAGTCCCAGGGTACTTAGTTGAAGCTGTCGTCCTGAAATCCTCACTGGGCCACACACAGCTCGGGCTTGCTTCTCAGATTCTGGAAGGCAGAAGAGGGACTTTATCTTTGTCCCCTGGTTGCTGACTTTATGGATCTGTTGAATTATCTTCCACTAGCTGTAGCTTGCAGTTTCTCAGGATCTCTACTGGAGAAAGAGAGAGAGGGGGGATGTTTACTGGCTGAATCTCAGTTACTGTCAGACTTCTGAGTTACCACTCACAAATCTCCAGAGTGGCCCAAGCAGTCATGTGATGTGACCACCTCTTTGTGTTTGAATCAGCATCTTCTGGAATGATCTTTGAAATTTAAGGCTGTTCAGACATACTTGGTAGGGGGGGGGATTGGCTGTTTCAAAGTCAATCGGTGTCGATGGCTTTTGACAACCCCCATTGATAAGGCTATCCCAGATATGTGAATCAGAGAGCACCCCATTGTTCTGGCTCAGCTGCCTAATCACATCTGTCTCCAGCCTGATTCTTTGTTTTTTTCATATGCAAATTGTGAGTATCCATCTTGGCTGCTAGTTGAATAAAAGCAAAATACTGCAGATACTGGAAATCTGAAATAAAAACAGAAATTGCTGGAAATACTCAGCAGGTCTGGCAGCATCTGTGGAGAGAGAAACAGAGTTAACATTTCAGGTCAGTGACCCTTCATCAGAACAGTTAACTCTGCTTCTCTCTCCACAGATGCTACCAGATCTGCTGAGTATTTCCAGCAATTTTTGTTTTTATTGGCTGCTAGTTGTTCTATTTTAAGAGTTACTTGTAACAATGTCCAGTAAAAATCTCAGGCAAAGTTCCAGACGATGAAATTAATATTTCCATTTCGTATGTGGGGTTTCCGTCTCACCATGAAGGCTTATATAAACAATATATCCCTTACCAATTATATGAAACAAGCCATCAAGACCACAGATCCAGAGATAGCTTGTTAGAGAAATATATATCTCTTATCTGGATCTGTGTGAGACCCCTTTTTAGCAAGTACTTTAGAGGCTAGTGAGAGAAATTATAACCTGCCATGTCTAGATACTGATGCTTAATTAATTAGGTGATCCTCAGGAATAGCATCATGCTGTATGAGGTGACTGACACAAGAAAGGGTGAACTCATCTAACACATCATTCTGATTGCTCAATACAATTGAGAAGGTTTCTTTGGAAATCAAGGATGTATAAGTGGTACATTTGATTCTAAAGCTACTTCAGTTCAGTTCTTAGTTCTAGTTCTTGCATTCATAGTAGTTCTTGTGGAAGTCTTTGTCGTACTTTGGCAGTGATTGAAGTTGTGGTAGAAAGTGAAGGAGTTCTCTAATGTACAACAATAACGACTTGTATTGATATAACAACATGTCTGTAAAAGGGGGAAAGTTCATCTCCAGGAAAATCCTCTTCAACAGGACAGGAAGAGAAAATGTTTACAGGAATTAAAATTCAGAAAGATATGTGTCACTCAGATATACAAGTTTCCCTGAAACCGAGGGAGGTGAGATTTAAACCAACTAGTCCAGACACGGCAAGCAGCATGGAAACTAGGTTTCCTTGATGAAGATACAAGAGGAATAGATAATGTCTCTACAGACAGATGTTCATTCTGATGTCTCAGAAGGCTAAAACTGTCGTCATGGAAGAAGGCAATTTAAGCAGTTCAATGGTGTTAGCTGTTAAAGATGACATCATATCAATTCTTGAAGCATTGCTAACTATGAGAATATGGACTTTAATTCAATAGACTGGACATCTAATGCAGTTAACTTATCAACCATCTCAGGAGTCTAATCATAAAATAATATAACCAATTGATATAAATTTATATTAATCTCTGATCTCTTCTGTAAATTAATAATCAGTAAATCAGTTAACACTGAATTTTATTGACTTAACTGAATTGCTTTTGCAACCTCTGCTATTTTTTCAGTTAATTTTACCTATGAATTATTTTCATACTCCACGCTTAAGTGGTGCTGATTATGATTTTTAGATTAATAATTCTAGTCTTCATTACTTTACAGAGTCTCCTAATGGCTCAATGGTACTGTACCATGTGGTATGGTACTAAACCACACAGAACAGGGTATTTCAGCATTGGTCGCTAGTTTTATCGAATTAGTTTATTGTAATTTGAGCAGTAATGCCCAAAGGAGAAGTATTAGTCAGGGTTCTCATTCCTCATTGCTGTCTAGTGCCCCCTGCTGGAAAGTGCAGTTGTGTGGTAGCTGGATGAGGACAGGATCAAGCTCGACTGTAAAACTTCTATGGTAAAGTAGTACATTTAAATGGTGTCTGTCCTTCAGTTGAAGAACAATTGCTTGTATGTTGTACTGGAGAGCTGATGGAACCATACTCTGCATGAATTACCTCCTTCAGGAGAGGAAGGATGAAAGAAAAATTAGTTTCAAATAATTTTAACATACTTAAAGGTCAGGTAAATTTCTGCAATAATGTTAGTGAATAAATGGACTTTAGTAGAATGTATTTTTTCATTGCAATTAAGTCTTTTATTCAGCCTAATAGCAGTGATGATCCATCGGACAGCCTTTATGTAATTGATCTGTTGCCAACTTTAAGGGCATTTAAGTGGTCATTGGATAGACATATGGATGAAAATGGAATAGTGTAGGTCAGATGATCGGCGCAACATCGAGGGCCGAAGGGCCTGTACTGCGCTGTAATATTCTAATTCTAATTTTCCTTATCCACCGGCCTAAAGTCAATGGAATGCAAATTGGGCAGGTTCCACAATGGGCGGGTGTCCACTCTACCAGATTACCACCCAATTGTTAAAGAAAAAATCTATCCCATATAGTGATTTGAAGAGCACAGTTCACTTCACAACTCACCTAAGTCATACTGACATTCAGGATTTTCTTCCCCCATTTTATATCAATGTCCTACAATCTTTCTACAACAAATGGAATTGAAAAGGTGAAAAGCACAATTAAAACCAATAAAGGCAGAAAAAAGGAGTGACTGTCATAATTGTGGCCATCAAGTCAGCAGGCAATTCATTGTGATTGTTATACATTTATTGGATATTCTAGTAGGAGGCTGTGGAGTTGGTACATGCAAATTCAACAGAGCACTCCTTGACTTATTTCCTGATACTGTTTTATTTACTCAGTAAAAACAAATTGTAATGTGAAGACTTTGCACCTACCTGCTAGTAGCCATCAACTTCAGTGAAGAAATCATTAACAGCTTTTTAATACCAAATGATAATGTTGGGGGCTACCTGCTGTTGCCTAATATATAAGAAATTAGGAGCTCTGTGTCTTTTTAATGAGATTTCTTTATTTCTCAGCAGTGTACAGTAACTATTAGCATCCTGAAAATTCTAATTTATTCATGAGCAAAATCTATTATTACGAAATCTTCAAATTGAAAAGAAAAAAATCTAATGTTTGTAATTCTAGTTACCTATGTGTTAAAACCAGCAGCAGGTGGTATGCTGATACCATTATCCAGTGTCAAAACACTACTAATGATTTAAAATGATCCTTTTCTCCCATTCTCAATGTACATGAATAAAAAAAGAGCTTAAATTTCTTAGGGCCCATCAGAAACGTGGGCACTAATCAGGCAAGGCCCAGAGGTAGGTCTGGGGAAGGGTAGTGCAAAGTGATCAGAAGGCCCAGCCTTCAACAGAAAGCCTGCCAAGAAATTCCTGTACCATGTCTAAAGGTTTGGAGGAATCCATTTCCAGTTTGTGTGGTGTCCTGTTGCACAGCATCTATACTCTATCATGTTACATGTGGTCACAACCATGGATAGGACAGCCAGAAAATGTATCACCAATTTAGTAGCTTTGCTGGAAGCACAAAATGCTGTTGTTCAGACTCTGGGTTCCAATGTGTGCTTCACCTTGGATAGGCTGGTGGACCACATGGACAGTGACTTTAAATCTATCACAGATCTCTTCGAGTTTGCTGTCCTACAGATCAGTGAGAGTAGGGTTGCCAACTCTGGTTGGAGACATTCTGGAAGTTTGATCATGTAATATGCTAACCACATGACATCCGACCATATGATGAAGGCAGGGAAGAGAGGAAACCGAGAATGGGGAAGAGGATGAGGAAAGGAGAAATCGGGGAGGAAGGGATGTGATTCACAGAAGGGGACACCAGAGGTGACAGGAACTTTACACCAGTAACTAATGGCAACTCACTGAAATTGAACTGATAACTAATAGTAAAGTATAACACTCAGATTCCCCTCATAACCAACAGTAATACAAAAGCTTACTGATGGTCTATATTTAACTGGTAGTAATACATATAAAGTCCTGATATCCTACCTGTAAACAATAATAATCTTACAGCCTGCTGACATTCACACTGAAACTATAGCCCGAATCCTCCAGAATAGGCTCAGAGTTTAGGGCACCTCTCGTAGGACACATTTTCCTAAATTCAGCTCAGCACCAACGTTTCTAAACCACTCCCTGACCTCAGACTTGATAAAGGAAAGTATTCATAGAATTATAGAAATTACAGCACAGGAGGAGGTCATTCAACCCCCAATACCGGTGTGCTCTCCTGTAACCCCATTCCTACCCTTCAGAAAGATCGTTTCATATTCCTCCTTTTCAAATATATGCATCCCAATCCCATTGAAATTAAGTTTCAGTCTCTACCTCAATAACCACATGTGGTGAAGTAGCCCATGGTCTAATAATAAAGAACTTCCCACCTCCCTTCCCCTTTGCTTCTTCCAGTGAGAATCCTTGGTTTTTGTCCCCTTCTTCCCCATTCACCCATCAATGGAAATAGCCTTTATTGTTTACTCACAATAAGGTCTCTGGGTTTCATTTACCCCTTTACTGGCTGCTTCTCTTTCAGTGCTGGTCTCACTCACCACCTTGCTGCTGTTGCTCACTGCTCTGTGGAACACCAACAACAAAATTTTTGCAACATACATATGAGTGTCAGGTAGCTGTCCATTATTTTGCATAAGGTGAAGTTTTATATGAGGAAAGATCTGAATCTATTCTCCTGAGTGGAAAATGTAAACATAACTTTAGGACAGGACAAATATACCAATTTATAAATTTTACTGGATTTCCAGCCAAGTTTTTATTTTTGCCCACTCATGGGAAGTGAGCGATGCTGGCCAGGTTAACATTTATTTCGTATCAGGAATTGCCCTTGAGAAGGTGGTGGTGAGCCACCTTCTTGATCCACAGCCATCTGTGTGTTGTGGGCACAATTACAGTGGCAGGGAGTTCCAGGATTTTGACCTAACAATGATGAAGGAACGGTGCTTTATTTCCAAGTCAGGATGGTGTGTGACATGGAGAGGAATTTGCAGGCAGTGGTGTTCCCATGCACTTGCTGCCCTTGTCCTTCTAGGCGGTAGAGATCACAGGTTTGGGAGGTGCAGGCAAAGAAGCCCCGGCAAGTTGTTGCAGTACATCTTGTAGATGGTACACACGACAGCCAAGGTGCATCGGTGGTGGAGGGATGAATGTTTTAGTTGGTGGATGGGCTGTCAATCAGTGGACTGATTTGTCTGGATACTGCTGAACTTCTTGAGTGTTGTTGGAGCTGCACTCAGCCGGGCAAGTGGAGAGTATTGCATTACACTCCTGGCTTGTACTTTGCAGATGGTGGACAGGCTTTGAGGAGTCAGGAGGTGAGTTACTTGCTGCAGAATACCCAGCCTCTGACCTGTTCTTGTAGCCAGAGTATTTAGTGGCTGGTCCAGTTAAGTTTCTGGCCAGTGATGACCCCAAAATATTGATGATGGGGGATTCGACAATGGAAGCCTGAAATATAAATGAAGCTCATTGGCCATGCTAAAGAAACATGCGTTCATCACTAATACAAAAGCAAAATACTTTGGATGCTGGAAATACTCAGAAGTCTGGCAGTATCTATGGAGAGAGAAACAGAATTAACGTTTCAGGTCTGTGACCTTTCTGATGAACCTGACTGCAGGGCACTTGTGCCCAGTGACTCATCACATGTAAATTCTGCCTCTATACTACCCTCTAAAGTATGCACAGTGCCAGGATCTGCGCTGGTGGCTGCAAGTGTGAGATTGAGTGATGGTTTTTCATCATCAGTCTCTTCTTTCTGTGCCACTTAATGCTTCTTCACCGCTTCCTGGTCGGGTGGTAGTTCTTCAGTATCTGAAAGGAGAAATGTGCACTGGTAGGTTTGTGGTGGGGGAAGTGAGGGAAAGCAAGAGGTGCATCCTTACACCATCTGGCAAACGGTAGAGATTGTGTGATGAGGAGGAAGTGGGATGTGATAAGGAGGATTAGGTAGGAAAATACTGTAATCTTCAATCCTTTCAGCCCCACCACTGGCCATTGCCTCAGCCATGACTACTTCAACGATGGAAACCACTGTTTCCTCCATCAAGGTGTGGACATGCAACTGTGCCTGTCACCAGCCAGTTAACTGCTACTGCCTTTGGTTATGCACCACATGTCCTGCAAGAGAGAAGGAAGTGTGACAGTGGATGTAGTGCAATGTGTTTGGGATGTCATGGTTGAATAGCTGACAGTATGGGCAAGGTGTGAGCTGTGGGTGTGAGGCTTGTAGCAGTGCTAAGTGTGTAAGGATGAAATGAAGCTATAAATGTAAGGTATGAGTCCTGATTGATGGAGATTATAGTTAAGTGTGAGATGGGGGTGTGGTGCATTGAGGCAATGTGGCGGCATAGTGGCGCAGTGGTTAGCACTGCAGCCTCACAGCTCCAGCGACCCGGGTTCAATTCTGGGTACTGCCTGTGTGGAGTTTGCAAGTTCTCCGTGTCTGCGTGGGTTTCCTCCGGGTGCTCCGGTTTCCTCCCACATGCCAAAGACTTGCTGGTTGATAGGTTAATTGGCCATTATAAATTGCCCCTTGTATAGGTAGGTGGTAGGGAAGTGTAGGGACAAGTGGGGATGTGGTAGGAATATGGAATTAGTGTAGGATTAGTATAAATGGGTGGTTGATGGTCGGCACAGACTCGGTGGGCCGAGGGGCCTGTTTCAGTGCTGTATCTCTAAACTAAACTAAACTAAACTAAGACAGTGGTGCAGTTGGTGAAATGTGGCTTTTGAATACCCTCACTGACCTTGCCCACTTGTGTGATGTCATTGAACTTCTTTTGGCAATGCATCCAAGTCCTTAGGGTTGCACTGCTGGTATTGACCTGTATGACTATCTGCTCCCATTGCCTTCTCAGAATTTGTCTGGAGGGCCTCCTGGCCCAGTGTGGATAAAGGAGCACTCTCCTCCTGACCACCTCCTGTGCTAAGATCTCTAATCCTGCGGTGGAGAAATTTGGAGCCCACACTCCGCCACACTGTGCCATTCCCGTTCCTTTCCCAGGTGCAAGTCACTTCTGCAATGAATTCTAGCTTTAGCCAAAATGCACCTCCAATTTAGGTGGTGCAAGCTTGCTTTAAAAAGTGCACGCTAGCTTCAAGTTGTACTAGCCTCTCAACATTTTGTGCTCCTTACTCAAGCATACAACCACTCAACAATGTGCTTAGTGATGGCTGGAAGTTTCAATCATGTAAATGAGCGGGCAGTAGGAAGTTTGCATGCTGCCTGCATCAGAATGAATGGGTGCTGTTAATTATGATCCCCGCACACGTTTACGGACCTCATCCAATTTTTTCCCCCTCTATATGTAAATGGCATCATAAACCGCAAACACCTGGGAGATAGAAGATATTTCACTGATCCTGTTTAAATAAGTGCTAGGATCAGGTTTTACATAGCATTGAATACCATGGCATTCTGAATCTGGAATTACTACATAAAACAAGTAAGATAAATCAATGCCTGTTGACTGGTTGATTACAGTTAAACGACAGTACATATGCATGTCAAAATGAAGAAAATTGAACAAGGACAAAATACAATTGAATGCTGCCAAATGAATAAGTAATTGCAGGAGTTGTTCTATATGATAACAGTGAATGGAAATAAAATTAATTATATGTTTACAATTGCTCCAGTGCAATTGGCACATCTTTGAGTCTCCACTTATACTCAGTTTCTTATGTATTAGTTATTCCCAAGATATTAGAATTCATACTGTAACATGAAGCCTTTAACTGGAATTCCATGGTTAAAAAACACAGTAGATTTAACAGACTATTTCCCCTCATGTTAAAATTAAATAGAATTCCTTGTGTATGAGTATCACCATCACCTAGTATCAATAGCATTTCTTGTGTTTTCAGCTATTAACAAGTTATATTCACAAATGTCTTTCCTGCTTAAGTGCATTTTGACATGTCCACAACCTATCAAGTTATCTGTAAGTGATAATGTGTGTGAACAGTTGCTATTCGAGGAAGCAATTTAATCCAACAGCTTTTAGCTACTTGCTATGGTGTGACTGAGTGAGTAACAACCTATAGAGTGAGATTTTGAGTGCTACCAGAGGTATAAACCTAAAAATGATGTCAAGTCAAATCAGGAGGGTAACAGTATATTAAAGAACACATTTTATGTGGCCGGCATTTAGATGTACTTACTTGATTGTAAAGTAATAGTGTAAAGCAAAACAATGAATGCTGATCTGATTTACTTTTTCCATAAATTCATATGGGTACCAACAACATAGGTAGAAAGAGGGATGTGATCCTGCAGGCAGATTTTAGGGAGTTAGGAAAAAAACTAGCAAGCAGGACCTCAAAGGTAGCAATCTCCAGATTACATCCTGTGCTACAAGTATAGAAATAGGAGGACACGGCAGATGAATGTGTGGCTGGTGCAGGAAGGAGGGCTTTAGATTCCTGGGACATTGGGACTAGTTCTGGGGGAGATAGGACCTGTACAGGCCAGATGGGTTGCACCTGTACAGAGCTGGGACCAATGTCCTTGCAGGTCAGTTTGCTAGTGTTATTGAATAGGGTTTAAAGTAGCTTGGCAGAGGGATAGGAACCAGTAATATTAGACAGGAGAAAAAGAAGGGCAGGATTTTTGGGCTCCAACGAGGTCGCGAACAGAGGCGGACAGGGTCTGAAAATACCAGCGCTAACTGGAATGCCAGTTTCGCAACACTGTTCCCAGCACCGACTATTTTGAGGGAGATGTGTTTGGGGCCTGACAAGGCTACCCACCCCCATTAAGTGGGCAGCCAATTAGGTTTACAATCAGCCTAGTTAACAATAGTCAAAGGAAGCTGACTGGGATTTTCCAGTCAGCTCTGGTTTCCCAATGCAATTTTGCGGTTGGTGGGGGGAGCAATTAAACCACCTGGAGACAGGAGCCCAGTGGCAGGCCAGGGTGCCAGTGTCCCAGGCAGGCCTACAGGCCCTGTCTGCCCGCCTGGGTGTGGGTGCAGCCACGAGCCGCCTGGAGTAGGATAACCCCTCACCCCACACAGCGGTGGCTTGGCTGCTTTTTCTATTTTTTAATCATTTTTTTTTAAGTTTCTGAGAGAGAACCTTCATGTTGAAGCGCCCTCTCAGTTACTTACCCTTTACTGCAGCCAGCAGCTCCTCTCAAGATGGAAGGCCTCTAATTGGGGCAACGGGGAATGGGACTAGCTGAGTTGGCACGGACATGACGTGCTGAATGGCCTCCTTCTGAGCTGTAACAATACCATGATTCTTCCATGATTCAGTCCCACGGCACCCATTTGTTGTGTGCAAATTGGCCTATTAAGCCTCAATATGGATGGTACACAGCATGTGCACATTTCCAGCCAGAAATGTGCTGCCCACCATTTTAGGACAGAGAAAAAAATAGGCATGCTTTGCTTGTGCCTGAAACAGGAGTTAGCCCTCTTCTTTGTACAAATAATAGGCCCACTGCCTGCTTCAGGCCCGTCAGCAAGATCAGTTTGCCTTGAGGCAGCACACGCTATTGCCGACTACACACAGTGAAACCAGCCCTAGGAATCACCTGCCAACCAAGAAGATATGTAACTTACGTGAATATGGTGCTGGGTGTAACACTCCTTCTCTACCCAACCCTACACTGAAGTAACTCATCACCACCCAAAGCTCGATCCTTGACTTCCTCCTCTTCCGATCCACGATTGCCTTCTCCACAACCTTCGGCCTCCTCAACCCTGATCCAACCCTCCGATCAGCCCTGTGAATCTCAGGCCACTGACCCCAGCCCTGGCCCCCAGTCTGACCCGATCCCAGTCCCTTCCCTGACCCCTTCCCCAGGCTGACCTGATTCCAGATCCAGCCTCCAGACTCACTTACTTGAGCACCACTATGATCCTTGCAGTGGTTCAGTATTGCCAACACTTCACCAGCAGGCTGGAATGTCATATTGGTGCCATTAGAATAAGATTTGAGGCCCAAAATCTTATAGTAACAATGTAGTAAAAAACTTAAATAGCACCATTTTGACTTCAGATGATCATGTATTTGATGCAGTCACACAATTCCAATCTACCATAGGAACATAAGAGCATGAGTAGGCCATTCAGCCCATCAAGCCTGCTCCGCCATTCAGTACGATCATGACTGATCATCCACTTCAATGCCTTTTTCCCACACTATCCTCATATCCCCTTATGTCATTGGTATTTAGAAATCTGTCAATCTCTGCTTTAAACGTATTCAATGACTGAGCTTCCATAGCCCTCTGGGGTAGAGAATTCCAAAGATTTACAACCCTCTGGGTAAAAAAATTTCTTCTCATCTCTGTCTTAAGTGGCCTGCCCCTTATTTTGAAATTGTGTCCTCTGGTTCCAGATTCCCCAACCAGGGGAAATATCTTACCTGCATCTACCCTGTCTATCCCTTTAAGTATTTTGTAGGTTTCAATGAGATCACCTCTCATTCTTCGAAACTTGAGAATACAGGCTCAGTTTCCCCAATCTCTCTTCATAGGACAGTCCTGCCATCCCGGGAACAAGTCTAGTGAACCTTCGTCGCACTCCCTCTATGGCAATAATATCCTGCTTCTTATTCTCTTTTGTTGTACAGTATTTAATCACTAGACAAATGACAAATTGTGCAGCACCATATCCTGCAACAAATCCCATAATTTACACGTGCAACACAATTTACTACTTAACACATGTAACACAATTTACTGCCTGAGTACTGTGAATTTGTATTATAAGTCCCAGAGCAGAGGCTGTGCAAATGCTCATCTCGGTGCAGAACGGACTACAACAAATAATTTGGTCTACTAATGAAATACAATAATTATATATAAAATCCTGATTCTAGCATAAAATGCAACGCAATTATCCAGTTTTATTGCACAGCATGCTAATTATAAGTAATACACTATCAACTTTGATGAGACGATGAGGCTATGAATATGGAACTAATCACGTGTATAAGATATCTCTTTTGTAAATGTTTTCTACCTTTTTTTAAAAACTGAACTGCGGAATGAAGATTGTGGTCCATAGATTTGCAAATTATCTACTTTTAGCTGGAGTTTAAGGAATCCTGATCTCATCCAAATCTTTATCCAAATATGGTGTTTCTTGCAAAGAAATCAGTATTCAATTTTATGCATGGATAATCAGAAAAAAATATCAGCACGTTTCATTTTTTAATTTGCGACCTCCCATCAAAGCAGGCAATGTTCATACTATGGAGGTGATTTTTAACGGGCACTTAAAAATAAAAGCAAACAAACCATTCGAC